>NC_044925.1:7686808-7719820 GCF_003576645.1 Ipomoea triloba
ACCTACATTTGACACCTGATCGGCATGTGGAGTGTCACATATTTCACTCGATCTATTCAACTTTGAGACTCGGACAATCTTTTATCTTCAAAGACTCCAGCCTACTTAATAGGTGATGTGGCACTGTCTTAAGTTTCCTGCAATCATCTAGTTCCAACTCCTTGATGCATGGCATTATTATTGTTGTTGCTTCTTCTTTCAAGTCTTCCCACTCCTCCCACTCTCGACAGTCGTAGAACTCCAATTCCTTCAGCTTTGGAAAAGCAACACCACCTACTTCTGTTACTCCCAAAAACTCTCTCCCTACATATCTTAGCTCTCTCATGCTCCATATGGAAAGAGTCTCCAGAGATGGCAGTTTGCCTAATGGAGGCAATGATGAACAATTTCTGCACATCCGGATTTTAAGAATCCTTAGATTATGAAGGGACAGTGTAATCCAGGAAGGGAAGTGGGTTCCTCCGTACCCATTAAATTCCAAGGTTTGCAGTTCCAGAGGTGGTTTCAGAGCATCTATTCCCACACTGACTCCCGGACAGTCATTGATCTTCAAAGACTCCAGCCTACTTAAGAGGTGATGTGGCACTGTCTTAAGTTTCCTGCAATAACTTAGTTCCAACTCTCTCGGTACTTCAGAAGGATTTTTATAAGTGAGACTAGTTATTAATAAGCTGCGATCTACGTACCGGTCACGAACCGTAAAATTTTTAAGGACGTATATACAGTTCGTGAATGGATTATTAAGCATGATACGATTAAGCGTGAACTTCCTACTCAGTTCAGTGAAGATTAGACGAACTGTAAGAGTGAAATTTGTTACGGACCCTCGTACCTGTATTTCGCGGAATACCGAAAATTCCCAATTTTAGCAGTTATTGACAGGATTATTTTTAGGATAATTTTGGTATTGAAATTTTCCCGAATTAAGTTATATTCCTCCGAACTTTTATCTGATTTAATCCCTAACTGGCAAAGGAGTCTTATTCTACAAGGCACACCATAGGATTGTGACAAGTGGCATCCCCATTGACCACATGGTAATAAATAATTAATTAATGGGAAGAGTGTGGGATAAGTTAAGCTATGTTTACACTCCAAGTCTTCCCCATCTCTCCCACACTCATTTTCGAAATTGGAGAAGGAAAAAGAGAAGGAAAAATATCATTTTCCATCTTTGGGATCCAAGAACTCCATAGCCATGTTCTTCAACACAAGTGCTTCCATAATAGGTAAGACTTCGGTTTTATTCGGTTAATATGGCTAGAATCCTTCCTAGAACTTAAATTTAAGCTAAGGATTCATGAAAATGTGGTTATTATGGTGATTTTGTTTAGGATCTTCGGTGAAAAGTTTGAAGGAGAAGATCACCATCTTTCTACGGTTTAAAAATCTTCTTAGGAGGTAAGGAATCCCTTAAGTTGGCTTAGTCACTTGAAGGTGATCAAATGCTAGTAAATTATGTGACTAGGAATTTTATGTGAAAATTATGTGTTAAGTTTATGGATCTACAAGTTGGCTCAAAGACTACACTTTGATTTTTGGTAAATTTTAATATGCATGTTCATAGTTACTTTATGCATGTATATGTTGTGTTAGGTCCATATATGCTTATACTTGTGAAAATGGTGGAAGATCGGGTCGTTACAACCCCGTTCTTGCGGCCCAAAGTGGGCAGAATCGGATGGACGCGACAGTGGACGCGCGTCCACCGCGCGCCCATCGCGGGAGACTCTTTGGCGTCACGGCCGAAAGGCCGGACGCAACCACGGACGCGCGTCTGCTGCGCGTCCGTGGCGTCCAGACTTCGGCGAGAAATGCCGAAGCAGCGGACGCGGCTCGGACGCACGCGTCCGCTGTGTGTCCGCAGCTGCTGCCAACTGCGAGTCCGCGCGACGCGGACTCGTTTTTGACTCGTTTTCGACCGAATTTTTCCCCGATGTTTTTAATCCCGAGTGTTATGATGTTTGGAAGGCCTACGGACAACCGAGTAAATTTTTGAAAGCTCGAATATTATTTTGTGAATTATATTCATTAACTTGGAGGAAAATTGTGTTTTAAGAAACAAATGTGACTCTTGTCACTTGGAAATTTTATAACGAAAAGTCATTGACAAATATGGGTATTTTGGAAACATATTTGGATAAGAATGATTGTTTTGAGTCATCATGTGAATGTACTAATTAAACTCAAGGAAAATAAAGAATCATGTTTTCAACCCTTAGTCCTGGAATAAGGTGGGGACTTACGGGAAGGCTTAAATGCCACAGCCCGGGGTTGGAATAAGGGTGGACCTACGGGAGGGCTGGAGTGCCATGGCCCGAGGTTGGGATAAGGAGACCTACGGGAAGGCTGGAAATGCCACGTCCCGAGGTTTGTATGATCAATTCATACTGCAGAGCGAAGTCTATTCGCTGAGAAGAGAGGGAGTTATTTGTATGATCAATTCATATTGCAGAGCGAAGTCTATTCGCTGAGAAGAGAGGGAGTTATTTGTATGATCAATTCATACTGCAGAACGAAGTCTATTCGCTGAGAAGAGAGGGAATTATTTGTATGATCAATTCATACTGCAGAGCGAAGTCTATTCGCTGAGAAGAGAGGGAATTATTTGTATGATCAATTCATATTGCAGAGCGAAGTCTATTCGCTGAGAAGAGAGGGAATTATTTGTATGATCAATTCATACTGCAGAGCGAAGTCTATTCGCTGAGAAAAGAGGGAGTTATGAAGTTATTGAAATGTTTGACTTTACGGGAGGCCTGCGGGAGCCGTGGCCCGAAAGTTATTGAGATGTTTGACTTCTTGGGAGGCTTGTGAGCCGGGGCCTGGAAGTTAGTAAAATGTTTGACCTGCGGGAGGCATGAGTGCCGCGGCCCGAGGTTCTTGAAAATATTCTGAAAACACTATACACTTATTCAAGTGAGAAACTAAGAAAATTTTACTAACTAAGAAAATCTAGTTACTCCGTAACTAGGTCGAAGGATAAAATGTCACAAATTTTTGATCAGTAAAGTGTGTGTTGTTGAACTCTCTATTTTGAGTTAAATGATGGAAATTCTCGGAAATGAAAGTATTACATGCTGATGTCACTTATACACTATATTGTACTATTTTTGTTGCTAATCTAATTGCAGGTAGATTGCAACGTATGGGTAAAGCTTACAGTTTTCTGAGAATTATGTTTTTTCGAAACCTTTGTTTACTTTTGAGTGACAATGGATTTCCTTACTTAGCCGTCGTGCTAACTACACTTTATTGTGTCCTTTATTAGATGCAGTCTAGCGTGGGCCCCTGTGGCCGATGAGCTCTGAATAGGATGTGAGTCGAGGTTGAAGACTACTCTATCCTAGAATAGACACCCTGGGAGGATTAGTTCCATATGTACACTTTTGAATGTTGATGTTGTAAGATTAGCCTTAACGTTTGGGTATAGGAGAGATACCTAAGCGTGGCGGTAACACCCAGTTTTCTGCTGATAAGATGTAAGCTTCCGCAATGTATTATTAGGGATTTTGTAATAAATCCAAGATGTGAAAATTGGGGTGTTACAATAATACAAATAAAATAAGTTGAAAGGATGCAAATTCTGTTCTAACGACCAAATCTTTGAGCTGGAACTTGTCTAGCAGAGTCTTAATATAGAGGAATACTCCCACCAGAAATTCTCAACCTCTTGCAAATGGATCCAAATGAATACTATACATACTCTTACTTTCTACCTCATTTATTCTAATACTAGTTTTACACGCGCATTGCGCGAATGTTTAATGCCCAATGTTTATATTTAAATAAATATTTGAAAATATATCAATGCAAGATTATATAGGAAAAGTTTATACATAGTAATTGAATGTCGAATTTGTTTATTTAAATATGTATCTCAAAGTATATGAATGATGAATCCAAGATAATATAGGAAATTTATTATAATTGTTACTAAAATAAATGTTTGCAACTTTGTAAAATCGACAGTCTAAATATTTGGTCTAAAAATGATAGTCTAAATAAATACTACTTTTAGTTTGAATTTTTCTAAGTATTCTTAATTCTCTTTTGAGTAACATTGTCATTGTCTTTATCTTTACTATTTGATCTCTTCCTTTTTGTTGGTAGTGTGTTATTTGCAATAGGGTTATTGTTGGTAGCATAGATGACAACGTCATGCAATGAGATTATGATATAGGAGCTATGAATTTTGTAGTGAATATTTGAATATGAATTGAATTGATTACTCTCTTTGTCAACTAATCCCCAAGTAGTTAATATAATTAGCTTCAAATTATTTTTTAAAAAAATTTCATTGTATTAATAAAATACTTGGTAAATAAATATATAACATTATTTTGTATTATAACTTTGAAATTTAATTACAAGATATTGTAAAAATAAGATAATGAATATCAATTCATAGATATGAACGTAAAGAATCTTTGCATGAGAGAAAATAAAGACATGCAATATAACTAATGAAATTATTTCTCTTATTTAATTTAAATTTTTGATAATGAATAATTTTTTTCAAATAAAGGCATTATAGACACATAATTCTAAATTAAAGAAATACATATGTATCATTTTTTGTTGTAGCTACTAATTTATTTAATTTAATAAGAGTAAAATAGAGTGAGAAACTTAATTATGCCAAATTTGATTGGGATAAGGTTCGAACCTAAGACCTTTCTTATAAAAATTAATGGTTAAGTTAAAAGTTAACGGAGAAGAGAATATTTAACGGAAAACTTAACGGATAATCATATAATTAAGGATAAATTAGGAAATCTCAAGGAAAAATATAAATCTAAACAATCTGAACCATTCATTTGATTAAATAATTTGACCGCCATTTTTTCTACCCATTTTAGCCCTAACTCTCTTTAGCTCTTATTAGTATAGTAGATAGAAATCTAAAAACATAGTGGCCATTGTTTTTATTCTTTCACATTTCTTTATCCAATAAAATTTGTACACATAACAAGAGTTATACTTTATGAAAGTACATTTGTCATTTTCCATATGCTACACAGTACACACTTCACCTTTTTTTTTTTTTGAATACTACACACTTCACCTTAGGTGACCATATAACAAAAATTGTTAGTGTGTCAATGAGGAACCGAGAGGTTAATTGGGAAAAAATGATGGTAAATGCATTCTCAATGTATGCTTATTGATGATATATTTTATCCCATCACTATTTGCTTTCATCTCTAAAAGCAATGAGGAACCGAGAGGTTGGGAAAAATTGTGGTAATAAATGCATTCTCAATGCATGTATAAATCTTTTGTGATGATTTATTATTTTTTTTTAAAAACAAATTTCTTTTAGTACATACATTAGTGGCCTAAGTCATAAAATATACAAGCTTAGACATGTCATAGGATACCTTGCTCAAGTCAATAGTCAGAAATTATATCGTAACAACTCCTCAAAACATAGTTTGTTAATTTGTGTCATGTTTGTAGAGATGCGAATGTTGTCGCTCATCTTCTAGCTTGTTATGCTTTTTCTCATTGTACAAGTGGGACTTGGGTAGATTCCGATCCACTTTTTATCTCTTCTGCTGTTGTGCATGACTTGAGTATTAATTGAAAGTTTTTTCTCTCTTCAAAAAAAAAAATATTCACAACATGCAAACTATTTATATTATAGAAAAATTATTAAACACACTTTAATAATCATAAATAGGTATAACAAAAACTCAAGATATATTTAGTTCACACCTTCACATCGAACCGAATAATTATACAAAGTAGTAGAGATTCAAAGTATAAAAGAGATATACTTGATTATTTTTGCATAAACGATAAGTTGGTCGGATTGTTAACTTGATAAACCATAAGGTTACAAGTAAGTACGACTCCCATCCAGAAGGACCTAGAAGCACGATGACGTCACCATTTTGATACATGATCCGCATTTGGAGTGCCACATATTTCACTCAATCTGTTCAACTTTGAGACTGGGACAGTGTTTGATCTTCAAAGACTCCAGCCTACTTAAGAGGTGATGTGGCACTGTCTTAAGTTTCCTGCAATAACTTAGTTCCAACTCCCTGATGCATGGCATTATTATTATTGTTGCTTCTTCTTTGAAATCTTCCCACTCCTCCAACTCCTCACACCATGTGAACTCCAATTCCTTCAGCTTTGGAAAAGCAACACCACCTACTTCTGCTACTCCCAAAAACTCACTCCCTACATATCTTAGCTTTTTCATGTAGAATATGATAAGAGTCTCCAGGGAAGGCAGTTTGCCTAATGGAGGCAAAGATGGACAATTTTCGCACCCCCAGATTTTAAGAATCTGTAGATTATGAAGGGACAGTGTAATCCAGGAAGGGAAGTGGATTCCTCCGTACCCATTAAGTTCCAAATTTTGCAGTTCCGGAGGTGGTTTCAGAGCTTCTATCACATCTATTCCCACATCGACTCCAGGACTGAAATGCAAATGCAATTCTTTAATGTGCTTCTTCTTTCTCAATTCTGCTTTCTTTGCTTCCTCCACATCTGCTGGGCTATTCAGATCGCACAAAAAAAATATGGATAGCTCCCCTTTGAGTTGGTTCAGCTTCTCCATGTATCCCAACTTACTTGACTCTTTCCCCACCTTAAACTCACTTAAACTACAAAGCTGAGTTAGCTTTGCCATACCTTGGGGCATCATCTCTAGCCTCTTGGTGCCTCTGATGTCAAGGTGTCTCAAGTTTATCAAATTGCCAATCCCTTTGGGTAACTCTTCCACATTTTCACAATCATTTAAATTAATGTACCTTAACTCAACCAAATTTCCAATCCCTTCAGGTAGTCTAGAAAGACGCTCACATTTTTTGAGAACTAAAGTTCGCAAATTCTCCAAAGAACAAATTGTATCGGGTAACTTCTCTACTTTGCTCTCACTTAAATTAATGTATCTTAGCTGACTCAAATCTCCAATCTTATCAGGCAGTCTAGAAAATTGCTCACATCCTTCAAGATCTAAAGTTTGCAAACTAAATAAAGAGTGAATTGTATCAGGTAACTCCTCTACTTTGCTCAGACTTAAATCAATGTACCTTAGCTGACGCAAATTTCCAATCCTTTTCGGCAGCCTAGAAAAACTCATACATCTTCTAAGATCTAAAGTTTGCAAGTTATATAATGAACAAACTGCATCAGGTAACTCCTCTACCTTGCTCCAACTTAAATCAATGTACCTTAGATGAAGCAGATTTCCTATCTCCTTTGGGAGTTCTTGCAACTTCCAGCCATGCAATCCTAATACTCTCACAGATTTCAGACCATTGAACAAATTAGGAGTAAGTTGTACGGGAGAAAAGCCTACAACAAAAAAGCTGCGAAGTTTTTCAATATCACAAATGGAAGGGAAATTCATATTCATAGTAGTGTTCAGCCATGACAGATGACGTAGATTTGTAAATCCGACCTTATCCTCCTGTTGGTCAATACTATAGCATTCATTTTTTGTAAGAAACTGGGCAAAATCATGCACTATGTCATGCATTTTGCAAGATATGATAATGTTGGAATCCATGTCATCTTTCTCCAAATCTTGGAAGAAAGAACGCATTGCTAAAACCCCAAATAACTCCCTGCCTTCTGATTCCATGGTCACATAACCTTGTGCCATCCAAATTCTGATGAGCATATCTACCTTTATTTCATAATCTTTGGAAAAGACAGCACAGTATGAGAAACATTGCTTCATCTTTGGGTTCAAATCATTGTAGCCTAGATACAAATGAGGGAAGAGTTCTGTTACCACTTCCTCCAACTCCCAAATTTTATTGTTTAAAACATTTTGCCAACCATCTCTTGTGTCTTTGAAAAATAGCAGGCTTCCCATGACCCTAGCAGCAAGGGGCAGTCCTTTGCACCTTTGAGCAATTTTTTGACCAATATCTTTCAGTTCCTCACAATCCTCTTTCCTTCTCCCGGAAAATGCTATCCTGCTAAGCAACAACCAAGCTTCCGAGTCAGATATTAGATGCAACGGATGCACATGCACACTTCCCATCATTCTAGCAACCCTCTCATTCCTAGAGGTCACCAAGATTCTACTCCCGGGGAGTCCACCCTTGAGAGAGTTCTTCAATGGCTCCCACTTTGCATACTGCTCTGTCCACACATCATCCATCACAAGTAGGAACCTTTTCCCACACAAAGTGCTTTTGATCTTTTCCAGTAACAGTTGGAGTTGGGACAGATCCGTGGAGCTTTTAGTGATTGACTCAACAATGGCTTTTGCAATCTTGATCTGGTCAAAAGGGTCGGAAACACAAATCCACACCCTTTCATCCCCAAAATGAGTCTTGATCTGTTCATCCTCAAAGACTAGTAGAGCAAGGGTAGTTTTCCCTATCCCTCCCGCCCCCACTATGGAAATCACAGGGGGACCATTTCTTGCTTCTTCTTCTCCAGAATTCTCCACTAACTTGCTTATTAAAGCACTGGCATCGGATTTCCTACCTTGAATCTCTGACACATCCACATCAAACGTAGTGGTGACTCGTTTCGATTCTTGATCAGAGTGTGATGCAGCACAAGTGTTGAATTTGAACTGATCTTTCTCTTTCGTAATCCGATCAAGTGTTGAATCAAGCTCCTTTATTTTCTTGGCGATGTCTCGATGCATATCAAACCTTTTGAATTGGATACACGAAGGCAGGAAAGAGCTGCAGCTGCTTTCTGGAGCTGAACTCTCAATCTGTTGTCTCAGACTTCTGGTTCTCCACTCGTCAAGAACATCGTCCACTTCGTAGGAGAAGTTTTTGATATCTTCGATCCAGAGCTTGATGCCCTCTTCCGTAAAGCTTTTCTTTTCTGCATCATCCAATACCTCCCTGATTTTCTCGAGCTTTGATGATAGGTTTTTGATCTCCTTCTCCACACCCAAAGTTCTTTTTAGCTCCTGGGCTTGGTGCGTCAGGATGTTGATCAGCTGTTCCACAACAATGGAGATGAGAGCGTCGGCCATGGTTGTTGACTCTGTAGTTGAAAGTTGAAACGTACTTTGAGAGATGATAATGTTTGCTAATGTATGGGTGTGAAAATTTTGGTAACTGAAAAAATAGGTAAGTATTCTGACGAGTTTATTACCGAAATGGTCCCTCGACTATTGCGAAATTACTAATTTGGTCCTCGAAAATTTTTTGTGCCCAATTAAGTCTCTCGACTTTAATAATTTTTATCAATTTGATCCTCCGTTTATTTTGCCGTTAAACATCCAATAAATTGGGACCAAGTTGGTAATTTTTCTATAGTCAACAGACCAAATTGGTAATTAATTTTTCACTGGAATAGTCCCTTGACTATAGCAAAATTTCCAATTTGGTCCTGATTTAACGGATGTTTAATGGCAAAATAAACGGAGGACCAAATTGGTTAATTTTTTCAAAGTCGAGGGACTTAATTGGGCACGAAAAATTGTCTATGACCAAATTGGTAATTTCGCAATAGTCGAGGGACCATTTCGGTAATAAACCAACAAAATTTGGTTAATTATTTTTTGAATTAAAATATTTTAGTTGGACTAATGTTTAAGAATTTAAATTATTGATTAATTCTGTTTGAAATTTTGATTAACTAATATATAGTCTGTGTATATAGCTCTGTGAGTATGGGACCTAAGAGAATGAAAGATTTGAATGCTTGACGGGACTACCCTGTGAGTATGGGACATAAGAGAAGGAAAATTATTGCTAATTGAATCAAGTCCGAAGCAAAAATATTCTGATAAAGATGTTTCTCGGTAATATTATCATGACTCTGGAAGTCATATGTGATGTAGCAATACCAAACCAAATAAGCTAGATTGAATTACCTAAGATGTCTGTGCCCATAAGAAACCGCCGAGCCACCCATTAATAGTAATAGAACTCTGCGCAAAGTTTCATCCCGTGATATGAGTTATTACCCCTTGATCGCTTATACTGCACCAAACATCTGACTACATTTTCCAACTGAAATGAAATATTACTACCGAAATGGAATTGTACATCCAGAATAGGCCTAAAAAGAAATGATCCCAGGTTGATACTTGACATGTACCCCCTCTTCCAGGTCCATCACAAGAAAAACGAAAACCAAGATTTGCTTTATCCGGTATCAAACGGGAACTACGAGCAAATAGAACACCTTTCAAGAGTATCAATATCGTCACATGAATCGTAAATGCATGAATGTGATGTACCAAGAAATCTGCGTTTCCTAATGGACCCACTGCTACAAAATCAGCCCCCCCCCCCCCCAAGTTAAACTAGTGTTTGCTGTTGCACTAGGAGCTGTTGCACCTGGTGCTAAAGCATGTGTGTTTTGTATCCATTGAGTAAAAACGGTTTGTAATTGTATAGCGGTATTTGAAAACATATCTTGAGGATGCCCTAAAGTGCTCATGGTATCATTATGAATATACAAACCAAAACTGTGAAAGCCTACAAACATACATGCCCAGTTGAGATGTGATACGATTGCATCACGATGTCTAAGTACACAATCCAATAGATCGTTGTATTGAGTAGTTGGGTCTTACTCTCGTACCATAAAAATGGCTACACGCGCAGCAGCACCAACTATAAGAAATCCACCAATCCACATGTGATGTGTGAATATTGACAGTTATGTACCATAGTTAGTAGCCAGATATGGATAAGGGGGCATGGAATACATATGGTGAGTGAAAGCATATAATACAAATAGGACTAACCTCCAGCCATAGTTGTCCTTAGGATTGCCTTGGTTGATGATGTTGAATGTCTTGGTAGTGGTAGAATTTTTGCAGAGTGTCTCTCACTTATTCTCAGGTTTTAGTATAGATGGTGTATGAATGTTAGAGATAGTAACCTAAGCAGTGGGGGACCATTGCTTATATAGCCCATAGAACCATCAATATAGGCTTTGTAACGGTTTCTGTTACAACCGTTACATGGCACCACAGAATGGCCTATTGAAGGCCATAACTTGCACCAATAATGTTTGTCCTTAATGGAAAACTGTTACATTCTTCCACTTGGTGCAAGTACAAACTCAAAGAAAAACATGAACTATAGAGATACACCCTCTTAATATGAGTAGCGTCTACTATAATCACAATGTAATTTGTTCTTTAAGCATTTCTTGTGGTAATAAAAAACTTAATGGATAAACTTTATGTTTATTCCAGGTCCAAGAATATATATTTTCTCAACAAAATATGTGCACAATACAATAATGAGAAAATATCTGAATGCTTTAAGAATTTCATATAATAACTGAATGTATACAAATTTTACAAAGTGGGCACAAGTCCCATTTTCTCAACAAAATTCCTAAACTTGAATGGTGGTATGCCTTTAGTCAGGGGATCAACAATCATCAACTCAGTGCTTATGTGCTCAATGACCACTTTCTTATCCTTAACACGCTCCCTGATGGCTAAGTACTTGGTGTCGATATGCTTGCTTCGACTCCCACTCTTATTGTTTTTAGCCAGGAATACCACAGTACAACAGAGTTGTCACAATAAACCTTTAACGACTTAAAAATAAAATCCATAATTCTAAGCCCTGAAATGAAATTCTTAAGCCATACACCATGAGATGTAGCCTCAAAACAATAAACGAACTCGACTTCTATGGTTGAAGTGGTGACAAGAGTTTGTTTAACACTTCTCCATGAAATAGCTTCACCGGCCATAATGAAAATGTTTCCCGAAGTTGATTTCCCAGAATCAACGCAACCGGTAAAGTCCGCGTCAGAGTACCCAACAATGTCCAAAGTGTTCATCTTCCTGAACACAAGCTTATAATCCTTGGTACCCTTGAGATACCTCAAAACCTTCTTTGCAACTCTCCAGTGGTCTAAACCCGGATCACTTTGATATTGTCCCAGCATTCTAACAGCAAAGGCGATGTTCGGCCTAGTACAGACTTGAACATACCCGAGACAACTGACAACCGAAGCATAGGGAATATTCTTCATGGATTCTCTTTCAAAATCATTCTTTGGACACTGTTTCAAACTGAATTTATCACCTCTGACGATAGGAGATGGACTCGGTGAACAATCCTTCATCCGAAATCTCTCTAAGACTTTGTTGATATAGGTTTCTTGCGATAATCCTAGAATGCCTCGGGATCTATCCGTATGGATCTTTATGCCAATGACATAAGATGGCTCGCCCATATCTTTAATATCAAAGTTCTTAGAAAGGAATTGTTTAACCTCGTGCAACATTCCCTTATCATTTGATGCAAACAAAATATCATCCACATATAAAACAAGAAAATTTTTTTTACTCCCACTTGTCTTTTGGTATATGCAATGATCTAGGGTACTTTCAACAAAACCATATGATGAAATAACTCCGTCAAACTTGATATACCATTGGCGAGAGGCTTGTTTTAAACCATAAATGGACTTTTTGAGCTTGCAAACCAAATGATTGCCTTCACTAGAAGAGAATCCTTCAAGTTGTTTCATATAAACCACCTCTTCTAAATCACCATTAAGGAATGTTGTTTTCACATCCATTTGTTGCAATTCAAGATTGAAATGTGCAACCAAAGCCAAGATTATGCAAAGTGAATCTTTCTTTGATATAGGAAAAAAGGTCTCCGTGTAATCGATTCCTTCTTTTTGATTGAATCCTTTAGCAACGAGCCTAGACTTGTATCGCTCGATGTTGCCTAATGAGTCATTTTTAGTCTTATAGACCCATTTACAGCCAATGGCCTTGCCCCCTTAGGCAACTCAACAAGGTCCCAAACCCCATTGCTCCGCATGGAATTCATTTATTCATTCATGGCTCCATACCATAAATCTGACTCTTTACAATTTATGGCTTGTGAAAACGTTTCTGGATCATTTTTGGCTCCAACATCAGACTTTTGTAGATACACTATGTAATCACTAGGTATTTCCGATCTTTTATCTCGAATAGATCGTTTCAAAGTTGAACTACCATCTCCTTGAGAAGTTAGTGGTTCAACTACCGCTTCAGGAATTTCCTGAATTGGTTAATCTGTTGAGATAATATAAGCATCTCATGGAATTTCTTCAATAGGTTGTTCAATACTCGTTTGATCTTGAGGAATTCTTGAATCTATTATCAACCTATATGATGAAGTAGAAGGACATGATTCAATATGATCATGATTAGAAATCAAATCATTGAACCTATCCTTCCCATTAATCATGTCATCTTCAAGAAACTTAGCATTTCTTGATTCCACAATCCTAGTTGAATGAGATGGATAATAAAATCTATATCTTTTAGAGGACTGTGCGTATCTAATAAAGAAACCACTAATAATCCTTGGGTCCAACTTCTTTTCTTGTGGGTTATATATCCTTACCTTAGATGGGCATCCCCAAACATGCATATGTTGCAAACTCAGTTTCCAACCTTTAAATAACTCAAATGGTGTCTTTGAGACAACCTTGGTTGGAACACGGTTTATTATATACGCTGTCGTCTTAAGTGCTTCGGCTCACAAGAACTTAGAAAGTTTGGAGTTGCTAAGCATACTCCGCACCTTGTCAATAAGCGTTTGGTTTCTTCTTTCAGCAACACCATTTTGGTCCGGTGAACCAGGCATGGTGTATTGGGAAACAATCTCATGTTCTTGAAGAAACTTAGCAAATCGACCAGGTGCTTGTCCACTTTCTGTGTACCTACCATAGTATTCACCACCTCTGTCGGATCTTACTATCTGTATTTGTTTCCCACATTGGTTCTCAACTTCAGCCTTAAAAGACTTGAAGGCATCCAATGCTTCGGTTTTATTATGAATCAAATACACATAAGTAAATCGAGAGTTATCATCAATGAAAGTGATGAAATACTTCTAACTTGGCATATCCATATCTGGACAGCAAATCTCAGTGTGTATGATTTCCAATATGCTTGAACTCCTTTTGTCACCTTTCTTAGACTTGTTTGTCTCCTTTCCCTTAATGCAGTCTATACAAGTCTCGAGATCATTATAATCAAGAGTACTAAGTACCCCATCATTTACCAATCTCTTTATACCTTCAGGGGAGATATGACCTAATCTCCGATGCCATAACATAGAGGAGTTCTCACTAACACTTGATCTTTTGGAACCGGAATGAACATGCAATGAACTATAAGTGACATTGTTTTGTAAATGTAAACGATAAAGACCATTAGACAATGTACCATATCCAATACGAGATGAATTATAAAAAATATTAAAACTTTTGTCTTGGAAAGTAAAGGAAAAACCCATCGGTACAAGTCTAGATAACGAAACCAAGTTTCGGGAGAAACTTGGTACATAAAATGTCTTTTTTCAAAAACAAAACAAAACCACTGCTTAAAACAAACTTGCATGTTCTAATAGCTTCCACTTGTGACCCAATCTTGTTTCCTAATAAGATGGTCCGTTCATTTCCAACTGGCTTCCTCAGATCTTTCATTCCTTGTAAAGAGTTTGTAATGTGGATTGTTGAACCAGAATCAGTCCACCAAGTATTAGCATTAACTTCAGACATATTAGATTCATAACAAACGAATGACGATAGATTACCTTTCTTCTCGATCCACTTCTTGTACTTGATGCAATCTTTCTTCATGTGCCCCTTCTTTTTACAGAAGAAACACTTATGCACCTTCTTTATGTCAGCTTGAGGTGGAATGTTTCCTTTCCCCTTAGCCTTAGAAGTGTAACCTCGAGATTTTTCAAGATTTTGACTTGTCACGTGCCGTAGCCAGCATGGCACTTTCACCCATTTCCATCACCAATCTACCTTCTTCTTGAACACACATGGTCATTAAATCATTTATAGACCATTTTTCCTTATGCGTGTTATAAGAGATTTTAAAATGTCCGTATGGTGATGGTAGGCTGTATAAAACATAGTACACAACAAAGTCATCTGACATATCTACCCAAGAGTCTTAAGTTGAGCCACAATGTCATGCAATTCCATGATGTGCTCACGCACACCTTTGACGGAAGTGAGACGAAGATAGGAGAATATCATGATGAGGGTGCTTGCTAAAGCATTTTCTGAAGTGACGAACTGGTCGTCAATAGCCTTAAGCAATGCTCGGACATCCTTATGCTTTTCACTAACGGAACCCCGAATCCCATTAGATATTTTCGCCTTGATGTACATTGTGCTAAGCCGATTGGATCTATCCCATCGCTCATATAGCACAACCTCATCTTGGGTACTGTCTTTAGTGGGGACTAGCGTTTTCTCATTGTGAATAGCGTAGTCCAAGTCTTTCTACCATAAATTAAGAAGAATGGTTTCCTTCCACATCTTATAGTTGTCGCCCCTAAGTTTAGGAACTTCGATGTTCAAATATGTGTGAGTAATAGATTGAGATGATGTAAAGGTAAAAGGTTTGGATTAGAATTTTGAGGCATAGATAGAACTGAATTGCATACATTACCAATGCAAATGATGCATGTCCTAGATCCAAATGCCATAAAAATTGCCTGTGGGCTAAATTTTTACACAAAATAGACCTTGAAAATACACATTCATATATGTATAAATGTAAACTCCATCAATGTATCACAATTCATACACAAACCATAACAACATACAGATTTTACGAGAAAAAAATTTTACGAGAAAAAATTGCATTGCATATCATATACTGGAAAAATATATAAAATGCAATATCTACAACTAGGCAGAGATTAACAGACTCTGATACCAAATGAAAGAATATAATACAAATAGGACTAACCTCCAGCCATAGTTGTCCTTAGGATTGCCTTGGTTGATGATGTTGAATGTCTTGGTAGTGGTAGGATTTCTGCAGAGTGTCTCCCACTTATTCTCAGGTTTTAGTATAGATGGTGTATGAATGTTAGAGACAATAATCTTAGCACTAGGGGACCATTGCTTATATAGCCCATAGACCTATCAATATAGGCTTTGTAACGGCAAGGTTTTAAAAGGCTAAGGCACGCCTCGACGCGTTTTGTAATCTGAGGCGAGGCGTAAGCCTCGAGGCGTACTGAGGCGTAAGCCTTAGATTTTACACAGAATATATTAATAATATGTAGCCTGGTAATCTGTTACCTATAAGCAATATTCATAAGTCTATAAGCTATAGCAATTAGCAAAGAAACACATAACAATTCATCATTAAAAGTCTCAAGAAAACACACCAAACATAAGTCTAAAGTAAACACATAACAATCCATCATAAACTAAAACAACCAAACACATCATAAATGATAAATCACAATGAAACTTCATCTAAAAATTCATTGTATTCTCTAGCCTCATCATCCTTATTTCCACTTCCACCATGGTGATCAATATCTTCCCATTCTTCTTCATCTTCATCAATTAGCCTCAACTTTTCCTTTCCCTTACTAGCACTAGCACTAGCATTCTTGCTTAAGGAGGCAATTGATTTAGTTGCTTGTGATGGCTCTCCCTCAAAAACATCAACATCAAAATCATCTACACTTGGATGGGGATCATCTTCACCATTTTCACCCACAAGCCATTCATCATCCGATGGCAACTCATCAATCAACAAACTATCTTCCCCATTTGCCAAGGATTTCAACTTCAAGTGTTTATCCTTCAACTTCTTGTTGTATAGAATATAAACCAAAGCATTCATCCTTGTAGTGGTCAACCGATTTCTTCTTTTGGTGTGCACTTGATTGAATGCACTCCAATTGCGCTCGCATCCAGATGAAGAACAAGTGAGGCCTAGCACTTTAATTGCAAACTTTTGAAGCTCGGGAGTCCCATCCCCATATTGAGTCCACCATTCAACTAAAAAGTAATAATATTAACTATAATTAAGTAACATTCATATTTAAGTAATTTAACTATTTAAGTAAGGATTTAAACTTTATATTACTAGGAGTTCTTTTGTGGACAGTGCTCTTAGCTTGACTCAAGCCAAAAAATCCTTCTCGACTGTGGAAAGCACTACATTGTAGGTCGGCTTTGTCCATGTCATCTCTATTGGGTATGAGCTTGTCTAAGCAATGGAATAAGCCAAGCTTGATCTCTGGATGTGTAGAAAAATCAGGAGAATAGTGACAACGGGGATTTAGATAGTAGGCAGCTGCATGCAAATGTCGGTGCATTTGAAAATCCCATTTGGCATCAATGATCTCCCATATCTCCTTGTAATCTTTTTCTTCTCCACCCAAGTTTTTTGCTATCTTTTCTTTAGCCTCATCCATAGCATTATAAAGAAAACCCATAGCAGGCTCTTTGTCTCTATCTACTAGCCTCAACACTTCGACCAATGGTTTTGTAGTCTTGATAGCATAAATCGAACTAGGCCAAAAGTTGTTATCCTTCAAAATTATTTTTCTAACTTCCTTCCCATCAGCTTTGCTTGCATAACTACTGTTTGTCCACTTTTCAGAAGTGAACATAGCTTCCAATGGTTGCCTCACTTGATAAATGCTTTGCAACGTCAAATATGCAGTGGCAAATCTAGTGGCAGCCGGCCGAATAAGCTCTCTATTCGTGAATTGCCTCATCAAGCTCAATACTCAAGAGTGATTATAAATGTAGTTGCTCACTTTCTTTGCCTTGATCAAAGCATTCTTGTGTTGTGGCAACTCTCCAATCTTCTCTAGCATTAAATCAAGACAATGTGCAGCACATGGAGTCCAGTATAAATGCTTTCTCTTCTCCATAAGCATTAACCCCGCTGCACGGTAGTTGCTTGCATTATCAGTGATCACTTGAACCACAAGTTCTTCTCCAACTTCCTCAACAACCTCATCAAGCAACTGAAACAACAATTTAGCATCCTTAACATGTTCAGAAGCATCAACACATTTAAGTAATACTGTGCCACTTGGATTATTAACAAGGAAATTGATTAGACTCCGATGTCTAACATCTTGCCAACCATCAGACATGATTGAAACTCCAGTTATTGGCCATGTACTCTTAATGTCATTAACAAATCCTTCGGTTGTCTTAAATTCTTCCTTCAAAATCTAAGTCCTAGGCTCGTACATGCTAGGAGGCTTAAATCCCCGACCATATGCACCAACTGACCGAAGCATGCTCACAAATGAAGGACTCCTTGCCACATTGAACGGTATTGCATTTTCATAGAAAAACCTCCCAACATCTAAGCAAACTTGTTTACGTAGTTCCTTTGCTTTTTGAGGTGATGTAATAGTAGTTGGTTCATCACTACCAACATTCCCTTTCACCATAAATCTATCCATAGGTCCTCAGATACCTCTATTAGAAATTGAACCACCGGAAGCAACCTTATCTTCATTCTCACCTTCCCTCCCACTTCCAAAATATGAACCAACTTCAACACATTGTTCAAACTCCATTTGTGCTAAGTTCTTTCTATTTGCCAATTTGTTCAAAATATCAACATATTCTCGCTTAACTTCTTCGGGTACTTTAAGACACGGTGCAACATTTTTATTTGTCCCGACAAGATGATGTTTAAACCTTGACACCCCTCCTGTGATAGTTTTTTTTTAAAAAATTGCATATGACGTATTTGTAAGGCTTCTTTACTCCACCTTCATGAACCAATTCTACACAATGCTTCCAAGCCGGATCTTTCCCTACACCACTCTTTGCACTACTCTTGTTCACCATTGTTAAAAACAATTAACCTACCAATAATGAATAATAATTTAATATTTAAACAATTAAACAACTAAGCTAATCACTAATTAAAACTAATAAGGAATAACTTTAAAAAAATTTAAAAAAAAATTGATTATATACTACCTAGGCAGTGTGGTGGCAGTGTGGCACACTGCCACTGCACACTGCCGAAGTAGTATATATACACACAACACACACATCATAAATTACTTTGAACACACAACAGCCACATTTGTTTATATGGAGTATTATATATAACAATACACACAACAAAACATTAAAAAAAAAAAGTAAACAGAAGTTGAAGAATGCCGCACAGCATACCTGGAGGCTGGAAGTCGCCGGATGGTGGAGAATGGAGGTTGCCGGAGGTCGCTGGAGGTCGCCGGAGGTTCGCAAGCCGTGGAGGTCGCAGTGTCGCACTTCGCACTTCGCACTTCGCAAAGGAGTTCGTAGGGCTTGTTTGTTTTATTTTAATGTGTTTTAATCTTTTAGATATTTATTTTGAGTCAACTTAGGGTTGGATACAAATCCTATTTGGATTGGGTCTTGTTTGATTGGGCTTTAACAACAAAATTGGACTAAGCAAAGGGTGGAAATTGGGCTATACGCCTCAGACGCACGCCTCAAAACATGCCCTGAGGCGTGCTTGAGGCGTACGCCTCAGGCGGCCGAGGCGGACGCCTCATACCTTGCGTAAGAGGCGTCCGCCTCATGGCCTTTGGCCTGCGCCTCGGAACTGCCTTTTTAAACCTTGTGTAACGGTTTTCGTTATAACCATTACATGGCACCGCATAATGATCTATTGAAGGCCATAACTTGCACCAATAATGGCTATCGTCTTTAATGGAAAACTGTTACAATGAGCTACAATAATGGTTAAAGAGCTTAACATTGCTGGGTTAAGAGATAATTGGGCATGCCATGAGGTTGTTAGGATCTCATACAAGCCTTTATGGCCCTGGCCCTGGCCCGTAAATAGACCCTTATGAGCGTCTAAAATTTCTTTTATTTCATGACCAATGCTCTAGTTATATCAAAATATAACTGTAGTTGTGTTGAAATGTAACTACAGTTGTGTTGAAATGTAACTGAAGTTGTGTTGAAATGTAACTGCAGTGAGTGGTGCGAATTCATCCGTCTATTTTCATTAATCAAAACGACGTCGTTTTGATGCGCGGTCCACAATGCATTGTGGACACGGTTCACGATATAATTTGCAAGAAATTAGGAGACACAAATCCTCTTTCAATCTAGAGGGAGAGAACTTCGAATTGCAGCAATGGCGGAAGAGAGCAACGCGCATAGGGCTGTTAGCGAACAGAGCTTTCGACAAACTACTCGTGTTCGAGCTCGGTAAGCGTTCGTTTATGTTCGTTTGTTAAGGTAAACGAACATTAACAAACAAAATTTAGAGCTCGGTTAATAAACGAACAGAGTCTGAACAGTGGTAAGCTCGTTTGCTAAGTGTTCGCGAACAAGCTCGTTTGTGTTCGTTTAGTAGCGTTCGTGAACAAGCTCGTTTGTGTTCGTTTAATAGTGTTCGCGAACAAGCTCGTTTGTGTTCGTTTAGTAGTGTTCGCGAACAAGCTCGTTTAGTGTTCGTTTAATAATGTTCGCAAACATGTTTATATATATATAAAATTGTTCGTGAAGATGTGAATGCAGATTGTTTATTGTTCGTCAACAAATTGTGTTCATGAACATGTGCAGGTGTTTGGTTATTAAGTGTTCACGAACGTGTTCATGAACGTAAATGAACATGTTTGTGAACGTGTTTGTTAACGTTTGCGAACACGTTTGTGAACGTGTTCGTTAACATTAACGAACACGTTCGTGAACATGTTCGCGAACATGTTCGCGAACGTTAACAAACACTAACGAACGCTTAACAAACGAACACGAACAGGATTTTCAAAAACCTTAACAAACGAACACGAACACGAACACCCCAAAATCCTTAACAAACGAACACGAACAGCCTCCGTTCGTTTATGTTCGGTTCGTTAACAGCCCTAAACGCGCACAAGGAATACGTACCGCTACCGCCTACCCGTGTATGATTTGAACGCTAAATGGGACGCATGACTCGATTTTACCCTCCGCCGCGGCGTCTACTACTCCTTCGTCGGTGCTTTTGGTGGGCTCCTCTTATTTAGTGAGTTTTGTTCAATACACCCTCTATTTTTACCTCCTTTTTTCAAGAATTTTTAAATTATTTGGTTTTCTATGGAAATGTTTTGAAATATTTTCTTCTGATGGTAGTATATTTGTATTTATGTCTGAATGGTAGGCTTATTAACTATATTTTTCTATGATTTTTTATTTTATTTTTGGTTTGAATGCAATGGTTGGGAATGATAAGTTCTTTCCTGCATCATTAGCCCTTCTTTTTTGGCTCCATTATTCCCCATTTGTTTCTTAAGATCCCATCTTTTGTTAATCTTCATTTGACTGCATTTTTCTGCTTGGGGGAATAAACTTAGGATATGACAGCTCTACTTTGGTGTGGCTGGTGAAATCTTAGGTGGTTAATCCTATCCTAGGATCCTATATGCTAGGTAACATCACTGATTGTTTGTCATTAGGCATTGAGGTTGTAAGTGATTGCTTTGTGTGTATCTAACTGATTGAAAATCATTTCAAGACAGAAGGGCAAAAGTAGTAGTACAGTGGTGCCTATGGTTCAACAGGAAGGAGGGTGGCCTCTGCGTTTGCAGCCTCTGAATTTAAGGGTAGGGGTAGTGAGAAACAGAGACTACTTGTTTGGATCAACATTTTTCAACACTTAACTCATTAAGTCCCCTGCTTCCTCTACAGATTCCTCCTCGCCTCCTCGGACTTGGACTGTGAGTCCACAGGGTCATTCTTCCATGACAGGAGCACAACCCTAGGAAGCCTGATTGGCGTTTCCATTATCACTTAAGTCATTTTCTCTATTTAATCTTTAGTTGGATTTAATTGATATTCTATTTGTTGCTTACCAGGATTAATGCCAAAGTTTGAGGAAAATTGCAATGAAGTTTGAGGATGCTTCCCAACAAGCTGCTTTTCTTTTTTGCTAATTAAATTTGTATTACTAAAAATATTAGAAACTTTTCTTTTATTCTTCATTTTCTTCCTGCAATCTGTTGTAATGGAGTGTTGAGTTAATGGAAAGATATTTTGACAAGGATTTATTCTTTTTTTTTTTTTTAATTTTAAAAAAGACTATCCGCAACATTTTTTAATACGGTGATGGAAAGATTTTTGTCGCCCAAAACGTGACGAAATCACAACAATGATTATTTCAGTTATTATTTTATGATAAAATTGTGACGGAAAATAAACTTTGCAACAGTATATCTAGTGATGGAATCACTACAAATTTCCATCGTTTTCTAACGATGAAATTTGAAACGGAAAAGTTAACGACAGCATCACGACAACAATTTGTTCCGTCATTTATTTACGATGAAATTTTATGACAGAATACAAAATTTTCAACGGAAAGGTTAGCGACAGAATCGCGACAAAAATTAATTTTACAACAAAAATATGCAACGGAATATGAGTTTTGCGACGTAGTATTTTTTCGCGCTATGACGACAGAAAGAAACATTTTCGTTGCCAAAACCGCGACGAACTCGTGACGGAATGATTTTCATTCGTCGCCTACTTTGCGACGGAATATTCTGTCACCATTTTCCGTCGTCACCGCTCGCAACGGATTATTTCTGTCACGAAATGAAATACGACAAGCCTTCACACTACGGAATTGATTCCGTTGCAACAATGTAAAATTCCGTCGCAAAATGCAATCTGCGACGATATTTCGCATTTTCGCGACTGAATTTTTTTCCGTCGCGAATCACGATTGAACATATATTCTACATCTTGAAACCAAGCCAATTTTGGAGCCACAAGAAAGAAGAATTTTTTTTTTTTTTTGAAAATAGGAAGGCAAAAGGGTCAAATAGACCCATGTACTAACACTGATTATTCATCCAGCACCATGAACTAAAATATGGTCCATCTAAGTCATTATACTCCTAATTATTTTTCATCTAGCATTTTTAGCCCATTTCTAACAAGTAACCCATCTAATTTGTTGACATGGAAAAATAAAATAATAAAAAATGATGACATGTTATTTATATGAATGTTTTGGATGATTTTATCCTATTTCATTAATGAAGAAAATGATTTCTTGCAATGAAATAGGGTAGAAGTCAAAGTTGTTATATAATGTTTTAATTACAGTGTACTGCACGATTGTGTATGTATAGTGGGATATTCAAAGTTGTTCGGCAATGAAATTACATGAAAATCGATATATTAAAATTGAATATAATAACTTAAGATATTATATTGGGTAAATTTTATTATTTTTTAAAAAATAATTTAATTTTTATATATCAATTTTCATGGAATGTCATTGGCGAACGACACTGAATACCCCGCTATACATATATAGTACACTCCGCTATACATACACAATACACTATAGTTGAAACTTTATATAACAACTTTGATTTCTGCCCTATTTCTTTCCAAGAAATCATCCAAAAATACAATATCTTAAGTTATTCAATTATCCAAAAATTCAAAAATATTAATTTATTTTTAAAATAAAATAAAATTTGCCCAATACAATATATCTTAAGTTATTATAAAAATAATTTAATTTTCATATATCGATTTCCATGAAATCTCATTGCCAAACGATAATGAATACCCCGCTATACATATACTCATGTAGTTAAAACTTTATATAACAATTTTGATTTCTACCCTATTTCATTGCAAGAAATTATTTTTTTTCATTAATGAAATATGGTAGAAATCATCCAAAACATCCATATAAATAACATGTCATCATTTTTTCTAATTTTATTTTCCATGTCATCAAATTAGATGTGTTACTTGTTAGAAATATGCTAAAAATGCTAGATGAAAAATAATTAGGAGTATAATGACCTAGATGAACCATATTTTAGTTCATGGTGCTAGATGAACAATCAATGATAGAACATGGGCCTATTTGACCCGGCCCTTTTGCCAAATAGGAAAGAAGAAATTAAACATGCCAACATTAAAATAAATTTGTAATTTAAAATTTTAATTCTAATAATATGATATCAAAATTATATACTACATTTATATTGCATAAATTTTTGTTCAAATTTTATGAACTTTACAACAACATTAAATAGTGTTTCAAAAAAAACAACATTAAAGAAGACAAACTTAAAATGATCAGTTTAAAAAAAAACAAGACTGAATTCAGAGTGGTCGCCCGTGCGCTCAAGCACACGGTGTTTTTTATTTTTCTCTGACAAAATCTTTCACTTGTAGGAAAAACAATTTCCTCAAAATCTTCCTCTCCCATTAACTAAAAACCCATGTTTAGTTTTTCCACTCTACAAAAATCCATAAAAGTGCACTGATGAGGAAGCTCTAAATTGTTTATTATTACTTAATTAGGTAATCATAAATTATTTTATGCTATTAAATTACAACTAATATATTCACCTGTGTGTTGCACATAATAAATTTTGTTATAATATTTTAAGAATATTTGGATCGATATATAATTATATAAATTATAATATTAATATTATATAATGCAAATTATGAAATTGGTTGGATCGATTATGTTTTCTAATTTTATCCTTGCTTGAATTCGAGCAAATAATTGCGCAATAATACGTGCGATGCACAGATAAATTTTTTAATTATATATTTAGATAATAAAATTAAAGAAAATTATAAAAAAAAAATTCTAATATTGAACGTGTACAATTATTTAATTATAAGATTAGAACAAAAGTATCACTCAATTAATTGAATAATATATGACTCATTGCCTCATTGGTCTTCAACCTTCCGTCTTGGTTTAGAGTTAACCTCTCGGTTACTCTTCTTCTTGGTTTTGTTAGAGAGATGACCACTCGTGTTCATCTTCGAATCGTAGATTTCTTATCCTTTGAGAGTTAACCCTTCCAGTTACTCTTCTGTTTGCTGATTTGACTGTCCTTTTAAATGTCCATTCAGATGGATGAAGCTTCACAACTCGAGGTACCATTCGGATATATTCGAATTTTTGAGCAGACTAACTGAGTCTAAGAAATAAAAAAAAATGAGGTGTCTAAACTCCTAACTTTGGTATCATCAAAATCTAAATACAACGTGTTCTTAACAATTTCCCATTTTTGATAATGTCAACACCTATACACATACTATAAGGTTGAAATTATCTATGAAAAGGATTTTTCATTAGGAACAACCAATAGTTGAGTTTAACAAGTTGATTTCTAGCACTAAAATTACTGATAAATAAAAACTCAATGCGACCCAACACAAAATCTTTTTATTAGTCATCAAAAGAATTACAATTACATAGATTTTGCAATCATAGCATAAAAATAAGCAAATATTACAAAAATTATTCTTCGTTCCTTAGTTGAAAGACATGCTCTTCCTGTTGCTTCTTGGCTTTTTGTTTGGCTTGATTAGGCACTCTGTTGATTTGATCCCTGGTACCATTGATGTTATCTCTCAGAATAAGGTGATCATACATGAAAGCAATTATAAAGCTCATGTAGTTGTGGAAGGCTTCAACAATGTCATTTCCCTCAACTACTCTTTTTCGCCACCATCTTATTAGCTCAGCTGCATTCATCCCATCAGCAAAAGAAGCTGAGTTGTCTCTTAAAATCTCGTAGATGGTTTTATTGAGAGTATCATCAGATTCAGAGCTTGGAATCCTTCTTAGGGAATCAAGTCATGCTTTTATTTTTCTCTCAGCTTCAGTAGCCTCTTCTCTTTGCCGTTTTCTCTCCCTTTCGTTTTCCTCGTCACGCCTCTTCTTATCTTCAATTTTCTAGTTTATGTGGGCGACATATAAGGTACCACTTCCTGCCTCTTCCCCTGTCTGAGAGTTCTCTCAAGTCTTCCCCAAGTCGTAGTTGATTATGTCTAAGGACAAGTTAACTCTCGAGAGTGTGATCTGACTTCTCGACTGCAAGGTCAACCTTCCCTTTGATGAACTCTTGGGTGCCCTTAATATCCTACAAAACTTTCCACAAGTCTGCTAAGCCAGTCATAACTTTACCCAAAATTCGGTGCATATGGGTCAGCGACGTCTATTTTTTTAACCGAAGTCATATCATTTATTTACTATGTCTACATTATTAATGTTGACAGAAAACCAACCTTAAAAGTGTCAAAAAATCAACATTAAAAGCTTTATTTGTAGTAGTTTTTAACCGACATCATATCATTTATTTACTATGTCTACAGTATTAATGTCCACAGAAAACCAACCTTAAAAGTGTCAAAAAATCAACATTAAAAGCTTTATTTGTAGTAGTGTAAGTTTGGATTGGGTGTGAGTTTTATATAGATCACCCAAATAAAATTTGAAAAAAATTAAATGTTTTAACTTTAAACTTTAGTTTCCAATGAATGAAATGTATTTGAAATTTTGATGAACATTTATCGACCTTTGACGTGATGTTTTATAGTGGTGTGAAGGCGTGATGGATGGAAAGGTAGATCGTGAATGAAATCCCCGAGTGTCGTTCAATAAGGATGGTAAATTTGGAAGAAAAGAGAGATGCAAGTGAGTTAACAATGGAATTCAAGCTTTATCACTTACGAAATTCAAAGTGAGCATTGTGTAACAAAGTTAACCAGAGAAAGAGTGCAAAGAGTAAAGGAAAGTAAGCAAGTAGAAATCAAATAGAGAGAAATGGGGTAGATCAATGGTAAGTAATAAAAAATATATTTGTCAGATAATAACACTATAATGTCAATTTTTTACAAAATTGACGTTGAAATTTTTTTTAAGAATTCATTGTTTTAAAAAGACATATAACGTTGTTTTTTTTCAAAAAACCGACGTTATATTTCATTAAAAATAAAAAAGAAATGAACAAAAATATACGACATCTGTTTACCATATACCCGATGTTGTAACACAATAATTTAAAAAAAAAAAAACGAAATAAATATAGTATACGACGTGTTTAATAAACCGACGTCATAAACATTTAAAAAAATAAAAGAAATTAATAAGTATACGACGTTGTATAGTTATAAGTATTTTCTTTTCTTTAGGCTACGACAACCGTTACTTAAAAAAAATAACTAAGTATATGACGTCGGTGTATGTCAATATAACCTACAACGTATACGTATTTCAGATGAATACCACCTTCGTTTCTAACAAAAACATCACACTTCTTCTCAAAATACCTTCGTTTTAGTGTAAAAGACCGTTGTCGTCGCTGCCACAGTTCTCGTCGCCACAGCTGTTGCTATCATCTCCATGACGTTGTCACTGCCGCAGCCGCCATCCCTTCTTCTCGTCACCACAGACGCCGCCCCAACCGGTCTCCCTCTCGCTTAGGAACTCCAACACCGACAGCCTTTACTGCCGTCCCTTCTTATTGTCACCCCGACCACCATCGTCGCGCCATTACCGTCGCCACAGCCACCACCGTCGCACCATTACTGCATGTTTCCACCTTTGCCGACCGCACACGCCACTGCTTACACCATCGCATGCCTCCGCCGCATGGTAAATCGTTTTTTCATTATTTATTTATTTATTTCAATTTCTTTTATTTGTTTATTTTATTTATTTTGAATTTTATTTTATTTATTTCAAATCTAAGTTAAATTTTTGTTTATTTGTTACTAAAGGCCTTGTGGTCAAGCGGCATAGATGTGACCCTCTTAAGTGTGAGGCCACAGGTTTGATGTAACAGAGTCAGTAGTTTCAAAAACCTGCTGACGTTGACATTTCTTTTAACCTTATGTTGTCCGCATTTCTATAAATTTTGAGAATTGGAAAAATACTAAACAAAAAATTAGTCAAAAAAATAAATTCTGAAAAAAAAAATTGAAACATTGGAATTGCAAAATTGAAAAGTATATATTATGAAAATAAAGAGAAGAAAATTTTAGTTATTTTAATATAATAATTTTTTTTAATTTTAAATATGTAAACGCTTACCTGGACAATATAAGGTTAAGAGAAATGTCGCATCAGACGCCGTGTCAGAAGAAAGATAGGGAAACCTGCTAAAAGTTCTAGGCAAAATTTTTTTGTTGGTTTGTGCCTCGATATATACGATATGAAAGTTTAGGGTGCGGCATGAATAATTGAATATAGTTCATGTTGCTAGATGACACTTTAGCCTATTAAATATGGAAAATCTTATAATAATCGATTATGTTCACATACATGCATATATCATTTCTACCATAGCAAAGTTAAAGTTAACAAAATATCTACTTTTTGTGTACTAACAAAAATATCTACTTAATAATCAAATTAAAGTTTATAATAATAATAATAACACGCTAATAAGTGAATATTAGACAGTGATGTTTGTGTATGTTTATATGAAAATATATTAAACCATTTTCTTAAGAAAAATAATAATAATAATAAAAGAAAAATAAAAAAAATTATTAAATTGATCAATCGTGTGGTTAAATGATTTTAGTTTAAATTATTTTAGTTTAAATAATAAACTTTTGGCTTTCCCTTGTAGATTAGCCACACTATGATTTATGTTTATTTATGTTTAACTTGTTTGGTTGATGGTCTAAGTTGTTTATTGAGATTAATTGTAATATTTATTAGTTTGATCAATTGTGAGATTTTGAATATCAAATTGTTGGACAGGTTTTGAAAATTGTTGTGAATTGTAAAATTGTACAAGTGTGGGTGGAAAATAAAAAATATAATTAATAAATTAAAAAAACAACAAACGACGTCGATTTTTTAAGAAAATCGATGTCGTATATTAAATTTTGTAAAAAATAAAAATAAATGATGTTAGTTTTTTTTTTTTTTTTATAAAAACTAGCGTCATTTATTTTATTTTTATTTTTAAAAAATAAGAATACAATGTCAATTTTTCTTAAAAATCAATGTCGTATGCTAATTTATTTTTTTTAATTATACGACGTCGGTTTTTACTAAAACCCGACATCGTTTATTAATTTTAAAAATTTTTAAAAATATACAATGTCGATTTTTTTTAATAAAAAACGGACGTTGCATATTAATTTCAAAAATTATAAAAATATATAACGTCGATTTTTTTAACCGACATCATATCATTTATTTACTACGTCTACAGTTTCGACATTGATGGAAAACCAACGTTAAAAGTGCCAAAAAGTCGATGTTAAAGCGTTATTTGTAGTAGTGTAATTTTTGATTGGGTGTGAGTTTTATATAGATCACCTAGATAAAATTTGAAAAAAAAATCAATGTTTTAACTTTAAACTTTAGTTTTCAATGAATGAAATGTATTTGAAATTTTGATGAACATTTATCCACCTTCGATGTGATGTTTTATAGTGGTGTGAAGGTGCAGTGGATGGAAAGGTAGATCAGCAATGAAATCTCCGAGTGTCATTCTCTAAGGGTGGTAAGTTTGGAAGCAAAGAGATATGCAAGTGAGTTAACAAGGGAATTCAAGCTTATCACTTACGGAATTCAAAGTGAGCATGCATTGTGTAACAAAGTAAACGAGAGAAAGAGTCCAAAAAGTAAAGGAAAGTAAGCAAGTAGAAATCAAGTAGAGAGAAACTGGTGTAGGATTGCTCCTTCGTTGCAAATCTACATTTTAGTATCTAAGATATGAGTTGTGAGATTGTGAATCTTGTATTTCAAGGGAAGTGTTTAGCAATGCCATAGCTATTTCAGTTTCTACAGCCTATCATAGGGCAATGTAGCATCCGTGTGTCAACATGCCTCTATGAGTGTAATACCCACTATCTTAGAAATGAAAATATATCTATGTTTATTAAATGAAGTCAACAAGTCAAAGCTTTTTAAATTTTGATATTGGATAAATTATTAAATTACCCTTCCTTGCCCTTAAAGGTTAAGGAATCACTTGGTCTTGGATAAATATTTCATTTGGAAGAAGATAGGGAGAGTTGGCTAGTGAGATAAGGGAAGGAAAAATCTTGAAGCTTAGATCTCCATCCTCTTCTCTTCAAGCTTAGGTCTTAAGTTATTGGAGTATTCTAGGTAAGTTTGACCTATATATTTCACTCTTTTTGAGTTGGGTTTATCATAGGAGTCCTAAGATTGATATTTTGAAAATATTAGGGAGTTTGACAAGGAGTAATTGGGTGAACTAAATAGCTAAGATTTGGATGTTTTAGGTAAGTGGCTAACTATTCTCTCCTTATTTTGCAAAACCCATAACCTATTTTGGAATCTCTACTACTTTGAATACCCATTTTAGGGTTAGTTTGAGTTAAAAATATTTTGAGCTTTTGATATAGTACGACTCAAGATATTTATGATTGTTAAAGTGTGATTTCACTATTATTTGATTTATGGGTGATTATTATTAATTATTAAGTATATGTTTGAAGAATTACTATGATATGTTTTTGCACTATTAAACTTGATTAAAGATACCCTTGGGCATGCCTAAGTATGGATTTTATGAATAATCGAACATGACTATTTTTTTATTATAATTGTATATTTGTATGTGTGATTTGTACTAAGGGTTTTGCCCTAAAAGAGGATCAAGTAATTTATTTGACAATTTTTAGTTTATGATGTGATTTTTGTTTTGCCAAGTTATGAGTTATACGGATTTCATATTACTTTTGGATATATACTTTGTTATGTGATTTTAAGGAAATGATTTTTGCTACAATGGGCTATTTGATTATAAGAATTATTTTGAATGTTTGACCAAACTCGTGCGGCATCCTACATTTTGTTGTTTGTTTTGTTTGGCTTGGAACGTTCCTAATTGCTCATTCTGAATGTCGAGCTTGACTCATTCGGAATCGTCGAGCTTAACTCATTCCGAATCGTCGAGCTTGACTCATTCCGAATCGTCGAGTCTTTACTTTTGAATTGTTTGTTGGAACATTCCATCCGACTCATTCTGAATTGTCGAGTCTTTTTAGACCATTATGCCGATAATGGCCTATGCCACAAGGTATAATGGTGGTTGTAGGTTGCCAATGAATCATGGGTTAAAGAATGATTTGAGCTTTTGAAAGTATTGTGTTATGAAATAATGTTGATGCCCATGTAGCTAAAACTAAAGTTTCTATTTTGGGGAACTTGTGTATAGTAGCACAATGGAATTATATTATGACTTCGATATAGTTTGAAGATCGTGATTTGCATCCATTAATTACTCTAAAGCTTATTGTATTTTATTAAGGTTACTTGATCTTGGGTTGAGAAGAGTATCACTTATTAGGCATTAGCTCATTAATTGTATTTCCTCATGTTTCAGAGTAGTTAAGGAGTACAATTGTGAATAACACGAGTACAAGTGGTGGGATCTTGAAGGTGACTTTTGAAACTAGGAGACTTAGTCCTAGTATTGGAGTTTATCATGGATTTTTGTTTGTGTTGGATAATACTTTTGACCATTTGTATTTTTGGTAACCTATTATGTTTGGTTTTTTGTGCTTGTGATGTATTTTGGACATACTACTCTTGATTGTAAATATTTAATAGTGGTGAATTAATGAGTTTTTGGGAAGAACTAGTTCTTTATATTTTGACATTTTGGGTTGTGAAATTATGATGTATTCAAGTGTTGTTATGAAGGTTCAGAGAGGTATGTATGGTTAGGCTTCGTATTGTTACAGGTTTTCATGTAACGATACGGTCGGGTCATGTCATAGAAGTGGGGCGTGACAATGAGTAAATTCAACAAACACGTAGTCTACACTTTTCTCGGGCTACGCCCTCTCGTATCCAAGACGGGGATTGCAAATGGAATCAAGGCTATCTCACACTAATAATATCTTGTCCAGAGTGATGAATTCTAGGCTATTCATGAAGTCAGGCCCTACTCCATGAATTCAATACAAACCATCCATTTCCAACAAGAAATTACACAATCATTACAATCACAACTCCAAACAATCAAATCAACATCACACTTATTACAATTGCAACAAATTCACAATCCTAACCCTAGATATTTAGCTACTCATGTTCTTGGATTGCAAACACATGAAATTGAAGACAAGAATATTGTAAGAGAGATTGGATATAAGAAATTGAAATGAAAGATGTTACCAATCTTAAATCCAAGATGAATTACAATCAATAATTGATTTATTAATTATTGAGGTTTAAAATCACATTATTTATTTATTTCATTACAAGAAAAATTACGAATCGCGATGCAAACATCCGTTGTCGATTCGCGATGATTTTTGCAACATAACGTGTTTCATCACGATTTTACATCGAAAATAGTAACGGAATTTAATTCCGTAGCAATTTTTGACCCAAAATGATAAACAAATTTGGCAAATTTGGTGCCCACATTTTGGTGACGGATTTTGTGACAAAATTAAGTTTTATCGTCATAATGGCGACAGAAAAAGCAACAGCCGATGGTTCCGTCGCTGTTTTGCGACAGAATCAACGACGAGAATAAATTCCGTTACGATATTTGGTGCAAAGTGAAAAATATTCCCAAGTAATCTTTGCACCAAGGAATTGACGATGGAGGCTGGCGACAGAAATTGCGACGGGTAATTTTCCGTAGCAAAAATATTTAAGTTTTAAAGTAAAGTTTATTTTTGCTACACAATGAGACAATAGAATCAATTCTGTCGCCAATATGTTGGCACGTTAGTGACAGAAAATGCGACGCCCTACATGTCTGTCGCGCTATGGCGATGGAATCGGCAACGAAAATTAATTATGTTACGTTGTTTGGCGTAAATAGAGATTTGACGTTTAAGGTTAGCGGCGGAACTTGCGACGATCGTTCTTTCCGTCACTAAAATATTTAATTTTTTAAGTGAATCAATTCCGTCGCCAATATGTTAAGTTGTTAACACATTGGTGACAAAAAATGCAATACCCCACATGTCCGTCGCACTATGGGGATGGAATCAGCAACATAAATTAATTTTGTTGCGATATTTGGCGTAAAGAGAGATTTGACATTTGAGGTTAGCGATGGAACTTGCGACAATCATTCATTTTGTAGAAAAAATATTTAATTTTTCAAGTTTATTTTCGCTACAGAATAGGAAGACAGACTCAATTTCGTCACAAAAAATTTGACACATTGACTTTAGAAAATGGGATACCCTACATGTGTTTGTTGCGATATGGCGATGGGATTGGCAATAGAAATTAATTTTGTTGTGATGGTTGGCACAAAGAGAGATTTGACGTTTGAGGTTGACAACGAAACTTGCAATGATTGTTTTTTTTCATTATAAACATAATTAATTTTTTAAGTAAAATTTATTTTTGCTACAGGATGGGACGATGTATATGTTGACACATTGGCGACATGCGATGCCCAACATGTCCGTTGCACTGTGGAGATGGAATCAACAACGGAATATATATATATATATATATATATATATATATATATATATATA
>NC_044925.1:7721481-7913724 GCF_003576645.1 Ipomoea triloba
ATATATATATATATATATATATATATATATATATATATATATATATATATATATATATATATACATATATACATACATATATACATATTTTCCTAATTTATAAAAATCATAAATAATGATATATAAAATCTCTAAAGTTCCAGCACCGCATACGTACATCTACACATTAGCTATTAAATAAGCAATTATTTGCTGGAATTCAAACAATGATAGCATTAGAAAACATAATTGATCCAAAACATATCTTCAATCGCACTATATAATATTTGATGTTATAATTTATATAATTATATATCGATCCAAATATTCTTAATATATTATAACAAATCCATTCCGTGCACCGCACGGGTGAAAATACTAGTAATAACAATAACAATAACACTAATAAGTAAGGGCATATTGTCATTTCATCCCTTTATTCCTTTCCATGAAGCACCGAATTGCAATTCATGTGTTATACCCATGAATTGACACATGAATTGCAATTCAGCCAATGAAGGAAATTGTAATTCAGTGAAATTGCAATTTCCTCCAACCAAACAACGTAATTGAGGGAATAAAATAATTACAATTCAATTACAACGAAATTACGCCAACCAAATGGCCTGTAAAGGCTTTCACAAATAATTTGGTTTTGTAGGCATTATTAAATTTTTTGTTAAATCATGAGTTATCTTGAGTAAATCCTAACTATATGAGGGACGTACTATATGAGGGACGTTTAAGTCCGTACCAAACTTAAAATTTAACAATTAAGCATTATACTCTGTAATATAAATAGAATTACAATTCATTATGGATGCATATCCATTAGGTGACCATATAACAAAAATTGTTAGTGTGTCAATGAGGAACCGAGAGGTTAATTGGGAAAAAATGATGGTAAATGCATTCTCAATGTATGCTTATTAATGGTGATATTTTATCCCATCACTATTTGCTTTCATCTATGAAAGAAATAATGAAAGGTCGCAATAAGAAATAATGAAAGGTCGCAATAAGAAATAATTTTGATTAATTATTGTGTATTATTGTATATACTAGGTATTAATATTGTGATGGTTGAATTAAAAAAATTGTGTATTATGCATATCTATATACTTGCTATTATACGTTTTATATGTAAATAGCTAGTTTTAATTAGTATTTTAAAATTTAAATTATTTAGTTAGTTTTAGTTGGTAAAATATTTAATTAGTTTTTGGTAGTATTTTAAATTTTCAATTATTGAACTTGAGCCTATAAAGTGTCCAATAAGTAATAAGAAGCTAAGTAATTATAAACAATTCAAATAAATCAAATAATTATCAATAAAGTATATAATTAAAATTAACAAAGTGTCCAATAAATAAGAAATAATTATCAAATTCAAGTATATAAGTAAATACTCAATAAAGTATATAACCAAAATTAACAAAGTGTCCAATAAATTTTTAATTAGTTTTTTATAGTATTTTAAATTTCCAATTATTGAACTTGAGCCTATAAAGTGTCCAATAAATAATAAGAAGCTAAGTAATTATAAAAAATTCAAGTAAATCAAATACTTGCCATCGGTGAGAAGAGTGTCATCATGTGTTAGTTTTGAATTGTGAGCCATCGGGGTGTTGGCAGGTTTGTAGCCCAGAAAACCAGCTTCATCTAAAATTTCCAGAGCATACTTGCGTCGACACAAGTTGAGTCATTTTTCTGTTGTGTGTGCCCCAATCCCCAAGAAGTAGCCAAGAGTGCCTAAGTCCTTGATTTTAAAAGTGTTGTCCAGGAATAGCTTCAACTCTTGGATTAGATCAAATCTGGCACTTGCCACCAAGATATCATCAACATAAGCCAACAGAGCTATAAAGTTTTCAGCATCTCCTTTGGTGAATAGTGACGGATCGGCTTTGGATTGTTTAAAGCCGATGTGAGATAAAAGCAGCAGTAAGTTTCGAATTCCATTGCCGGCTAGCTTGCTTGAGCCCATATAATGATCTTAACAGTCTGCATGCTTGATTTGAATTCTCATTTTGAAAGCCCGGTGGAAGAACCATATTAAACTTCTTCATTGAGATCACCGTAAAGGAAGGCATTGTTGATGTCCAATTGATGAATGTGCCAGGCCTTTGAAGTAGCCACTCTCAGAAATGTACGAATGGTCGTGATTCTTGCTGGGGAGAATGTCTCAAGATAATCCACACTAAGCTGTTGAGTATACCCTTTCACCACAAGTCTTGCCTTGTGTCTTTCTATTGTGCCATCAGATTTCAGTTTGGTTTTGAATACCCACTTGCATCCAATGGGAATCTTTTCGAGAGGGAGATCGGTTAGTTCCCAGGTACTATTGTTTTCAAGGGCTTGTATTTCTGCAGTCATTGCCTTCTGCCAGCATTCTACATCCAAGGGCTTGTACTGCCATTGTCATTGTTTCCAAAAGTAGAAGCTGCCATCATAGCCTGCTGTTTCCCTTTGGATTTGTAACCGGACACCCAGCTGGGGGGAAAACCGTGTTTCTTATAACATTTTTCAATTGTGTGTCCTGTCATATCGCAGTACGTACATTTTGCGGTCTTATTTCCACCATTGAAATTGTTCTTTTTGCCATTATAGTGATTGAAAGCTGCTGCTATGATGTCCTCTGTATTTCCTTGATTAGTCTGAACAGCATTGGTGTGGTTAAGTTCCAAGCCATTCATACTCAGATTCACAAAGTTCATTTGTCTTTCAGTTTTCTCTGCCATTACGAACACTTTGTGCATGTCCGGTAGTGGATCAAGAACAAGAACTACAGATTTCAGGGCGTTATATTCTTCATTCAGACCTTGGAGAAACCTAATAACCTGATCGACCTCACGTTCGCTCCTTATTTCATCAAGAAGATCACAAGAACACCGTGGATCGCACCTACAGATTGGTAGAGGTCTGAGCTCGTTCATCTGCTCCCAGAGTGTGCGGCACTTCGTGAAGTAATCGTTCACTAACAGATTACCTTGTTTCAAAGCATAAATCGCAGTTTGTAAAGAAGAAATTCGCTGAGCATCTCTTTGATCGAATCTCTTCTTTAGATCATTACATACCTCCTTGGCTGTGTCCATATGCATAAGGGACTGTGCGATTGACGGATGAACAGATTTCATGATCCAACCACAGATCATTAGATTGCACCGCCTCCAAGCGGCGTGTTGGTTGTGCGATTTGTCTGGCGTAACTATGCTACCATTGACGATCGTTCATTTGTTCTTCACCTCCAATGCATTTCGCATGGAGATACTCTAGGTGCCATAATTCCCGTTGCCTGTGAGGGGAGGGCTAACAAGAGTGGCATTCGCATTCTCATTGCTACTCAGGAAGAACGGATTCTCGATATCATCCGCATTGCTATTTCTCTGTGGCGTTAAGCTCCTCTGCTGATTGACTGTTGGAGCTGGTGATCGATCGAGTGGAGTTCTCTAGTTGGATTCCACGGTGCCGGAGACGGTAACCGCGTAACTTCCCGGTCGCCGCTCTGATACCATAACGCAAAGTAAAGTAAGAGCAAGAAGGAAGAAGAAGATTGGCTGAATATTGCAGTTGGTTTTCATTGTGTTTCAACACGTGTATATAGAGGTTTATATAGGTGATATGTGACGGTTGCAACTGATTCTAGAGATTACAAGAATACCCTCAATTATTTTGCTCATTTCCCTTATTGTCCAATAATGTCATCAAGGAGGCAACTTCGCAAGGAGAAAGGAAATTAAAGGCTGTTACAAAGGAACCAACAAACCTGCGGGTGGAGGAGCAGTTCTTAGAGACAAGGCTGGAGGTTGGGTTGAGGGGTGCAGTTTCTCCTTCACAACAAGCAACGCTATGGAGGCGATGGTGAACGCTATCAGTGATTCAAAGCTTTGGATAGGGCCTAGGGGACTGCAGTGGATTCAAATGAAACGGATGGTAAACCTTGAAATTCAAAGCGACTGCAAGGAGATGGTGAACGCTAGCAGGGCCTGGTCGTCTTTTGTTTCACCCTTGGGTTCCAATTTTACACAAAAATTTAAAAAAAATTACAATTTTTTTTAAAAAGACATATAACGTCTATTTTTTTTTTCACAAAACCGACTTATATGTCATTAAAATAAATAAATATATATATATATATACAATGTCGGTTTTACAGTATACCCGACACCATAACACTATAATTTTTTTAAAAAAAGAAATAAATATAGGCCCTGTTTGGTAAATGGCTATTAGCTTATTGGGTTGGCTGTTTGAGTTAGAATATATGATTTGTTGATAACATTAGCTTATTGCAGAAAGTTGTTTGATAAATTAGCTGTTAGCTGATAGCTGTTTGGTATAATTTCTTTTCTCAAAAAGCTAATTGAAAAGGCTACTTTGAGTAGCTTTTTGACTTTTAGCATTTTGGAGTTACAAAAATCTTATTAACCAAACACTTATATTGATTTAATAAGTCAAGATTGGCTGATAGGCTGATTATTTACCAAACATGGTCATAGTATACAACGTGGGTTGTGTAATAAACAGACGTTGTAAACATTTTTAAAAATTAAAAGAAATTAATAACTATACGACGTCATTCTAGTATAACTGATATCGTATAGTTATAAGTATTTTCTTTTATTTAGGCAACGACATTGGTTCTACAACCACCAACCATTACCATCGTCTCTTCTCCTTGTCACCACAGCCACCATTGTAGCGCCATTACCATACGCCTTCACCTCCGTCAACCGCACACGCCACTGCCAACACCACCGCACGCCTCCGCCGCCTGGCAAATCATTTTTTCAATATTTATTTATTTATTTCGAATTTTATTTTATTTATTTCGAATTTTAGTTTATTTGTTTATTTTATTTATTTCAAATTTTATTTTATTTGTTTATTTTATTTATTTCAAATTTAAGTTAAAATTTTGATATTATATATTAATATGTTGATTTGGGGTTATTTTCGAATCTTATTAAATATGGAAAATCTTCTAATAATCCATTATGTTCACATGCATATCTCATTTCTACCATAACAAGGTTTAAGTTAACAAAATATCTACTTTTTTGAGTACTAACAAAAATATATACTTAATAATCAAATTAAATAAAAATATAATAATAACACGCTAATAAGTGAATATTAAAGAGTGATTTTAGTGTATGTGTATATGTATATATATTAAACCATTTAATGATATTATTATTATTTTCAAATAATGTTTTGTTAAGCAAAACAATAATTAAAAAAAGAAATAAAAAAATTATTAAATTGATCAATCTTGTGGTTAAATGATTTTAGTTTAAATAATAAACTTTCAGCTTTCCCTTGTGCATCCGGTGATTGGCTACACTGTGGTTTATGATTATTTATGTTTAACTAATTTAGTTGATGGTCTAAGTTGTTTATTGAGATTCATTGTAATATTTATTAGTTTGATCAATTATGAGATTTTGAATATCAAATTGTTGGACAGGTTCTGAAAATTGATGTGAATTGTAAAATTGTACAAGTTTGGGTGGGAAATCAAAATATATAATTAATAAATTTTAAAAAAACAACAAATGACTTTGGTTTTTTAAGAAAATCGACGTCGTATATTAAATTTTAAAAAAATAAAAAACATAAACGACGACGTCGTTTATTTTATTTTTATTATTAAAAAAAGCATACGACATTGGTTTTTAAGAAAAATCGACGTCGTATGCTAATTTATTTTTTAAAAAAAATTATACGACGTCAGTTTTTACTAAAACCCGACATCGTTTCTTAATTTTAAAAATTTGTAAACAATATACAATGTCTATTGTTTTTATAAAAAACTAACGTCGCATATTAATTTTAAAAAAATTAAAGAATATACGTCAGTTTTTTTAACCAACATCATATCATTTATTTACTACGTCAACAGTATCAACGTTGACAAAAAACCAATGTTAAAAGTAGGGGAGGGCATTTCAGTTCGGTTTACCCGAACCGAACCGAAAAACCGATCGGTTCATGTTTTAGATGAACCGATCAGTTCGGTTGAACCGAAAAACCGAACGGTTTTTTTTTAAAATAAAAATATATTAATATTAATAAAAATATATATAATATATAATAATATTAATTATATATGATAGTTTTGGTGTTATATAACACTATTACCAGTGTTATATAATAATAAATATATATAATATATAAACTATTAATAAAATAATACTCCGCAATAAGTTTATTAATAATATTAATAAAATAATACGTCCGAAAAGTAAGAAATATTGAAATTTGAGGGCCGTAAACCGAACCGAGACCGAACCAAAATAAATCCGAACCGTTTCAAAACCGAACCGAAACCGAACCGAACTTTAATGTTAAACCGAATGGTTTCATTTTTTCTAAAACCGAAACCGAAATAAACCGAACTAAAAACCAAAATACCCACTCCTAGTTAAAAGTGCCAAAAATTTAACGTTAAAAGCATTATTTGTAGTATTGTAAGTTTGGAATGGGTGTGAGTTTTATATAGATCACCCGAGAAAATTGTAGTTTATGTCCCTCCATAATATGTCAATTTATCAATGTTACCCCTGAATTATTAGTGGTGTAAATGGTGCCCCTCAATTTTTAAAACGATACATATATTGCCCCTCCCAAGTGTAAATATTGCCCATCAATTTTCAAAATAGTACATATATTGCCCCTCCCATACGGTACGGGAGGGGCAATATGTGTAACGTTTTGAAAATTGGGGGGCAACATTTACACCACTAATAATTCAGGGGTAACATTGATAATTGACATGTTATGGAGGAGCATAAATTACAATTTTCAATTCCCTAGATCACTCAAGTAAAATTTGAAAAAAAAAAAATCAATGTTTGAACTTTAAACTTTAGTTTTCAATGAATGAAATGTATTTGAAATGTAACAGAGTCAGTAGTACTAAAAAAAATGTATTTGAAATTTTGATGAACATTTATCCACCTTTGACGTGATGTTTTATAGTGGTGTGAAGGTACGGTGGATGGAAAGGTAGATCAGAAATGAAATCCCCGAATGTCGTTCTCTAAGGGTGGTAAATTTGGAAGCAAAGAGAGATCCTAGTGAGTTAACAAGGGAATTATTCAAGCTTATCACTTACGAAATTCAAAGTGAGCATTGTGTAACAAAGTAAACGAGAGAAAGAGTGCAAGAGTAAAGGAAAGTAAGCAAGTAGAAATCAAGTAGAGAGAAACGGGTGTAGGATTGCTCCTTCGAATTCGTTGCAAATCTGCATTTTAGTGTCTAAGATAGGAGTTGTGAGATTGTGAATCTTGTATTTCAAGAGAAGTGTTTAGCAATGTCATAGCCATTTCGGTTTCTACGGCCTATCATAGGGCAATGTAGCACTCGAGTGTCAACATTCCTCTATGAGTCAATTCAACAAACACGTAGTCTACACTTTATCCTAGGCTACGCCCTCCCGGATCCAAGACGGGGATTGCCAATGGAATTAAGCTAAGGCTATCTCACACTAACAATATCTTATCTAGAGTGATGAATTCTAGGATATTCATGAAGTCGGCCCTACTCCAATAATTCAATACAAATCATCCATTTCTAACATGAAATTACACAATCATTACAATCACAACTCCAAACAATCAATTCAACATCACACTTATTCATGGTCTTGGATTGCAAACACGTGAAATTGAAGACAAGCATATTGTAAGAGAAATTGGAAATAAGAAATTGAAATGAAAGATGTTACCAATCTTAAATCCAAGATGAATTGCAATCAACAATTGAGAAGAATTAGGCTCTAGATCAAAAGTGTTGTCAATACTTCCAAGCTATTTCTTCTTCTTCTTGATTTAAGAGTGTTCTTTGAGAGCTAAAAATATCTAGAGAGAGAATGAAATCTAGAAAAATGATCTAACTCCCTAATTACTACTAAAAATCTTTGATTTATAGACAAAATACTGCGCCAAAAAGTTTCACGCCCTCGGCCACGCATGTCACCACGATTGTGGCTAGCGCCACTTATTCGCCTAGGTTCTCCGCCACGATTGTGGTGAGCTACGTGGCAGAGTCTGATCCTTAGCCACGAGTCTCCACCACGACTCGTAGTCTTGCCTCTGTTGATTCCTCCTTCCCACTCTTCCCAATTCAAATTGCTTCGTTTCAAGCCCCTATACAACCTCGTTAGTCCAAGGGTCCTTCAAAGCACTTGAATGCGCATGTTTTAGAACTTTGAAACACATTAGTACATTTCATAGATTTTTCCTCATTAATAAAATACAAGTGATTCCAAATAAGTATAGAATAACCCCAAATTGATGACCCTTAGAAGTAGCATCTTTTGGCACTTATCAACCTTAAAAAAAAAGTAAAAAAAAAAAATTATTATGTTAGACGTAGTAATTATATTATATTAAGTGTTAGGAAAAATTACATTTTTGGTCCTCTAGTTATAAGTAGCATAGCATAAATTTAAAAAAATTTAATAACAAAATTAAATAAAATGTTAGAAAAAATATAAAGAAAAAAAGTAGAAACGAGCCATTGGTGGCAACAACCAGTTTTTATATAAAAAAAAATAATAATAAAACTACAAAAGTTTAGAGTGGCCGCTAGTAGAAGCGCCCTAGCTACACTCGCCCGTTGGGGTGAGGCGTGAGCTAGGGGTGTCAATGCGGGCCAGCCCGCCCCACCGCTGGCTTTTTATTTCGCGTGTCGACCCGCGGGTTAGGGTAATGCAATTCTAATTCACCTCATGTGGGCTTGCGAGCTAGCTCGCAGGCCTAACTTCAACAGAAAAAAAAATTATTATATTATTATTTTATATCAAATAATTTAACCTGAATGATATTAAATTTTTTCGTGTTTAAAAATAAATTAAATGTACATTTTTTAAAATTTTAATGACATATATATATATATATAGTAGAGTTGAGGTGTGGTCGCGCCTTTCCATCCGTCGGTGCGGTTTACACCACTAGTGTTAACAAAATACACCACTCAATGTTAGAAAATGCAGAACATAAATATGCACCATTAAGGACACATCACCAAAAAACACACCACTAGGTATGCAAATATAACCCCACATAGTGTTCAAAAATGCACAATTAGGAGTTGTGGGAGTTATGTGGGTGTTTTTGTGCATTTTCCAATCACTAGTGGTGTATATTTTTTTTTAACACTAGTGGTGTGCAAATCACACACACACACACACATATATATATATTGCTTTTTTTTTATTTGTATATATATAATTTAGATGTCGGACTTTAGAGGATTCTAATGATATTAAAAATATAAATTTTGAATAAATATAAACACTACAATAACTAACAACTATTAAGGGTAATTAGATTTTTAAAATAAAAATGCAATAAGCTGATATCAATAATTTGTTCAAAGTAGTTTTTCGTTTTTAGTTTATTGGCATCAATAAGCTAAGCCAAAAAACTGCTTACAAAACACTCATATTTGCTTGTTTGATTAATCAAACAACTAAAATTGGTCAAGCAAGCTAGACTTTGACTATAAATTAGGGATAACATGGTGTTTGGTTGGAATGAAGGTAATTAGAGGGAAAATGAAATGTAATTCGGTGAAAAAAGAATAAGGTTGGAATAAAGTAAGAATTCAAATTACATTGTTTGGTAGGGAAAAAGAATTATTGGAAATGAAAAAGAAAGAATGGTATAAAGACTAAAATGTCCTTGTGTAATAATAATAATAATAATAATAATAATAATAATAATAATAATAATAACTAAGGACATATTGTCATTTCATCGCTTTATTCATTTCTATGAAGCACCGAATTGCAATTCATGTGTTATACCCATGAATTGCAATTCAGCCAACGAAAGGAATTGTAATTCAGTTGTATTGCAATTCCCTCCAACCAAACAACGTAATTGAAGGAGAAAATAATTACAATTCAATTACAACAAATGGCTTGTAAAGGCTTTCACAAATAATTTAGTTTTGTACGCATTATTAAATTTTTTGTTAGATCATGAATTGTCTTGAGTAAGTCCTAACTATATGAGGGACATTTAAGTACATACCACACTTAGACGTTATCAATTAAGCATTATACTCTGTAATATAAATAGAATTACAATTCATTATGGATGCATCCATTAGGTGGCCATATAACAAAAATTGTTAGTGTGTCAAAGAGGAACCGAGAGGTTGGGAAAAAAATGAAGGTAAATGCATTCTCAATGTATGCTTATATATTAATGATGATATTTTATCCCACCACTATTTGCTTTCATCTCTAAAAGAAATAATGAAAGGTCGCAATAAGAAATCTCACACCAAGTACGGTAAATCTTTTATGATGATTTAAAAAAGAAAAAACAATTTTCTTGTAGTACCTACATTTGACACCTGATCGGCATGTGGAGTGTCACATATTTCACTCGATCTATTCAACTTTGAGACTCGGACAATCTTTTATCTTCAAAGACTCCAGCCTACTTAATAGGTGATGTGGCACTGTCTTAAGTTTCCTGCAATCATCTAGTTCCAACTCCTTGATGCATGGCATTATTATTGTTGTTGCTTCTTCTTTCAAGTCTTCCCACTCCTCCCACTCTCGACAGTCGTAGAACTCCAATTCCTTCAGCTTTGGAAAAGCAACACCACCTACTTCTGTTACTCCCAAAAACTCTCTCCCTACATATCTTAGCTCTCTCATGCTCCATATGGAAAGAGTCTCCAGAGATGGCAGTTTGCCTAATGGAGGCAATGATGAACAATTTCTGCACATCCGGATTTTAAGAATCCTTAGATTATGAAGGGACAGTGTAATCCAGGAAGGGAAGTGGGTTCCTCCGTACCCATTAAATTCCAAGGTTTGCAGTTCCAGAGGTGGTTTCAGAGCATCTATTCCCACACTGACTCCCGGACAGTCATTGATCTTCAAAGACTCCAGCCTACTTAAGAGGTGATGTGGCACTGTCTTAAGTTTCCTGCAATAACTTAGTTCCAACTCTCTCGGTACTTCAGAAGGATTTTTATAAGTGAGACTAGTTATTAATAAGCTGCGATCTACGTACCGGTCACGAACCGTAAAATTTTTAAGGACGTATATACAGTTCGTGAATGGATTATTAAGCATGATACGATTAAGCGTGAACTTCCTACTCAGTTCAGTGAAGATTAGACGAACTGTAAGAGTGAAATTTGTTACGGACCCTCGTACCTGTATTTCGCGGAATACCGAAAATTCCCAATTTTAGCAGTTATTGACAGGATTATTTTTAGGATAATTTTGGTATTGAAATTTTCCCGAATTAAGTTATATTCCTCCGAACTTTTATCTGATTTAATCCCTAACTGGCAAAGGAGTCTTATTCTACAAGGCACACCATAGGATTGTGACAAGTGGCATCCCCATTGACCACATGGTAATAAATAATTAATTAATGGGAAGAGTGTGGGATAAGTTAAGCTATGTTTACACTCCAAGTCTTCCCCATCTCTCCCACACTCATTTTCGAAATTGGAGAAGGAAAAAGAGAAGGAAAAATATCATTTTCCATCTTTGGGATCCAAGAACTCCATAGCCATGTTCTTCAACACAAGTGCTTCCATAATAGGTAAGACTTCGGTTTTATTCGGTTAATATGGCTAGAATCCTTCCTAGAACTTAAATTTAAGCTAAGGATTCATGAAAATGTGGTTATTATGGTGATTTTGTTTAGGATCTTCGGTGAAAAGTTTGAAGGAGAAGATCACCATCTTTCTACGGTTTAAAAATCTTCTTAGGAGGTAAGGAATCCCTTAAGTTGGCTTAGTCACTTGAAGGTGATCAAATGCTAGTAAATTATGTGACTAGGAATTTTATGTGAAAATTATGTGTTAAGTTTATGGATCTACAAGTTGGCTCAAAGACTACACTTTGATTTTTGGTAAATTTTAATATGCATGTTCATAGTTACTTTATGCATGTATATGTTGTGTTAGGTCCATATATGCTTATACTTGTGAAAATGGTGGAAGATCGGGTCGTTACAACCCCGTTCTTGCGGCCCAAAGTGGGCAGAATCGGATGGACGCGACAGTGGACGCGCGTCCACCGCGCGCCCATCGCGGGAGACTCTTTGGCGTCACGGCCGAAAGGCCGGACGCAACCACGGACGCGCGTCTGCTGCGCGTCCGTGGCGTCCAGACTTCGGCGAGAAATGCCGAAGCAGCGGACGCGGCTCGGACGCACGCGTCCGCTGTGTGTCCGCAGCTGCTGCCAACTGCGAGTCCGCGCGACGCGGACTCGTTTTTGACTCGTTTTCGACCGAATTTTTCCCCGATGTTTTTAATCCCGAGTGTTATGATGTTTGGAAGGCCTACGGACAACCGAGTAAATTTTTGAAAGCTCGAATATTATTTTGTGAATTATATTCATTAACTTGGAGGAAAATTGTGTTTTAAGAAACAAATGTGACTCTTGTCACTTGGAAATTTTATAACGAAAAGTCATTGACAAATATGGGTATTTTGGAAACATATTTGGATAAGAATGATTGTTTTGAGTCATCATGTGAATGTACTAATTAAACTCAAGGAAAATAAAGAATCATGTTTTCAACCCTTAGTCCTGGAATAAGGTGGGGACTTACGGGAAGGCTTAAATGCCACAGCCCGGGGTTGGAATAAGGGTGGACCTACGGGAGGGCTGGAGTGCCATGGCCCGAGGTTGGGATAAGGAGACCTACGGGAAGGCTGGAAATGCCACGTAAAACACTCATATTTGCTTGTTTGATTAATCAAACAACTAAAATTGGTCAAGCAAGCTAGACTTTGACTATAAATTAGGGATAACATGGTGTTTGGTTGGAATGAAGGTAATTAGAGGGAAAATGAAATGTAATTCGGTGAAAAAAGAATAAGGTTGGAATAAAGTAAGAATTCAAATTACATTGTTTGGTAGGGAAAAAGAATTATTGGAAATGAAAAAGAAAGAATGGTATAAAGACTAAAATGTCCTTGTGTAATAATAATAATAATAATAATAATAATAATAATAATAATAATAATAACTAAGGACATATTGTCATTTCATCGCTTTATTCATTTCTATGAAGCACCGAATTGCAATTCATGTGTTATACCCATGAATTGCAATTCAGCCAACGAAAGGAATTGTAATTCAGTTGTATTGCAATTCCCTCCAACCAAACAACGTAATTGAAGGAGAAAATAATTACAATTCAATTACAACAAATGGCTTGTAAAGGCTTTCACAAATAATTTAGTTTTGTACGCATTATTAAATTTTTTGTTAGATCATGAATTGTCTTGAGTAAGTCCTAACTATATGAGGGACATTTAAGTACATACCACACTTAGACGTTATCAATTAAGCATTATACTCTGTAATATAAATAGAATTACAATTCATTATGGATGCATCCATTAGGTGGCCATATAACAAAAATTGTTAGTGTGTCAAAGAGGAACCGAGAGGTTGGGAAAAAAATGAAGGTAAATGCATTCTCAATGTATGCTTATATATTAATGATGATATTTTATCCCACCACTATTTGCTTTCATCTCTAAAAGAAATAATGAAAGGTCGCAATAAGAAATCTCACACCAAGTACGGTAAATCTTTTATGATGATTTAAAAAAGAAAAAACAATTTTCTTGTAGTACCTACATTTGACACCTGATCGGCATGTGGAGTGTCACATATTTCACTCGATCTATTCAACTTTGAGACTCGGACAATCTTTTATCTTCAAAGACTCCAGCCTACTTAATAGGTGATGTGGCACTGTCTTAAGTTTCCTGCAATCATCTAGTTCCAACTCCTTGATGCATGGCATTATTATTGTTGTTGCTTCTTCTTTCAAGTCTTCCCACTCCTCCCACTCTCGACAGTCGTAGAACTCCAATTCCTTCAGCTTTGGAAAAGCAACACCACCTACTTCTGTTACTCCCAAAAACTCTCTCCCTACATATCTTAGCTCTCTCATGCTCCATATGGAAAGAGTCTCCAGAGATGGCAGTTTGCCTAATGGAGGCAATGATGAACAATTTCTGCACATCCGGATTTTAAGAATCCTTAGATTATGAAGGGACAGTGTAATCCAGGAAGGGAAGTGGGTTCCTCCGTACCCATTAAATTCCAAGGTTTGCAGTTCCAGAGGTGGTTTCAGAGCATCTATTCCCACACTGACTCCCGGACAGTCATTGATCTTCAAAGACTCCAGCCTACTTAAGAGGTGATGTGGCACTGTCTTAAGTTTCCTGCAATAACTTAGTTCCAACTCCCTGATGCATGGCATTATTATTATTGTTGCTTCTTCTTTGAAATCTTCCCACTCCTCCAACTCCTCACACCATGTGAACTCCAATTCCTTCAGCTTTGGAAAAGCAACACCACCTACTTCTGCTACTCCCAAAAACTCACTCCCTACATATCTTAGCTTTTTCATGTAGAATATGATAAGAGTCTCCAGGGAAGGCAGTTTGCCTAATGGAGGCAAAGATGGACAATTTTCGCACCCCCAGATTTTAAGAATCTGTAGATTATGAAGGGACAGTGTAATCCAGGAAGGGAAGTGGATTCCTCCGTACCCATTAAGTTCCAAATTTTGCAGTTCCGGAGGTGGTTTCAGAGCTTCTATCACATCTATTCCCACATCGACTCCAGGACTGAAATGCAAATGCAATTCTTTAATGTGCTTCTTCTTTCTCAATTCTGCTTTCTTTGCTTCCTCCACATCTGCTGGGCTATTCAGATCGCACAAAAAAAATATGGATAGCTCCCCTTTGAGTTGGTTCAGCTTCTCCATGTATCCCAACTTACTTGACTCTTTCCCCACCTTAAACTCACTTAAACTACAAAGCTGAGTTAGCTTTGCCATACCTTGGGGCATCATCTCTAGCCTCTTGGTGCCTCTGATGTCAAGGTGTCTCAAGTTTATCAAATTGCCAATCCCTTTGGGTAACTCTTCCACATTTTCACAATCATTTAAATTAATGTACCTTAACTCAACCAAATTTCCAATCCCTTCAGGTAGTCTAGAAAGACGCTCACATTTTTTGAGAACTAAAGTTCGCAAATTCTCCAAAGAACAAATTGTATCGGGTAACTTCTCTACTTTGCTCTCACTTAAATTAATGTATCTTAGCTGACTCAAATCTCCAATCTTATCAGGCAGTCTAGAAAATTGCTCACATCCTTCAAGATCTAAAGTTTGCAAACTAAATAAAGAGTGAATTGTATCAGGTAACTCCTCTACTTTGCTCAGACTTAAATCAATGTACCTTAGCTGACGCAAATTTCCAATCCTTTTCGGCAGCCTAGAAAAACTCATACATCTTCTAAGATCTAAAGTTTGCAAGTTATATAATGAACAAACTGCATCAGGTAACTCCTCTACCTTGCTCCAACTTAAATCAATGTACCTTAGATGAAGCAGATTTCCTATCTCCTTTGGGAGTTCTTGCAACTTCCAGCCATGCAATCCTAATACTCTCACAGATTTCAGACCATTGAACAAATTAGGAGTAAGTTGTACGGGAGAAAAGCCTACAACAAAAAAGCTGCGAAGTTTTTCAATATCACAAATGGAAGGGAAATTCATATTCATAGTAGTGTTCAGCCATGACAGATGACGTAGATTTGTAAATCCGACCTTATCCTCCTGTTGGTCAATACTATAGCATTCATTTTTTGTAAGAAACTGGGCAAAATCATGCACTATGTCATGCATTTTGCAAGATATGATAATGTTGGAATCCATGTCATCTTTCTCCAAATCTTGGAAGAAAGAACGCATTGCTAAAACCCCAAATAACTCCCTGCCTTCTGATTCCATGGTCACATAACCTTGTGCCATCCAAATTCTGATGAGCATATCTACCTTTATTTCATAATCTTTGGAAAAGACAGCACAGTATGAGAAACATTGCTTCATCTTTGGGTTCAAATCATTGTAGCCTAGATACAAATGAGGGAAGAGTTCTGTTACCACTTCCTCCAACTCCCAAATTTTATTGTTTAAAACATTTTGCCAACCATCTCTTGTGTCTTTGAAAAATAGCAGGCTTCCCATGACCCTAGCAGCAAGGGGCAGTCCTTTGCACCTTTGAGCAATTTTTTGACCAATATCTTTCAGTTCCTCACAATCCTCTTTCCTTCTCCCGGAAAATGCTATCCTGCTAAGCAACAACCAAGCTTCCGAGTCAGATATTAGATGCAACGGATGCACATGCACACTTCCCATCATTCTAGCAACCCTCTCATTCCTAGAGGTCACCAAGATTCTACTCCCGGGGAGTCCACCCTTGAGAGAGTTCTTCAATGGCTCCCACTTTGCATACTGCTCTGTCCACACATCATCCATCACAAGTAGGAACCTTTTCCCACACAAAGTGCTTTTGATCTTTTCCAGTAACAGTTGGAGTTGGGACAGATCCGTGGAGCTTTTAGTGATTGACTCAACAATGGCTTTTGCAATCTTGATCTGGTCAAAAGGGTCGGAAACACAAATCCACACCCTTTCATCCCCAAAATGAGTCTTGATCTGTTCATCCTCAAAGACTAGTAGAGCAAGGGTAGTTTTCCCTATCCCTCCCGCCCCCACTATGGAAATCACAGGGGGACCATTTCTTGCTTCTTCTTCTCCAGAATTCTCCACTAACTTGCTTATTAAAGCACTGGCATCGGATTTCCTACCTTGAATCTCTGACACATCCACATCAAACGTAGTGGTGACTCGTTTCGATTCTTGATCAGAGTGTGATGCAGCACAAGTGTTGAATTTGAACTGATCTTTCTCTTTCGTAATCCGATCAAGTGTTGAATCAAGCTCCTTTATTTTCTTGGCGATGTCTCGATGCATATCAAACCTTTTGAATTGGATACACGAAGGCAGGAAAGAGCTGCAGCTGCTTTCTGGAGCTGAACTCTCAATCTGTTGTCTCAGACTTCTGGTTCTCCACTCGTCAAGAACATCGTCCACTTCGTAGGAGAAGTTTTTGATATCTTCGATCCAGAGCTTGATGCCCTCTTCCGTAAAGCTTTTCTTTTCTGCATCATCCAATACCTCCCTGATTTTCTCGAGCTTTGATGATAGGTTTTTGATCTCCTTCTCCACACCCAAAGTTCTTTTTAGCTCCTGGGCTTGGTGCGTCAGGATGTTGATCAGCTGTTCCACAACAATGGAGATGAGAGCGTCGGCCATGGTTGTTGACTCTGTAGTTGAAAGTTGAAACGTACTTTGAGAGATGATAAGGTTTGCTAATGCATGGTTGTGAAAATTTTGGTAAATGAAAAATTGGTAAATATACAGACCAACAAAATTGGTTAATTAATTTTTTAATTAAAATATTTTAGTTGGACTAGTGTTTAAGAATTTAAATTATTGATTAATTCTGTTTGAAATTTTGATTAACAGATATATATATAGTCCGTGTATATAGCTCTGTGAGTACGGGAACTAAGAGCATATTCATCAATGGGGTTATTTCACGGTATAAGAGGAGTTCTTGTAGGTGTGATTAGAAAAGAGAAAATGGGAGGAAAAAAATAATAAACAAATCTAATTTAAAAATTTAAAAAAAAAAAAAGAAAAAAAGAATGTCGTGCGCACAACACGCACAGCAGGTGAAGGCTGGATGATTGCTGATCAATGGGTTACTGTTCCATGCACCTCTCATTTGCAGATGATCCATTCCCTTTCTCTCTCTCTCCCCTTCTCTCATGCCATGGTGGAAGATCCCTGACATTATCCCCAACATAAACCATTGATGGCCATGCTCTAAGAGAAGGAAAGATTTGAATGCTTGATGGGACTACTATGTGAGTATGGGACACAACTACACAAGAGAAGGAAAGATTTGAATGCTTGATGGGGCTACTCTGTGAGTATTGGACCCAATAAGAGAAGGAAATAAGAAATTAAACGTGTCAACATTAAAATAAATTTGTAATTTCATATTTTAATTCTAATAATATGATATCAAAATTAAATACTACATTTATATTGTATAAATATTTGTCCAAATTTTGTGAATTTTACAACAACATTAGATAGTGTTTAAAAAAAAAACAACAACAACATTAAAGGAGAAAAACTTAAAATGGTTAGTTTAAAAAAACAAGACTGATTTCAGAATGGTCGTCCGCTGGGGTGACCGTGAGCTCAAGCACACGGTGTTTTTTTTTTTTGTCTGACAAAAACTTTCACTTGCAGGAATAAAAATTCCTCAGAATCTTCCTCTCCCATTAACTAAAAACCCATGTTTAGTTTTTCCCCTCTACAAAAATCCATAAAAGTGCACTGACGAGGAAGTTCTAAATTGTTTATTACTCCGTATTACTTAAGTAATCATAAATTATTTTATGTTATTAAATTACAACTAGTATTTTCACCATTGTGTTGCACAGAATGACTTTTGATATAATATTTTAAGAATATTTGGATCGATATATAATTATATAAATTATAACATCAATATTATATAATGTAAATAATGAAATTGGTTGGATCGATTATGTTATCTAATTTTATTCTTGCTTGAATTCGAGCAAATAATTTCCCAATAATACGTGCTCACAGATAAATTTTTTTAATTATATATTTAGATAATAAAATTAAAGAAAATTATAAAAAAAATTCTAATATTGAACGTGTACAATTATTTAATTATAAGATTAGTGCAAAAATATCACTCAATTAATTAAAGTGTTTGCAATTATTATCGATATGTAATATGATTTATGTAATTATATTATTACTAAAATAAATATGGGAAAAATGTGAAATAATTTAATTGTAATCTATATCTATCTATCTATTATCTACTATACTAATGAAAGCCAAAGAAAGTTAAGCCTATAATAGGTAGAAATAATGACGGGTCAAATTATTAAATCAAGAGAAATAAACTTATAATATCGTAGTTGCTCATAATTATTTTGGCCAATGGATGGTTCAGATTGTTTAGATTTATATTTTTCCTTAAGATTTCCTAATTTGTCATTAATTATATGATTTTCCGTTAAATTTTCTGTTAAATAATCTCTTTTACGTTAATATTCCGTTAACATTAACTTACCCATTAATTTCTATAAGTAAAGTCTTAGGTTCGAATATCATCCCAATCAGAGTTGGCATAAATATGATTACCCGTTAAATGTTCCGTTAAATATTCTCTTTTCCGTTAACTTTTAACTTACCCATTAATTTCTATAAGTAATTAAGGTCTTAGGTTTGAATCTCATACAATCAAAGTTGGCATAATTGTTGAACATATACTACAAATATGTTAGAGTATATTATTCAAAAGTAAGTACCTCACTTTATTACTCTTATTAAATTAAAAAATTAGTAATTACAACAAAAAAAAAATACATATACTTCATTGATTCGGGGTTGATGTGACCCACCAGCGTTGGATCAATGATCTTGTCCAGTAATACCTTCTGCTTCAATTGCAATGCCCAGTGAAAATTCGGCGCCCCCCGTGATCGCTGATACTTTCTTCGTCTTCCCCTTGAAAATCGACACGGCTCTATAACAAAATACGTTGCTTTTCATTGTGAGCCCCATCTTCCCGCCGGTGTTTGCCTAGTGGTGGCAACGAGCCTTTGGTCGGAGTCCGACTGCACCCACGAGCCTCTGCTAATCCTGGCCCTCCTGCACATGTAGCAGCAGCTATCGTGGCAGGGCTGGAGAAGGTGTTAGAAGAAAATTTTTTTAAAAAAAAGTCTATGTCAACATAGATTACCTGTAACCTGTAGGTTACCTTGTAAAAATTGCTAGATTAAAAAAAATTAATAGTTTATGTATTGAAATAGACCTTATGAAAGATCATGGTGCGGTATGAATAATTCAATATAGTTCATGGTGCACAATGGCACTTTAGCCTTTATAATTCGACGTCTATAATGCCTTTATTTAAAAAAAATCATTATCAAAAAATTTAATTAATGCAAAGATTATATTCACTACATTGTTAATTCACTTTATAATTAATGCAAAAATCATTATAATTCACTTTAGTTATATTGTCAATATTTTCTCTAATGCAAAAATTCCTTACCTTCAAATTTATTAATTAATTATATTCACTACATTGTTCATTGTTTTTTTTTACACTATCTTGTAATTAAATATCAAAGTTATACTAAAAAATAATGTTATATATTTATTTACCAAGTATTATGCTAAAAACATGAAAGAAATTAAAAAAAAAAGTTCGAAACTAATCATATTAACTACTTAGGGATGATTTTTTGAGAAATAAGACATTAAAAATAATAACACAATAAATTAATTTAAAACTTATTCTTAAAAATGTGAATGCAGGGCAATAAAACACTGTGACACACTTGTTACATTGAAAAGATGTTGAAACTAAAACATTGCTGGAATCAATCTTTTAAATTCAGAAAATGAAGAAATTTAAAAAATAGCCACCGTTGAAGCATTCATTAATCTTGTATGTAAAATACTTATTGTGCATTCTTTAAATATATTAGAACTAATATAAATTTACAATTCATTTCATTTTCTACAATCAACCTGCTTGGATTAAAGACAATCAGCATCAATCTTGACAACATAAATAATTGGTATATAGAATGTAGCCATTGTTTAAAAATATTTATGCACAAAGCGGCAAACTATTTAACTGCATGCATTGTGATGAAATGCAGCAGTGGGTACTCCAAGAGTAATATCAAATCAACAAAAAAAATTTACCAAAAAAAAAGAAAATACATACACACACACAAAATCAAGTACTACACTAATTCATACTAATTTCAAAATTATAAACTTCAAAATAAACAAGTGCAAAATGGATGTAAAAATTGTTGATGAAACTGGACATATTGCAACATCAGTATTCGGACTACTTGCAAAGTTATTGTTGTTATTATCAAGTAAACAAGTTATGAAACTAGAACAAAATGTATTACTTATTTTTTTTTTTTTGAAAAGAAATGTATTACTACCTCCGTCCCAAAATGGTTGTCTGGTTCGTTTAACGAGGCTTGACTGAAATAATTTTTAATCCAATTTTTCATATTATTAAGTTTAGCATTAATATATAAAATTTATATATTTAGAAACTACATTAAAATTACTATTAAACACAACAAATTAAATTTAAAAATAATAAAAAATTACTAAAGAAAATAAGCAAAGAAGGAAGAGTTGGTTTGACCAATGAATAGTAAATAGGACAGGTAAAATGGGACATGGGGAGTACTTATTAATCTTCTACAAATATAATAAATATTAATATTTTTTTCAATACTTTCACATGAGAATGTATGACACATCTCACATCACATGAAACATATAGGGGGAAAAACTATCACTGTCAAATATCAATAGGCACTTGCAAGATCAAGACTTCATAGGATAACTAAGATCTCAGTCATATATACAAACACAACGCGACAAATCCACAACTACATCATAATCTCATTGCATGACGCTGCCCTCTATATACTACTACAATAACTCAATTGCACATGACACATTACCAAATACCAATAAATAAATTTAAAAAAAAAAGTAGTGAAGATAAAGACACTGACAATGCTACCCGAAAGAGAATTAAAAAGATTTAGAGAAATTCAAACAAAAAAGTAGTACTCTGTATTTATTTATACTATTTTAGACTAAGTATTTATATNTGGCATAATTGTTGAACATATACTACAAATATGTTAGAGTATATTATTCAAAAGTAAGTACCTCACTTTATTACTCTTATTAAATTAAAAAATTAGTAATTACAACAAAAAAAAAATACATATACTTCATTGATTCGGGGTTGATGTGACCCACCAGCGTTGGATCAATGATCTTGTCCAGTAATACCTTCTGCTTCAATTGCAATGCCCAGTGAAAATTCGGCGCCCCCCGTGATCGCTGATACTTTCTTCGTCTTCCCCTTGAAAATCGACACGGCTCTATAACAAAATACGTTGCTTTTCATTGTGAGCCCCATCTTCCCGCCGGTGTTTGCCTAGTGGTGGCAACGAGCCTTTGGTCGGAGTCCGACTGCACCCACGAGCCTCTGCTAATCCTGGCCCTCCTGCACATGTAGCAGCAGCTATCGTGGCAGGGCTGGAGAAGGTGTTAGAAGAAAATTTTTTTAAAAAAAAGTCTATGTCAACATAGATTACCTGTAACCTGTAGGTTACCTTGTAAAAATTGCTAGATTAAAAAAAATTAATAGTTTATGTATTGAAATAGACCTTATGAAAGATCATGGTGCGGTATGAATAATTCAATATAGTTCATGGTGCACAATGGCACTTTAGCCTTTATAATTCGACGTCTATAATGCCTTTATTTAAAAAAAATCATTATCAAAAAATTTAATTAATGCAAAGATTATATTCACTACATTGTTAATTCACTTTATAATTAATGCAAAAATCATTATAATTCACTTTAGTTATATTGTCAATATTTTCTCTAATGCAAAAATTCCTTACCTTCAAATTTATTAATTAATTATATTCACTACATTGTTCATTGTTTTTTTTTACACTATCTTGTAATTAAATATCAAAGTTATACTAAAAAATAATGTTATATATTTATTTACCAAGTATTATGCTAAAAACATGAAAGAAATTAAAAAAAAAAGTTCGAAACTAATCATATTAACTACTTAGGGATGATTTTTTGAGAAATAAGACATTAAAAATAATAACACAATAAATTAATTTAAAACTTATTCTTAAAAATGTGAATGCAGGGCAATAAAACACTGTGACACACTTGTTACATTGAAAAGATGTTGAAACTAAAACATTGCTGGAATCAATCTTTTAAATTCAGAAAATGAAGAAATTTAAAAAATAGCCACCGTTGAAGCATTCATTAATCTTGTATGTAAAATACTTATTGTGCATTCTTTAAATATATTAGAACTAATATAAATTTACAATTCATTTCATTTTCTACAATCAACCTGCTTGGATTAAAGACAATCAGCATCAATCTTGACAACATAAATAATTGGTATATAGAATGTAGCCATTGTTTAAAAATATTTATGCACAAAGCGGCAAACTATTTAACTGCATGCATTGTGATGAAATGCAGCAGTGGGTACTCCAAGAGTAATATCAAATCAACAAAAAAAATTTACCAAAAAAAAAGAAAATACATACACACACACAAAATCAAGTACTACACTAATTCATACTAATTTCAAAATTATAAACTTCAAAATAAACAAGTGCAAAATGGATGTAAAAATTGTTGATGAAACTGGACATATTGCAACATCAGTATTCGGACTACTTGCAAAGTTATTGTTGTTATTATCAAGTAAACAAGTTATGAAACTAGAACAAAATGTATTACTTATTTTTTTTTTTTTGAAAAGAAATGTATTACTACCTCCGTCCCAAAATGGTTGTCTGGTTCGTTTAACGAGGCTTGACTGAAATAATTTTTAATCCAATTTTTCATATTATTAAGTTTAGCATTAATATATAAAATTTATATATTTAGAAACTACATTAAAATTACTATTAAACACAACAAATTAAATTTAAAAATAATAAAAAATTACTAAAGAAAATAAGCAAAGAAGGAAGAGTTGGTTTGACCAATGAATAGTAAATAGGACAGGTAAAATGGGACATGGGGAGTACTTATTAATCTTCTACAAATATAATAAATATTAATATTTTTTTCAATACTTTCACATGAGAATGTATGACACATCTCACATCACATGAAACATATAGGGGGAAAAACTATCACTGTCAAATATCAATAGGCACTTGCAAGATCAAGACTTCATAGGATAACTAAGATCTCAGTCATATATACAAACACAACGCGACAAATCCACAACTACATCATAATCTCATTGCATGACGCTGCCCTCTATATACTACTACAATAACTCAATTGCACATGACACATTACCAAATACCAATAAATAAATTTAAAAAAAAAAGTAGTGAAGATAAAGACACTGACAATGCTACCCGAAAGAGAATTAAAAAGATTTAGAGAAATTCAAACAAAAAAGTAGTACTCTGTATTTATTTATACTATTTTAGACTAAGTATTTATATTAGCGTTTTTAGAAAATTACAAACATTTATTTTAGTGACAATTTTAATAAATCTCTCATATATTATCTTGCATTCATAAACTTTGAATTACCGATTTAAATAAAAAAATTCAACATTATTCAATTATTACAAATGCATGAACATCTCCTATATATAATTAACCCAATGTGGTAGCTCAAGTGGCAAATGGGCTCTCTTTGTGGGGAAGAATTCTAGGAGAACCCGGGTTCGATTCCCACGAGTGACGATTTCTCTTGGGCCAGCTCCCGTGCCTCCTGGAGCGAACGTGGGTGAACTTACCAAAAAGAAAAAAAATCTCCTATATATAATTTTGCATTGATATACTTTAAAATAAACATTGGACATTATCTTATTCACGCAATGCGCATGAAAAACTAGTACTATATATAAAAGTAAATCATCATATTTCATTACCCTCATGAAAAACTAGTACTATATATAAAAGTAAATCATCATATTTCATTACCCGTCCAAACTTTTGTAGTCAATTAATTAAATATTTTATTGGTCAAATAATTAATAAAGTTTATTTCGTAAGAAAATGGAAAATAAATAATATTAGTGTAATAACATAATACCGTGTAAAAAAGATATATTAACTAGGCAATAACATAATAGTAGGTAATATTATGTATGGTATTCTATAATATAATTGGTAATATNACTACATTGTTAATTCACTTTATAATTAATGCAAAAATCATTATAATTCACTTTAGTTATATTGTCAATATTTTCTCTAATGCAAAAATTCCTTACCTTCAAATTTATTAATTAATTATATTCACTACATTGTTCATTGTTTTTTTTTACACTATCTTGTAATTAAATATCAAAGTTATACTAAAAAATAATGTTATATATTTATTTACCAAGTATTATGCTAAAAACATGAAAGAAATTAAAAAAAAAAGTTCGAAACTAATCATATTAACTACTTAGGGATGATTTTTTGAGAAATAAGACATTAAAAATAATAACACAATAAATTAATTTAAAACTTATTCTTAAAAATGTGAATGCAGGGCAATAAAACACTGTGACACACTTGTTACATTGAAAAGATGTTGAAACTAAAACATTGCTGGAATCAATCTTTTAAATTCAGAAAATGAAGAAATTTAAAAAATAGCCACCGTTGAAGCATTCATTAATCTTGTATGTAAAATACTTATTGTGCATTCTTTAAATATATTAGAACTAATATAAATTTACAATTCATTTCATTTTCTACAATCAACCTGCTTGGATTAAAGACAATCAGCATCAATCTTGACAACATAAATAATTGGTATATAGAATGTAGCCATTGTTTAAAAATATTTATGCACAAAGCGGCAAACTATTTAACTGCATGCATTGTGATGAAATGCAGCAGTGGGTACTCCAAGAGTAATATCAAATCAACAAAAAAAATTTACCAAAAAAAAAGAAAATACATACACACACACAAAATCAAGTACTACACTAATTCATACTAATTTCAAAATTATAAACTTCAAAATAAACAAGTGCAAAATGGATGTAAAAATTGTTGATGAAACTGGACATATTGCAACATCAGTATTCGGACTACTTGCAAAGTTATTGTTGTTATTATCAAGTAAACAAGTTATGAAACTAGAACAAAATGTATTACTTATTTTTTTTTTTTTGAAAAGAAATGTATTACTACCTCCGTCCCAAAATGGTTGTCTGGTTCGTTTAACGAGGCTTGACTGAAATAATTTTTAATCCAATTTTTCATATTATTAAGTTTAGCATTAATATATAAAATTTATATATTTAGAAACTACATTAAAATTACTATTAAACACAACAAATTAAATTTAAAAATAATAAAAAATTACTAAAGAAAATAAGCAAAGAAGGAAGAGTTGGTTTGACCAATGAATAGTAAATAGGACAGGTAAAATGGGACATGGGGAGTACTTATTAATCTTCTACAAATATAATAAATATTAATATTTTTTTCAATACTTTCACATGAGAATGTATGACACATCTCACATCACATGAAACATATAGGGGGAAAAACTATCACTGTCAAATATCAATAGGCACTTGCAAGATCAAGACTTCATAGGATAACTAAGATCTCAGTCATATATACAAACACAACGCGACAAATCCACAACTACATCATAATCTCATTGCATGACGCTGCCCTCTATATACTACTACAATAACTCAATTGCACATGACACATTACCAAATACCAATAAATAAATTTAAAAAAAAAAGTAGTGAAGATAAAGACACTGACAATGCTACCCGAAAGAGAATTAAAAAGATTTAGAGAAATTCAAACAAAAAAGTAGTACTCTGTATTTATTTATACTATTTTAGACTAAGTATTTATATTAGCGTTTTTAGAAAATTACAAACATTTATTTTAGTGACAATTTTAATAAATCTCTCATATATTATCTTGCATTCATAAACTTTGAATTACCGATTTAAATAAAAAAATTCAACATTATTCAATTATTACAAATGCATGAACATCTCCTATATATAATTAACCCAATGTGGTAGCTCAAGTGGCAAATGGGCTCTCTTTGTGGGGAAGAATTCTAGGAGAACCCGGGTTCGATTCCCACGAGTGACGATTTCTCTTGGGCCAGCTCCCGTGCCTCCTGGAGCGAACGTGGGTGAACTTACCAAAAAGAAAAAAAATCTCCTATATATAATTTTGCATTGATATACTTTAAAATAAACATTGGACATTATCTTATTCACGCAATGCGCATGAAAAACTAGTACTATATATAAAAGTAAATCATCATATTTCATTACCCTCATGAAAAACTAGTACTATATATAAAAGTAAATCATCATATTTCATTACCCGTCCAAACTTTTGTAGTCAATTAATTAAATATTTTATTGGTCAAATAATTAATAAAGTTTATTTCGTAAGAAAATGGAAAATAAATAATATTAGTGTAATAACATAATACCGTGTAAAAAAGATATATTAACTAGGCAATAACATAATAGTAGGTAATATTATGTATGGTATTCTATAATATAATTGGTAATATTATTGTTTGCAATTCTGTGTATTTTCTTTTTACGTTTTTATAATATCCATGCTATATTGTAATATAAGCAATTAATATATATATATATATATATATATATATATATATATATATATATATATATGCTAGGGGCTCACCGCCTTACCCAAAATTGAAATTGATGTAATATTTAATAATCTTACAATTGCTTAGTTATATTCATAAAATACTAATATTTAATATAATAATAATAATTTTAGGAGTTAATTCCATTTTTTATCCTAGATTTATTAGTGACAGTCCACTTTTAGTCATTTTTATCAGAACATCTACATTTGGTCATACTATTATTGTGGCATGACCATTTTTATCATCCGTAAACAAAATCGTTGAAATACTGTTAAATACAAAAGCATTTCGATCATTTTCATACAAAGTAAGTTGACCTAACTATATTTTTATGTTTATTTTTTTTTGAAAAAATTCGTCATTGAAGACGGAAATACATTTTTATTTAACGACATTAAAATTATTTTGTTGATACAGGACCAAAATTGGTCATTACACAATAATAATAATAATAATAATAATAATAATAATAATAATAATAATAATAATAATAATAATAATAATAATAAGACCAAATGTGGATGATTTGATAAAAACGGACTAAATGTGGACTGTCACCTACAAATCTAGAACAAAAAATGAAATTAACTCTAATTTTAGTATATACGAATTGATATTTCTATTAAATAAAAATAATTAATTTTCACAATGAAGAGTAAACAGTACAAGTAGAATGCATTGAAAAAAGTGTAAATAAAACGGAATAGAGAGTGTAATAATAAGTACATTAAATGATATAACTTTATTTTATAAACGAAACAGTAAATATATAATATATTCATTCTTAAATTGTGTATATTAAAATATCGATAACTAAAATAGGATAAGGAATGAAGATCAATTTTGAGGAAATATATTTAATATTTAATAATTGTATAATATTTAATAAATTTAGTATACAGTAATAAAGTAATTAATTATCTATTCTATTAATTCTATTCTATGAATATTAATTCTATTCTCTTATTATTAATTATTAATTATTCTGTTATTATTAATTGTTAATTATTAATTATAATTATATAAAATCTATCTAAAAGCTTAATTGGTGGCAAAATTTATTTACCAAATTCTAAGAATAATTAAATTATTATAATTGTGAGAATAATAGAAACAAATTCTGTGTAATAAATAAAAAATTCTTTGAATTCTGCGTAATTTTATTAAGAAATAATAATTTATTAATTATCATTTATACCAATAATAATAATTGTAATATTTATCTATACTTCTATACTATATTAATAAAAATAAAATCCCCCTTTGTGAAATTTCCGCCCCAAACAATGATAAAAGTAAAATGGAAAAGGAAACTCATATTTCGAATTGATTGAAAATATAAAAGTATCCAAATAGAAAAGTAAACAAAAATTATGCAAATTAGAAAAGGAAAATAATATCACTAATTGACTGAAAATTATTTTTTTGAAGAAGAAAATTATTTAAAATCTTTAAAAAAAAATTAATTACACTTTCCTTTTGAAAAAACTATACAAATTTACAATTTTCCACAAACTATTACTATATAAAATCTAATAACTATTATGTTAATTAAGCTACTAATTACATGAATATTAATATAATTACATTTTAACATGGTATAAAAGTATAATTGCACAATATTAGTATAATCACCTAATAATTATTAAGGTAATTAAGAAATTAATTACACAGATATTAGTATAATTGACTAATAATTATTATGTTAATAAAGCTAATAATTACACACATATTAGTATAATTACAATTAAACATGGGTTGTTGGATTTTATATAATAATTACAATTAATTAATTCGGATATGGAAGAAGAAGAAAAAATTAAATGCGATATGGTGAAAATGAATATACTTAAGGTATAAAAGTATAATTGCACATATATTAATGTAATTAACTAATAATAATTGCCTAATAATTATTATGATAATTATGCTAAACATTGGTCGGATTTATTTTTATAGTAATTACAATTAAATTATTTCTCATTTTTTCAATATTTATTTTAGTAATAATATCATTAGATAAGTCATATTACATATCGATCTTTTTAAGATAATTGTAGACAAACAAGTCATATATTATTTAATTAATTGAGTGATACTTTTGCACTAATCTTATAATCAAATAAATGTACACGTTCAATATTATAATTTTTTAAAATTTCATCTTTTATTTTATTATCTAAATATATAATAAAAAATTTTATTAGTACATCACACGGGTAATTGGAAAATTATTTGCTATAATAATTCAAGCAAGAAAAACATCAGAAAACATAACCGATCCAATCAATTTCATCAATTGCACCATATAATATTTGATGTTATAATTTATATAATTATATATTGATCCAAATATATAACAAATCCATCATGTGCCAGCGTTGGTCCCTTATAGGTGTTAAATCTATGTTAAATAGGTGTTAAAATTGAGGGCTAAAATGTAAAACTAAATACTTGAGGCTTTTATATATTACTACAATGTAATATATACTTCGTAATATTTTTTTTTATTGTATATTTTATTGTTGTATTAGGCTTTTTTTTTTTTTTTTTGCTTTATTTGATAGCAAAAATGGTAGAAAAGGGCACCGGTATGTTAATTTTTTTTTTTTGGCTTTATTATGTGTTTTTTTTGACTTTATGGTACAACTCATCCATCACTTTGATTACCAGATTTTCAAACAGAAAAAGACAAATTAGAACAGTAAAAAAATTAACATAGAATAAAGAAAAAAAACACATAATACAACAATAAAATATAAAATAACACTCCACATCCAGTTAGAGAATTTACAAAAAGAAAAAAAATATTACGAAGTATATATTACATTGCAGTAATATATTAAAAGCTCAAATGTTTGGTTTTACTTTTTTGCTCTCAATTTTAACACCTATTTAACCTAGATTTAACAAAAGGACCAAAATTGATACAAAATCAATAGTTAAGGGACCAACTTTGGTCAAATTAAAAGTCGAGGACAAAAATTGGTAAAAGTCAATAGTCGAAGGACCATTTCTGGAATTAACTCCAAAAGTAAATCCAACGACCAATGTTTAGCTTAACTACCATAATAATTATTAGCCAATTATTATTAGTCAATTATACTAATATATGTACAATTATACTTTTATACCTTAAGTATCATCACATTTAGTTTTTCCTCCTCCTCCATATCTGAATGAATTAATTTTAATTATTATAAAAATCCAAAAACCCATGTTTAATTGTAATTATACTAATATACGTGTAATTATTAGCTTAACTAAATTAATAATTATTAGTCAATTATTCTAATACTTGTGTAATTAATTTCTTAATTACCATAATAATTATTAGACAATTATACTAATATTGTGCAATTATATTTTTATATCATGTTTAACTATAATTATAATAATATTCATGTAATTATTAGCTTAATTAATTATTATATTTTATATAATAATAGTTTGGTCGGGAAATTGTAAAAATATAATTTTTGATTTTATTAGTAGTATAGATAGATTTATAATTAAAATAATTACATTTAGAAATTTAAAAGTTAGCATTTAATTTTTGTATGATTAATATAGTGTATAAGTATATATATGTATTTTACAAAAATTTAATGGTTATAGGATTCATAATATATTATTATTATTATTTAAAAGTACCATAATAATTACACAGAAAAACAGAATGATAATCTATTTTTGTACTAATAATATTATACCTTAAATATAAAATAAAAATATTAGACAATTATGTTAATAAATAATTAATATTTTGGTACATTAATTTCAGCTACGAAATAATTAGGCTGAAAATAATTAATAAGAATATTAGGTATTATCAATGTCATGAAAATGAGGTTTTGGAATTTAATTTTTGGACTCTCTCATAGTTATGTCGTGGACCTAGGTCCACCTTGCAAGGTGGACCTAGGTCCAACACGACGTCGTTTCACAAATTTTTTTTTTATTTAAAAAAAAATTAACGGTGGCTCCTCATCGCAGCAGAACACAAACTCTACATTTATAGACCCTATACTCCACATTCACACATTACAGGGCTATATGTTTAGTAACTATATTACCACTGTTATGCATTCACACATTCAAAACTCTATATTTACAAGTCCTATACTCCATATTAACAACTTGGGAACTCCACATTCACACATTACAGTGCTACAAGTTGCTAGAACTCTGTTAACTCTACTACAGATTCACACATTCATAACTCTACATTCACAAATTTTATACTCCATATTCACAATTTGAACCCCCACATTCACACATTTCAGGGCTGCTAGAACTCTGTTAACTCTACTACAGATTCACACATTCATAACTCTACATTCACAAATTCTATACTCCATATTCACAATTTGAAACCTCCAAAGTCACACATTTCAGGGCTGCTAGAACTCTGTTAACTCTACTACAGATTCACACATTCATAACTCTACATTCACAAATTTTATACTCCATATTCACAATTTGAACCCCCACATTCAGACATTTCAGGTCTGCTAGAACTGTGTTAACTCTACTACAGATTCACACATTCATAACTCTACATTCACAAATTTTATACTCCATATTCACAATTTGAAACCTCCAAAGTCACACATTTCAGGGCTGCTAGAACTCTGTTAACTCTACTACAGATTCACACATTCATAACTCTACATTCACAAATTCTATACTCCATATTCACAATTTGAAACCTCCAAATTCACACATTTCAGGGTTCTATGTTTAGTAAATTTAAAAAATATATATATATAGTGAAACGGCATCGTTTTGGACCCAGGTCCACCTTCCACCGCATAATTTGCGTCCATTCACATCGTCGTCCTCTTTAGCCCACCTCCCACTAAAAATTGTCTTCGACCCATTCCACTTTTGATGAAAAAAGCTGCCACCTATAGTCATCCCAAAAATTATTGTCTTGTAGCTTTTACCACTGCATCTTCACATGCCGAACAGAGAATTCAGCTACCACTTTTTATAATATTTTAGCTTTCAAGTGGGGCAAAGGCACCACTAACTTTCTCCTTATTTTCTTCCAAAAAAAAAAGAAGAAAATTATCCTTAATTACCTCCACATGGAGGGACCCGACAATTATACTGCAATACTATATTCGAAAGATGGAAACAAGAACAAATAACACTTCGACCTTAAATCTCTAAATCAACTGTCTATCCAATAAAAATGTCTACAATCTAGCGAAGAAATTAGTCTGTCCGAAGATGGAAACCCTGCTAGATACAAAAAAAAAAACACTTCATTAAATATTTAAATTAATGTAATGACTCAGATGTCAAAACTTCAAAAGCTAGCTAGCAATATGTTGTGGCAGACAATGGGCTGTGAACGTGACCCACCACAATCCTTTAAGCATTGTGGTCTCACATCTCAATAATGGACGATTGAACGCTGGCAACAATAAAGGGCAAAATAGGACATTCTGTTTGCAAAGAACAGCTACACAGAACAACTACAAATGCACCTAATACAAATAATATTGTCGGGAAAAAGCCGTGGGCAAATATTACTGAGCTTTTATAAGATACAGAGGTTAATATTATTCTCTACACATGAAATTGATTTTTATTTGTTTCTATGAAAATATATTTAACAGTATATTTTTCATTCATTCAAAAATAATTAATGGTTGTCTAAAACAATGTATACAACATTTTTTTTTTATTAATAATCTACTATATTACTGTTTAATTTGTCATTATTATGTTTATCATGTTGATTATTAAAATTTTTATATATTATATCATTTAACAATTAAAACTAATTAACGTTGGTACTTCGTCTGGGGAGTCTTTGTTTGATTCCATTATTCCCAGAGTCTCACAGAGCCAGAATGACACTCTCCTTAAGCCTTTTGAGATTGAGGAGGCTAGGGCTGCTTTATTCTCCATGTTCCCTAATAAAGCACCAGGCCTAGAGATGAGATGAACCCAGGGTTCTATCAGCAGTTCTGGGACGTGGTAGGTGGTGATGTGTCGTCTTTTGTGGTTAACTGTCTAAACAGCTGCACTTTCCCGGAGGGACTCAATGATACTAATGTGGTTTTGATTCCGAAGAAGCCGTGCCATGAGGAAGTGTCTAACTTGCGCCCTATTGCCCTATGTAATGTTGTCTATAAGATAATGTCTAAGATGGTGGCCAATCGAATGAAACCTCTGTTAGGGGAAGTGATATCTTATTCCCAGAGTGCATTTATTCCTAATAGGTTGATCACTGATAATATTTTGATTGCCGCAGAGATTGGCCATTATTTGAACAGGAAACAAGGTGGTAAAGTGGGTTGGGGGGCTCTCAAGCACTACAAGAAAAATCACGATTCGCGAAAGAAAAATTCCGTCGTGAAAACGTGAAATTCCGTCGCAAATCGTATTTTACGACAGAATTTTTCATTTTCGCGACGGAATCCATTCCGTAATGTCAAGGCTTGTCGTATTTCATTTCGTGACGGAAATAATCTGTCGCGAGCGGTGGCGACGGAAAATGGTGACGAAATTTTCCGTCGCAAAGTAGGCGACAGAAATCATTCCGTTGCGAGTCTGTCATGGTTTTCGCAACAGAAATGTTTCTTTCTGTCGCCATCGCGTTAAAAAATATTCCGTCGCGAAACTCATATTCCGTTGCATATTTATGTCGTGAAATATAACGACGGAAATAATTTTTGTCGTGATTCCGTTGCTAACCTTTCCGTTGCGAATTTTATATTCCGTCGCACAATTACGTCGTAAGAAAAGGACGGAACAAATTTCCGTTGTGATTCCATCGCTAGAGATTTCGTCACAAAGTTTATTTTCCGTCACAAAATTTAGTCGTAAAAAAATAATTGAGTGAATGCCTTTTTTGGTCCTACTGTTATTGGCGCTTTTCCAATTTTAGTCCGCTTTAGTTATTTTTGCCACATTGAGTCCACAGTTATTAAACGTGTTCCACTTTTGGTCCAGCGTTAAGTATTCCGTCTAATGGCCGTTGGAGGGAGGGCTACTTTCGTCTTTTTACTCTGGTTTCCTCCTTTTACTCTGGTCGCCGCCCAGTTCCTCATCATTGAACGTGGAAGCTCCGGCATTCTTCTATTGCTCGCGATTCTTGCCCTCATTGTGATGCTTCCGCTAAATATGTACGCTGGGAAGGCTCCAATTGCTTATCAGTTCTCCAAAACTACTATCAATCATATAGAAAAAGGTCTGCCTTTGCTCTGGATTCACTTTATATTTGTTGTAGTTGTCGTTTTCTTCATGCATCACGGTATAAATCAACTTCAACTAAGGTTGAAAGTAACTAGGCTTAGAGGTGTGTATGGTAATCCGAGTCAATCAAGTGCAAATTCTAGTGCGCCCCTGGCAACTGACATATATTGAAATCATCTGGGATCTACAAAGTTCTCGCTGAAATTGCGCAGGGTGTTTGTAAATACATGCCTGCTGTTGATGCTTTTGCTTTGCAGTTCCCCCCTTGCTATCATTAGTGCCATTGAGAGTGCATGGAGAATAATTAATGCAAAGGCAATGGATAATGCGCAGATGTGGCTTGCTTGGGTGCAGAGCTCAAGTTGGTTTGCGGCCATAGTCTTTCAGTTTCTGCCTAATGTTCTTATTTTTGTTAGCATGTACATCATCATCCCATCAGCTCACATTTATCTTTCTAAATTTGAATGACATCTTATTGTGTTTGGAGAGCTAAGAGCGGCATTATTGAAAATGTCTGGAGAGCAAGAGCGGTGTCGGCACCACAGTGGTGGGCGATCTCACCGCGGTGGCGTGCCAGGCAGCGAGGAGCTTGGAGACAATTGCGATGGGTTCAGGCATGCGCATGTGGTCGCTGTGAAGCTTAATTAAAACAAAGATAAGGAGGCATTCGAGGGCTTCGATGGCGGAGATGTTAAGCAGGTACTGAAAGGGTAAAGGGAGGATACCAGAGTAAAAAGACGAAAGTAGCCCTCCCTCAAACGGCCATTAGACGGAATACTTAACGCTGGACCAAAAGTGGAACACGTTTAATAACTGTGGACTCAATGTGGCAAAAATAACTAAAGCGGACTAAAATTGGAAAAGCGCCAATAACAGTAGGACCAAAAAAGGCATTCACTCAAAATAATTGATCTAATCATTGTCGTGATTCCGTCGCATTTTGGGAGACAAAAATCGTTCTGTCATAATGTTCATCGCCATAATCACGATGAATATTCAATCACTAAAATCATATTTCGTAACGATTATGCTAAATTATTTTTTTTTAAATATTTTGGTTATTATTATTATTTTGTTAAAATTCTAATATTTGTATTTAAAATGTTAATATGCAAACTAAAATACAATATAATTTGTAATATAAAAGTGATACTACTTTGTAGTTCAAATATTAAATATTGTATTTAATACCAAATTCATGTCTAAACAACAATATAGTAATCCATTGAAAGAAAAATCAATATCAAGTTGATTTCGGTTATGATGAGAGTGATGATGAAGTACCGGCCCTCTCACTTTCAAGAACATCAAATCTTAGCTGCATAAAAACCATAAAAGCCTTCAAATTCTCAATCTCATCTTGCATCTTTGCAGAACTAGCATTGTCCGATGACTGCGATGTTGATGATTCCATCGTCGTAGCGTGACGGACATGTGGGGGGTCGCATTTTCTATCGCTAATGTGTTAACATATTGACAACGAACTCGATTTTGTCGTCTCATTCTGTAGCAAAAAAAAAAAACAAAAAAAAAACTTTGCTTCCAAAAAAAAACTTTACTTAAAAAGTTAAATATTTTAGTGACGGAAAGAACGATCGTCGCAAGTTCCGTCGCCAACCTCAAACGTCAAAGCTATCTTTGCGCCAAACATCGAAACCGAATTAATTTCTGTTGTAGATTCCAACGCTGTAGCACGACGGACATGATGGACTTCACATTTTCTGTCGTTAATGTGTTAACATATTGGCGATAGAATCATTTTGTCGTCTCATTCTGTAGCAAAAATAAAATTTAATTGAAAAATTAAATATTTTAGTGATGGAAAGAACGAGAGTCGCAAGTTCCGTTGCCAACCACAAACGTCAAATCTATCTTTGCGCCAAACGTCGTAACAGAATTAATTTCCGTTGTTGATTCCATCGCCATAGCGCGACAGACTTGTAGGGCGTCACATTTTCTGTCGCCACGTATCAATAGATTGGCAATAGAATTGATTTCGTCGTCCCGTTTTGTAGCAAAAATAAACTCTACTTCTAAATTTAAGTATTTTCGCAACGGAAAAAATACTTGTCGCAATTTCGGTCGTCAACCTCCGTCGTCAATTCCTTGGTGCAAAGATAACGTGGGCATATTTTTCACTTTGCGCCAAATATCACAACATAATTTATTCTCGTCGCTGATTCTGTCGCAAAATCGCGACGGAACCATTGGCCGTTGTCGTCATTGTGGTGACATAACTTAATTCCGTCATAAAATCCGTCACTGAAATTTGGGCGCCGAAATTTCATGGGTTTTGTCTCACTTTGCGCCAAAAATCACAACGGAATTGAATTTTGTCACCATTTCTGACGCAAATTCGTGACGGAACACGTTTCGTCGCAAAAAACCGTCACAAATCGATAACGAATTACGTTCCGTCGCGATAATTCCGTCGCTTTTCGTGATTTTTCTTGTAGTGAAGCTTGACATGGCTAAAGCATATGACCGAATGGAGTGGTCTTTTCTCCGCAAAATGCTTTTGGCGCTGGGATTTGCAACTGAATGGGTTAATCTCGTTATGCTGTGTGTCACCACGGTGTCATATAACATACTGGTTAATGGGGAGGTTGCTGGTCAGATTACCCCCACTCGTGGTATTAGGCAGGGTGACCCGCTCTCACCGTATTTGTTTATTATTTGTGCAGAGGGGCTCTCTTTGTTGCTACAGAAGGCTGAGTCACGTGGTTTGTTTCATGGTTGTAGGGTTGCTAGAGGGGCACCTTCGGTCTCACATTTATTTTTCGCAGATGATAGCCTCTTGTTTTTCAAAGCAACTAGTCAAGAAGCTGGAGTGCTTAAACAATGTTTGAATGAATATGAGAGTATGTCTAGGCAAGTAGTGAATTTTCACAAATCTAGTGTGTGTTTTAGTAGGAACACTACCGAAGTAGGCAGGGAAGAGGTGGCATCGGTTTTAGGGGTCATTCAGGCCACCAACTTTGGTAAATACCTGGGCTTGCCTTCATTTGTAGGGAGAAATAAGAAAGCTGTTTTCTCTTATATTGAGGATAAAATACGACACAGGATTGGTTTGTGGAACAAGAGACTTCTGTCCCAGGCAGGTAAGGAAGTTTTGTTGAAAAGTGTGGCTCAATCAATGCCAACCTTTTCGATGAGTGTTTTCTTACTACCTGACTCAGTGTGTGTGTCTATTGAAAGGGCTATGAATCGCTATTGGTGGGGGTCAGGAGCCGAAAGGGATATTCACTAGAAAGCCTGGGATCGTTTATGTGTCCCTAAAAAATATGGAGGGCTAGGTTTCAAGGAGTTGAGAGCTTTCAATTTGGCATTGTTGGGCAAACAGGCCTGGCGCTTCCTAACTATGCCTCATTCACTTGTGGCAAGAATATATAAGGCTAGGTACTTCCCAAGATCCTCCATTATTGATGCTACCACGGGCAATTGCCCAAGCTTCTGCTGGCACAGTATCATGGCCTCCCATGAGTTGATCTGTAAAGGGATCAGGAGAAGAGTAGGGAATGATGCAACCACCTTAATTTAGGGTCACCCCTGGATGCCGGATGAGTCTTCCCCAATGATTCACACTGATATGCCGCCCCAGCTTGCAGGTTCCCTAGTGTCTGGCCTGATTAACCAAGATTCTAATACTTGGGACCTGGAGATCATACGTGATATTTTTGTGCCCACTGATGTGGAGCGCATTTTGAAAATCCCAATCAGCCCCACCTATGAGGACACTTGGTTTTGGTATGGACATCCTACCGGTTGCTACACGGTGAAAGACGGGTACAGGAGCATTGTGGGTGATTTTGTTAATGCCCCCGGGGCTTTTGATAATTGGTTACATTTTTAGAAGATTAAAGCCCCACCAAAATGGAAGATCTTTATTTGGAGAGCTATCTCTAATATCATTCCCACTACTTCAAACCTAATTTTAAAGAGGGTTGATTTAGATCCCTCATGCCCAATGTGTGGTCAATACCATGAGAACACAATGCACTCCCTCCTATTGTGTGAATTTTCAACAATGGTTTAGCATGAGTCCTCTATACCCATTCATAGTGTGGTTGGGCATGATTTTTGTATGTGGTTCACTAATGCAATGCATGTTCTTAGGGAAGAAGATTTATTTTGGTTGTAGCAGTGCTGTATCACCTATGGAGAGCTCGGAATTCTGCTGTCTGGGATTGCTGCCTGCCACGGCCGAAGTCAGTATGGCACAGCGCGAAGGCGGCGGCTGCTGCTTGGCGGCAGTTCCGATCCACGTCTATTCCAGCCCAGGCGTCGGCGTTACCAGCTTTGGCCGATCAGTCCATTGCTCCGCTGCTTGGTGGTCACACTGTCTACTGTTACTTCGACGCAGGGTATCAGCCGGCGTCAAAGAGAGCCACCGTGGGGGTTGTCCTCTACTCACCCGACGGATCATTTTTAGCTGCTCGTGGTGGACCGTTATCGAATTGTTATTCCCCGCTTATGGCTGAATCTATGGCTTGCAAGGAGGTGCTATCTTGGATCAAGGATCGTGGGATCACTTCTGTAAGATTGCACACCGATTGTTCCAATCTTCAGAGTCTGTTAACCTCGGATCAAGTCAATATCTTTTCTTATGTTGCTTTCTCTATTGACGCTTCTAGAACTATTATGTCATCTTTTAATTCTTGTTCTATTAGTTTAGTTTCTAGAACAGCCAATCGGGCTGCTCATACTCTTGTTACTGCGGCCTTTTCACAGGCTACCACGCTCTATTGGGATTCTATCCCACCTGACGCTATTTCAGCTTTACTATAATATACCGTTCTGCAGTTGGTTTTCAAAAAAAAAACAATTAAAACTAATTAATTTATCGTTGGACACTTGGACATAACGTTTCGCGCAAAGCGCATTCCTGTAACTAGTATATATATTTGTGTACCTTGAGACATGAAAAATGTTCCTTGTTCTTTTGGATTTATGCACTCACGTGATGGAAAAGAAGAAACACAAAGAAAGAAACAAAAGTTGGGGGAAGAAAACTAGGCTGCCTAAACAACCTCCCCATTATATTTTTTTTTCTTTCTCTTCTTTTCCGGAAGGGGGTAGGGGAGCCGAACTCACTCATATTATTTCCCCTCTAGCTTCTTTCTTTCGGGGGATGGAGATGGCCGACCATTTTCTTTATATGTTTATGCGCAAATGATGCTTAGTACCTCAATAATAATTTAGTAAGCATCAATAATTAATTTATGTAATTTTTGGAGTTATAGTTATTGAAATAATTGAATATGAGAAATTTATTTTGTTTAAATGGAATTTTATGAAACTTCTAGAATATTTGGGTGTGTGTAAATATCTTGTTACATATATTTCGAATATATTTACACACATAATTATAATGGCTGGATGGTTTGGACTTGTGATATTAAGTACGAGCTCCTTAATTAATTATATTTATAGGCGAATGCATGTACATACACATGAATTAGAGTGGTTTGGTGGTTTGGAATTGTGTTCTTGTGCATGAGGTCCTTCGTTCAAATCTTATTATTATGGTTTGATTTTTGAATATTGCACCTGTATTTATACATAATTTGAATACATGCACACCCCCTATCCTATCTATAATAAAGCACAATCTTTTGGTGAAAAATTTTGGCTTCAATTCCCACCCAGTAAATACGGTGACGTTTTGGACGGAGGAATCTGAACGGCTGTGTTAAATACAGAATTGATTTTGGATGGCTACATTTATCAAAAGCCTGTTGGAATTACAACTGAAATCCTTTGGTTTCCCAAAAATTTTTATCAAACATTTAAACATCATGGTATCCGAACATTTTCATGATGAATTAAAATCTGAAATGACTTATGCAATTTTCAAGATTAACATTAAATATACACAAGCTTTTATAATCCTACACAACACTATAAATAGTCCTCACAATTCGAAAGATAGCCACCACTTTGAGTTCATCATCGTAAAAAATGGCTCAAAGTTGCAGGAGAACCATTCATGTATTTTCATGGCTGCGGCGGAGGAGGCAGAAGACAGCAGAATGGAGAGGAAGAGGAGGCTCTAACAATCACTCCTGAAAACAAGAAAAAGAAAAAAAAAAAGAAGGAATAAGCAGAGGAGAAGAATCATTGAAAGAGGCAGAGTTAATGGAGCCAGACATGAAGACAAGAAATATGAAGAGGCAGAGTTGATGGAGCCAGACATGAAGAGGCTCTAACAAGGCTCATACCTGCTTTGTGTTCTTTGTGGATTCCAATCTCTTCTCAAATACGGTCTAATTCCATTTATTTTGGATGTCTCCAACAATGAACCTGTCAACATATTACAGGAAAATGAAGGAAAAACTTGCAAATTAACTTTTAATTGTCCGAAGCTTAACAGTGTATAGTATTTAGGAAAATGAAGGAACAACAACTTGCAAATTGAGTTTTAGTGTTCCAAAAATTTATTGACACAGCCAAGTTTTCTATTATTGAAAGCCGCATATATATATATATATATAGAGCCTATATCACAGATAACTATATACATTCTCAAAGAGCATCTTAATATATAGGAATAAGGGTCAAATAGGTCACTGAACTACACACAAAAATGCAATTAGGCCATCGAACTAAAAAACAATGCAATTGGGTCCCTGAACTATATAAATTCATGCAATTTCATCCAAAATGACCTGTTTTACCTGATATACCGATTACCAATCATTGAATCTCTATGTAATGAACACCTTCTATGCCATTTCTGATAGTGTATTTCCTGATAATTAGATATAATTTCAAATCAATTAAACCATATTAAGAGTGGAGTTTTGGTATTTTAAATTTAGTTTCTCATTGTTTGTGCTTCTATATTAAACATGCCTTTTTACAATAACAGGAGAGAAAACTAAAAGAATTTTAATCTGCTTTTTTTGTTTTTTTTCTCATTATGATACAGTAACAGTACATTCAGCTCATAGCTTTTTTTATATCTATTTTTTATAATAAATTTGTCTTATTTTTATTATAAAAAAGATAGATTTAAGATGTACTTATCTTTAACGCATCCTTCTTTCTGAATGCCGGAATAAACCAATCTACTAACTCAACTGCCTGCATGTACTAGAAAATGAGATTTTTGACATTCTTTTTTTTTTATTCCTGTCATTTTTTGATTGAAAGTAGTTATTGAGTGACATATTAAATAGTTAGGATTTTATCTAATAACTTTAAATGAAAGTTTCATGTAGAAAATAATCTAAGCTTATTGGATCTTATGAACTGCTCTGTATAAAAAATGGACGACGAACTATTTCACAGCAATCTTGGTCTGCATGTACACATAGCAGTGTTTCAAATTGAATGTTAATGTGTAAAACTTCAATTTTGTCCCGTAATAGTAAGATCTGTAAAATAAAAAACTTAGGGTTTAGATCATCTAGTAAGATCTGTAAAATAAAAAACTTAGGGTTTAGATCATCGAATTTAGTCTGTAAAATAAAAAACTTAGGGTTTAGATCATCGAATTTAGTTTGTTTGTTTGGAGTAGAAAATGATCAATACTTACTGTTAATGGATGGAAGCTCTTTGTATCGCCATGGTTGCCGAAGTTTAATGCTCTGATTATGAAGCTGCTATGGCGGTGTGTAGAGGATTTGCTCTTCAAATACTGACCTTAGTGAATTAACACCCAAAAGATTTATTCATACTTAGAAAAATCTGGCGGAAGGCAGAGAATGAATTGATTTCCAAATCGGTAGAGGTTGCGTTCGAAGACATGAGAGCTGAGAGGATGAAATAGAACGGCGAAATGGTGAAGGATTGCGAAATGTTGTCCTGAAACGGGTTGGATGGCAATTTATACTTGGGCTTAGATTCTGGTTGGGCGGAAATGGAAATGGGTTGACCAGACATGTCAAATTAATTGTTTACTAAACTATTTTCAAAAAAAAAATTGTTTACTAAACTGATTAGCCCATTAATTATATATATATATATTGCTTTTTTTTTTTTGGAAATATATATATACATTGCTATTTCTCTATGTACACATTATTTATAAGATTTCTCTATATATTCACAAAATGTTTATAATTTATAAGATTAGTTCATACAAAAATCAATGTTCAAACACAAATGTCAATTGTAAGCTACTAGCTTATTTTAGGAGCATTACCAAACAGAGCTTATAGCTTATTAGTAGCTTAAAATAAACTATAAACTCCTAAATAAGCTTTGCCAAACAGAGCCAATAAATTGAAGACATTGCAAAGGATTTGAGAAATCTCAATTTTTTTGAAAAAAAAATGTACTTTATACATGGACAATGGTATGTGGGCCTATCTAGAGTTAGTTTTAATTTTTACACTTTTTGTAATATTTATATCAAATATATTTTAATGTATTGGTAATACATGAACTTATGTTTATATTAAGTTGTACATTATGACTTAATACTAATATTGTTAAATTGTCTAAAATTTATCCCATGCATCGCACGTTTGGCATATTAGGATCAATTGTACGTTTATCATGAAATTATTAATAATGTGTAATATTCAATTTATTTTTATTAATTAATAATAATAAGTTTTGATTTTTAATTTAAATTTTAAATTCATGTATCTATTTATCTATTTATTATATTTAAATAATAAGTGGTAGAGGTAGCATGAACGGTAGGTGATTGACGCCCGGTACTATGCGGCTCGAGTACAGCAACATTGTTCTCCTTCAATTTTGCTAATTTTCGGCAGAATTTGGTGTCATGTCCGGGATAGTTACAATAATTACAATACCGATCAGATCGGTTACCTGAATTTCTGAACTGGTTCTGCCGACCATTTGAGGAAGCAAAACCACCTCTACCACGCCGACTGGAATCAGCCGAGCCATTAGACCGTCATTGTGTGGCATTGGCTGTAGGCATGTGAATAGTAGAAGCGGCTTCGTTGTCTTTCAACAACCTTTCGTAGTCGGTGAGGACATCATGCAACTCACCAAACGATATTGCCTCCGTCCAGACACGGAGAGCAGCCACAATCGGATTGTATTCCTCACCAAGCTGCGTGAATATATGGATCACGAGGTCTTCTTCCGTGATCGGGCTTTGGTCAAGAGCCAAATCGTCAGCAATCGCCCGCATATCTCTCATATACGACTCAATTGACCGGTTGGCTTTTGGATTTTTGGCTAGCTTCGTTTTCAACGAAACTACACGGCCGCGAGACGCAGCGGCACAACTAGTGGACAAACGAGCCCACGCATCAGAAGCAGAAGTAGCAGATGAAATTACCGGTTGCNAAGATCTGTAAAATAAAAAACTTAGGGTTTAGATCATCGAATTTAGTTTGTTTGTTTGGAGTAGAAAATGATCAATACTTACTGTTAATGGATGGAAGCTCTTTGTATCGCCATGGTTGCCGAAGTTTAATGCTCTGATTATGAAGCTGCTATGGCGGTGTGTAGAGGATTTGCTCTTCAAATACTGACCTTAGTGAATTAACACCCAAAAGATTTATTCATACTTAGAAAAATCTGGCGGAAGGCAGAGAATGAATTGATTTCCAAATCGGTAGAGGTTGCGTTCGAAGACATGAGAGCTGAGAGGATGAAATAGAACGGCGAAATGGTGAAGGATTGCGAAATGTTGTCCTGAAACGGGTTGGATGGCAATTTATACTTGGGCTTAGATTCTGGTTGGGCGGAAATGGAAATGGGTTGACCAGACATGTCAAATTAATTGTTTACTAAACTATTTTCAAAAAAAAAATTGTTTACTAAACTGATTAGCCCATTAATTATATATATATATATTGCTTTTTTTTTTTTGGAAATATATATATACATTGCTATTTCTCTATGTACACATTATTTATAAGATTTCTCTATATATTCACAAAATGTTTATAATTTATAAGATTAGTTCATACAAAAATCAATGTTCAAACACAAATGTCAATTGTAAGCTACTAGCTTATTTTAGGAGCATTACCAAACAGAGCTTATAGCTTATTAGTAGCTTAAAATAAACTATAAACTCCTAAATAAGCTTTGCCAAACAGAGCCAATAAATTGAAGACATTGCAAAGGATTTGAGAAATCTCAATTTTTTTGAAAAAAAAATGTACTTTATACATGGACAATGGTATGTGGGCCTATCTAGAGTTAGTTTTAATTTTTACACTTTTTGTAATATTTATATCAAATATATTTTAATGTATTGGTAATACATGAACTTATGTTTATATTAAGTTGTACATTATGACTTAATACTAATATTGTTAAATTGTCTAAAATTTATCCCATGCATCGCACGTTTGGCATATTAGGATCAATTGTACGTTTATCATGAAATTATTAATAATGTGTAATATTCAATTTATTTTTATTAATTAATAATAATAAGTTTTGATTTTTAATTTAAATTTTAAATTCATGTATCTATTTATCTATTTATTATATTTAAATAATAAGTGGTAGAGGTAGCATGAACGGTAGGTGATTGACGCCCGGTACTATGCGGCTCGAGTACAGCAACATTGTTCTCCTTCAATTTTGCTAATTTTCGGCAGAATTTGGTGTCATGTCCGGGATAGTTACAATAATTACAATACCGATCAGATCGGTTACCTGAATTTCTGAACTGGTTCTGCCGACCATTTGAGGAAGCAAAACCACCTCTACCACGCCGACTGGAATCAGCCGAGCCATTAGACCGTCATTGTGTGGCATTGGCTGTAGGCATGTGAATAGTAGAAGCGGCTTCGTTGTCTTTCAACAACCTTTCGTAGTCGGTGAGGACATCATGCAACTCACCAAACGATATTGCCTCCGTCCAGACACGGAGAGCAGCCACAATCGGATTGTATTCCTCACCAAGCTGCGTGAATATATGGATCACGAGGTCTTCTTCCGTGATCGGGCTTTGGTCAAGAGCCAAATCGTCAGCAATCGCCCGCATATCTCTCATATACGACTCAATTGACCGGTTGGCTTTTGGATTTTTGGCTAGCTTCGTTTTCAACGAAACTACACGGCCGCGAGACGCAGCGGCACAACTAGTGGACAAACGAGCCCACGCATCAGAAGCAGAAGTAGCAGATGAAATTACCGGTTGCAAAGTATCCGAGAGGCTGCCCAGGATGACACTCAAGATAATTTGGTCCTGCCTGAACCAAGTAGTATATGCAGGATTCAGCGTAGTGCGGGCTTCATCGGAGTATTTAGTCGGAGTAGCGGTAGAACCCGTGACATACCCGAGAAGATCAAGTCCTACGAGCGTGGATTCTACCTATTTCTTCCAAATAGGAAATTCACAGAGGTAAGCTTGATAGGTAGGTGAGTCGGGGCGTGGATGTGAATGATAGTTGGGGACGTAGCAACAGCCATGAGTAATAAAGAGGAGGGGGAAAAAATTTTCTCGTTTAGAGGGAAGGCTCAAATACCATATGAGAATATAAACTTCTGTGTTTATTCACTGTAAGCCAATGAGCTTAAATAGTAATACAAAGCCACTAGGAAATAAGACTAGATTAATTCTTAACAGTAAGTGACTTGTGCAACATAGACATCCAAACAAAGAACAAGCAAGGAACGAATCGAGGTGGTGATTTCATGCCTTTTTATCTGTTTAAGAAGTTAGATTTGGGTATTCTTAAACCAACACGTATTTGCATTCAATTGGTTGATCGGTCCATTACGCATCCCAAGGGGATTGTTGAGGACGTGTTGGTTAGAGTCAATAAGTTTATCTTTCCTGTGGATTTTGTCATTTTAGACATAGATTTTGACATTGAGGTGCCACTTATCCTTGGTAGGCCATTTTTGGCAACTACGAGGGCACTTATTGATGTTGGGAGTGGGAAACTAGCCATTCGTGCTAGTGACGAGTGTGCTAGTTTTGACGTGTTTAAATTGACAAAATACCCCATGTCTGCTGATGATTCTTGCTATTTTGTTGATATCTTGCATAACCATATTGAGTCGGTAGTGCCCCATTTGATTCTTGATGAAAAAAACAAAAGAGATTTTGATAGGTTTAGTTGGGGCACTACTATTGCTTGTTGTGAAAAGAATTTTGAACTTGTTGATAATAATCTTGTTGGTTGTGTAAATGATGAATCTTTGGATGTTGATGAGTTTGACAATGTTGATTCTTGTACTTGTGATTCTATTTCTGTTGCTGAAAATGATAATGTTTGTTGTGATATGAATGGTGAAGTCGAGGAGGAAATGGTTGGATTAAAAAGGGTTGCATTAGTGGCTGATAATGTTAAAGAAAAACAAGAGGGGGGAATGGAAGAAAGTGGTGCGAAGAGTGAGCTTAAACCTTTACCCGAGCACTTTTTTGGGAGAGGATTCGACACTTCTAGTGGTGATTTCATCCTCACTAGAAGAGGACCAAAAGAATAGACTTGTGGGGGTGTTGAAAAAGAATAAAGGGGCAATTGGGTGGAAATTAGGTGACTTGAAGGGGATTAGTCCCACTTTGTGTACTCATAAGATCCTTTTAGAGGACGAAGCTAAGCCCGTAGCCCAACCCCAAAGAAGATTAAACCCCAATATGAATGAGGTTGTGAAAAATGAGGTAGTCAGACTCCTAGATGTGGGGATGATTTACTCCATTTCTAATAGTGCTTGGGTGAGTCCGACCCATGTTGTGCCAAAGAAAGGAGGGATAACTGTTGAGACCAATGAAAAAAATGAATTGATTCCTGTTAGGAAGGTCACGGGTTGGCGGGTATGCATTGACTATAGAAGGTTGAATAATGCCACCCGTAAAGATCATTTTCCCTTACCTTTCGTTGACCAAATGGTAGAGAGGGTAAGTGGCCATGGGTTTTATTGCTTTCTAGATGAGATTAGTGGATATTTCCAAATCCCTGTGGCTTTAGAAGATCAAGAAAAAACCACTTTCACCTGTCCTTTTGGAACCTTTGCATACAGACGCATGTCATTTGGCCTGTGTAATGCACCAGCCACTTTCATGAGGCGCATGATAGCCATATTCGGGGATTACATTGGAGACTTTATGGAGGTCTTTATGGATGACTTTACCATTTGGGGGGAATCTTTTGAACAATGTCTTGAAAATCTGGAAAAAGTAATAGTAAGTTGTCAAGAGGTAAATCTTGCATTGAGTTGGGAAAAGTGTTATTATATGGTGGAAGAAGGAATAGTGTTGGGGCATAAGGTTTCAAAGAAGGGAATTGAAGTCGACAAAGCAAAAACATCTGTTATAGAAAACCTACCTCCACCCAACTCTGTTTCTAGCCTAAGAAGTTTCGTGGGTCATGCGGGGTTTTACCGAAGGTTCATTAAAGACTTTTCTAAGATAGCCAGACCCTTGACCAAGCTTTTAGAGAAGGATGTTGAGTTTGTCTTTGGAGAAGAGTGCCTAGTTGCCTTTAGGACTCTTAAGGATTTGTTGGTGAGTGCCCCTGTTCATGTGAATGATGAACATATGGCATTCAAGTGAAGAGCTAACAATTGCAAGAAGAATGAAAAAGTTTAAGGTGTCAACTACTATATTGAAGATGGGTCACACTTGTGTGAGACCGTCTCACGGATCCTTATTCGTGAGACGGGTCGGGTCGAAGCACCATGCAAATGTCACACTTATATGCGCAAATGTCATACTTATATGATCAAATATAATACTAATAGGAATACAATTTTTGTTACTTATAAGAGAAAAAGTATTACATTTTCCATAATAAGTAATGTTGACAAGTTTTCCTTACTTATAACGGAAAATATAATACTTTTGAGGAAAAATGTAATACTTTTAAATTGAAATGTAAAAGTATTTTATTTTCCCTTAAAAGTATTACATTTACCCTTATAAGTAACAAATTTTTTTTTATTCACGATTAGTATTACATTTGAGCATATAAGTATGACATTTGTGTGTATAAGTGTTACATTTACATCGTGACCCGACCCGACTCGTCCCGTCTCATGGTGAGACGGTCTCACACAAGTTTTAGCCATTGAAGATAAATGTACAATGGAAGCATTCCTGTTATTTTAGATTCAAACTCTTTATCAATAGGATCTAAAATTGTATTCTTTAAATATATCTAAAGCACTAATGCAGTAATAAATAAACTTTTATTTTCATTCTATGAACAATATATAAATAATATTCGAGTAACTAAACTAATACCAATATAGCACATGAACATAATGTAGAAAATACTTGACTCAAAAATTATAGGAGGCAAGAGGAAGCGAAGTATATCAGATAAAAGGTATGTTGAAATCCCAAAATTACTGTATTTCTTTCATTTTCAAAATAATGACTAGCAAATAATGACATTGATGTAGTAATCCCAAAATTACTCTATTTCTTTCATTCTTCATTAAGTTTTATTTCAAATGTTTATTGAACTAACTCTTTATTTTATACAATATAATTTTAGGAACGATCAGTAGGGGATGGACTCTACAATGCAAGAAATTAATAAAGATGGAGGGCCTTTGGACGTTGTTGATTGAGGGCAATTATATTTTATTAAATGTTTGAATTACAACAGGTTTTGAGTTCTATGTATAAAAAAATTTTGAGTTCTATTTATTTAATAATTATTACCGATATGCAATTTCACTCCCAGCCACACTTTGCATTCACAAAGATCTATACACAACATTTATACAGTTCATCCATTTAAGCCCAAAATATTAGCCCTAATTCGTGTAAGATATATTAAATATAATATATATATATATATATATATATAGGCCGTTGTTCATATGAAGACTATGTGGGCAAATCATATCCATCCAATTCAATACCTTAACGGCTGAGATCATGCATCCATAATTAAGGAGATTCATGCCTAAATATATTAATGGAGGGCAAAAAAGGAGATTTAATTTGATACCAATTATAATTAAGGAATGATTTAAATTAACAAACATAGAGATAGAGTTCAAGTATAATTATGGTAGAGACTCCTTTGTTCCTTAGAATCGAGTGCTGTCACGGTGGATATTTACAACAATGTTAGAAAAACTATTTTTGTATTATTTCTAGATGCATGAATATAAAATCTAGAAAACACATAGAGTGATTAGTCGTTTGGGAGGAGTGTGTGCCAATTGTCAATTAATTGTGTGCCAATATTTGGAACATTATTGTGTGCCTAATATAATAGACTGCTTGCAATACTTGCTTTAGATGGTGAGGAATAATTCTGAAGGTAGTATAGTATGCATATTTTGAATTTATGCATATTTTGAATTGAATATTGATAGCAATCGAAATTAGAGAACACAACATTTTTAAAAAAAATTTGCATTATTTTTAGATGCATGAATATAAAAATTGGACAAATTCTGGAGTGATTAATAGTCTATGAATAATGTGTGCCAAGGGTTATACAATTGTGTGCCAGTTTTAAATATATTACGTGTCAAACATGAGTCGTTGAATATAGCATGCATATAGGTGTCCAAATTTTGAACTTGTTAGAACTGAGTACATAATCATATCACGCTTGTGCACGAAAACATAGATCAAAATCATATAAGTAAAACTGAATTATTATACGGTAAAATGCGTCGGATGTGCATACTCTAAGTCATGGTTTAATATAATGTGTGTCACGATTTGATGTATTCAGTGCCACGATTTTATATATTGTGTGCCACAACTAAGTATGTTGTATGCACCCACCATCCAGACGGACAGGACAACATCGATGTAGTGTACGAGGTAGAAACCGGCCAAATATGGTAGGACGAATTTACACCGGATTGAGACAACGAAATAAAATACCCTCATTTTTACACAAATTCGTGATTCAAAAAATAAATTACCAAAAAGAAAATTGCTAAAAATTTAAAACCCATACGATACTAACATTTAAAAAAAAAAACAATATGCTTAATTTTCCCCTAAACACTATCAGGCACACAACTACCCACAATGTGCACACAATAAACCTAACCGCCCACACAACATAAACACATCCAGTTTATCAAACTCATAAATGAATAAAATAATATCTAAAAAATAAATTACCACAAATTTAAAAATCACACGGCCCTAACAGATTAAAAAACAAAGATAACACTATGACTATGATTAATTCCCCCCTAAATATTAACAGGCACATAATAATTATTAAGCACATAATTCAATTTTTCAGCTCGTTAATTGCGTAATATGATTATATACTCAATTATTACAATCTCGATGATCGGGACACATATATGCATGCTATATTCACCGAATCATGGCTAGCACGTAATATATCCAAATCTGGCACACAATTGAAGACAAATGACACACAGTATTCACAAACTAGTAATAGCTCCATGTTTTGACCAGTTTTTATGTTCTTGCATAAAAAAAATGCTTATGCTGCATTCACTAATTACGATTTCAATTAATATTCAGTTCAGAATATGCATACTATACCACGAATGGAATTTTTCCCAAACACCTAAAGCATGTATGGTTGTCAGTATATATACATATACATAGGTACACAATATTCCCAACTTTGGCACATAATTAAATTACACTTGGCACGTAACATTCTCAAAAGAGTAATAACTCTAGGTTTTGCCCAGTTAAACTTATGATTAATTTTTCCCTAAATAAAATTGGGCACACAATAAGTGAAAGTAGGGAACACAATATATCTAATCAGGGCACAAAATTACCCCATACATTATTGGCCAGTACCATAATGACACAACTTATACTCAAAATGTTTTTTTAGCCACAAAATTGCATTAGTAAGGAAGAAGCAAAGGGTTGAACTATTGTACTAGTCAACATAAAAACCATTGACAAATTTTATACAAAATATACTACTGCCAACAACACAAGACAATGTATGTATGACTCAATCAAATACATCACATAGCACCTTGATATATTGTTTCTTCACATATCAACACAAACACAGGAGGCCAGTTCTTATCACTGGCAAGGGCACCAGCTCCAGCAACAGCATCTTCTCGGCACCTGATGTCCCTTTCTCTCCTTTTCAAATCTGCTTCCCAAGCTGCCAATTCCATCTATTTTTTCTTGGGGTCATTCATTGAATCAAGTGGTATATCAATAGTGGCATCAGGTTTCTGACCAAAATCAAGAGTATTAGCAACCATTTGAGGAATGTGTGATTTTGATCCTGGAGCATTATCACCATTCGAAAATAGATTGACTTCTTGCTCTTCCTCATCGAAATGGTTGGGATTTGTCAGGAGAGAGTACGTGTCCTCCACCGCTTTCAGCTACGACACTTTCCTTAATCTGTCAACTTACTCAAAATGTTAAAACCTCCCATTACTGTGTCTCTTTATTTCATAAAGCAAAAATGGCCTATATACATACAACTCTATACACAATACCAACATACAAAATCACTCCAAACACGAACAAAAAAAAAAAAAAAAGTGTTTTTTTTTAAGTAATTGATTATAAGGAATCTCACACCAAATACTATAAAAATTTTATGATGATTTAAAAAAAAAAACTATTTTCTTTGAGTCCATACATTTTTTATTTTTTTTGAAAATTCTTGAGTACATACATTAGTGGCCCAAGTCATAAAATATACAAGCTTAGACATGTCATTCGATACCTTGTTCAAGTCAATAGTTAGAAATTATATCATAACTCGTCAAAACAAAGCTTGATAAATATACACAACTTGCAAATCATTTATATTATAGAAAAATTATTAAAACACACTTTATAATAATCATAAATAGGAATAACAAAAACTCAAGAGGTGGTTTCAGAGCATCTATTCCCACACTGATCCCCGACAGTCTTGGATCTTCAAAGACTCCAGCCTACTTAAGAGGTGATGTGGCACTGCCTTAAGTTCCCAGCAATAATTTAGTTCCAACTCCCTGATGCATGGCATTATTATTATTGTTGCTTCTTTGAAGTCTTCCCACTCCTCCCACCCTGCTGCATTATTCAGATCGCACAAAAAAAATATGGACAGCTCCCATTTGAGTTGGTTCAGCTTCTCCATGTATCCCAACTTACTTGACTCTTTCCTCACCTTAAACTCACTTAAACTACAAAGCTGAGTTAGCTTTGCGATACCTTGGGGCATCATCTCCGGCCTATCGGTGCCTCTGATGTTAAGGTGTCTCAAGTTTATCTAATTGCCAATCCCTTTGGGTAACACCTCCACATTTTTACCATAATTTAAATTAATAATACCTTAGCTCAACCAAATTCCCAATCCCTTCAGGTAGTCTAGAAAGAAACATACAATCTTTAAGAACTAAAGTTTGCAAGTTCTCCAAAAATAAAAAGTACATTATTTTTGTATTGAATGTACATTATTTTTATACTGTAGGTACATTATTTTTGTACTGTAAGTACATTATTTGATATATACTGTCAAATAATGTACCTACAATACAAAAATAATGTACATTCAGTATAAACATAATGTACTTTTTATTTTTGGTCCACACAGCTGTGTGAACCATGGTCCATGCAATAATTAACTGGCTAGCAGGTGAATTCGGATGGATTTGCGCTATTTAGTGATGTAATTGCACGTTTTTTGGTCGAGTGACCTGATTGCACTTTCGCGTTACGTTCAGTGGCCAATTTGGCCCTTATTCATTATTATTATTATTATTATTATTATTATTATTATTATTATTTTTATTATTATTACTACTACTACTACTACTACTACTACTATTACTACACCTTGTGTTCCGTATTATGAAATTTGTATATGAAATTAGAAAATTGGAGAAATGGAAAACTGGAGAAATGGAGATAGAAAATTAGAAAAATGAAGAAATGGAAAATTGAAAAAGAAAAAGCAGAGAAATGAAGTAAACGACCCCATAATCTTTGCAATATTTTGGTATAATTTAAAGTAGCACAAGATATTTTAGTCTCTGAACATTAGACAGAAAAATAATAAATGGTTTTAATTCTATTTTTGGTCCTAAATTAAAACATTCATTTTTTATTCTAACACTACAAAAAAACGCGAAAATAGCGAAGGAATTTTCCGTCGCTAGAAAGGAAAAATCCGACGGAAAATTCCGTCGCTAGATCGTTATTCCCGGGGTTATTTTACTTCTAAAATATGGGCGCGAAATTTTTTGACAAAATTCGTCGCTAATCTGTCGCTAAAATGTCTCAATTTTATGCGTGTTAATTTACCGCCAAAATTAGCTACGGATTTAGCGATTAAATTTTCCGTCGCTAAACCGTCTCTATTCCGTCGTTAAATTAGCAACAGAATGAATCCGTCGCTAAATCCGTCGTTATTTACGCGTTTTTTTGTAGTGTAATATTATTGTGGCTTGACCATTTTTAATTATCTATCAACAAAATAGTTTAAATTTTGCTAAACTCAACTATATTTCGATCTTTAATTATAGATTTTTTTTTTAAAAAAAATCAACATAAAAAAATATAATTGGTCAACATACTTTGTATAAAAAAGATCGAAATGTCCGGCATTTCAACGATTTTGTTTACGGAAGACAAAAAATAATCATATAACAATAATATTAGGACCAAATGAGAATGTTAGGACAAAAAAAGACTAAAAATAGACTATCACCTATAAATCTAAGAGATCTTCTATAAATACACATCACATGATAATATTTCATGCATATGCAAGTATAAGACAAATAAGTATTTCATGCATATTCAAGTATAAGACAAATAAGTATTTTAAATGTGTGAAAATACTTTAAGAAAGTCACCAATATTACCAGGTAAACACCAAGTAAAAAAAAAACCTCAATTCACAATTTTTACAACTCAAGCATATCAATTGTTTGTGAGCGATGGATGTCTGCTTCGACAGATGGCGGCGAATGACAACAAACAACGTTTTTCTTCACAGGAGTCAGGAGGTAACTAGTTTGAGCAAACGAAAGTAGAATAGTAACAATCTCTATTTTATTTTTCCATTAAATATGTTTTGAATACATTTTGTTTCCGTATTTTATTCACTGCTGGAAAGCTCTCAATTTCCGTCCAACGAAAATTGGACAGAAAACGGGAGTTATTGGTCGGAAAACGAGTTTCCGACTAAAATGAAGATTCGGAAAAACGAACATCGATTGGTCGGAAATTCCGGATGGTAACCCACCATTTTTAAAATGGGAATTTCCGTCTAACTTTGACCCGTTGGACGGAAATACCGACCACATGTTGGCCGGAAATTCCCGTAGTGCATTATGTTGACTTCCTTCCAACTGTTGGTCTGAAATTGTGACCAATTGTTGGCAGGAAAATCTATATTTATATAAATTATTTCTATTATTTCGATCTTACTATAGTTTTATTTTATCTGTTGTCAATACATTCTATATCATTTACAAAATAATGTACACACTATCTAAATTCAAAATGAAAATATATTTAAATATCAAAATTATTTACAACAAAAAGATAGTATCATGTCTGATCCATAAATATTTAATCAATGCACTATTGCCATACATACAAAAAAGTTGTTAGAAAAAGTGCTGGTATTCTGTAATACATTTGAAATACAACAAAACCCGATCATTTGATATCTTCAGGCGTGTACTAATCACTTTCCTATAAGCTTTAAATCTCCATCTGAAAAAAGCAACAAGGTTCAAGATTTAATCTTATGAGATACAAGAAGATGAATGAAATTCTTAAGTTGCTTTGTTTAAGAATTTCCTGTATAATTGTAATACTATGAAATATCTTGGTGTCTTGCAAGCTAATTGCATGTTCATTGTCTGTCTCTTTCAAATGTCTCTCCAAAATGTTTATATGAAATATTTTAACTGTTGGGAGGCGTTACAGGGACGTTTATGACAGTTTAAAATTTCAACTTCCATAAAATATATCTTAAAAGATATATTAGTCGTGAAAAATATAATTACGTAGATATATCTTAAAAGATATAATAGTCCTGGAAAATATAAGTACATGAACCATATATAAAATATACATTTTTCATAAGTTATGTACCCTCGTAGGTTCATAGACTGCATGAAAATTTATAAAGTAAAATATATACTGTATATATTTTATATGTTTATTAAATCATTGCATATTGCCATGCAAAAATAATAAATAAATAAAATATACATACTACACACATGCAGCATTGTAGCCGAATGGTTAAGCAAAATGAAAACATGAATCCATGTATTCGGCCAAATTTATAATGACTTCATTTTGAATCCATGAAATCTATGTATTCAGCCACATTCATGCTTTATGTCTTCAGTCAACATTGACATCAAATTGTCATTTTATTCTACCGAACTAAAATAATATTTAGAGCAAATTGCCATTTTGATCCATTGACTATAGGGGTCATGTTAATTGTATTCCACAACTTTTAAAACTGTTAATTGCATACCATGACTATTCAATTTTTATCAATTTTGGTCACTCCGGCCAAATGTCGCCGGAAGTTAAAATAATGAGGGCATTCTAGTCATTTCACATCTTTCTCTTCTTCCCCGGCGAATCTTTCTCTTCTTCTCCGGCGAACCAATTTTTCCGGCGGACATGGTCTCTCTCCCTCACCGAGGCGTCACGGTCCATCGACCACCAACTGTTGGCGGTCCATATATTTGGCGGTTGCGAAGGGTTTATGATTTTTTTTTGCCTGGTTTGGCGGTGGCAAGGGTTTTTATTGCCTTGTTATACACCATTGTTTTGATATTTCAATTTGTAGATGTAAATTGTAATAACTATTGTTACTTTTTTAGAGTGCAGGTGGTTTTGAGTGCAATAGAGGTAGCATCTCTTCGATATGAAATCAATGATTTAGAAGAAAGAAAGTCACACTTGTTTTTCTGGAGTGCAGGTGGTTTTGTTTCTCTACAGGATTATACAAGCTTCCATTTTCCCCCAAAATTATCCTTGTTTTTCATTCTTCTCCGCCGGAAAAATTGGTTCGCCGGAGAAGAAGAGAAAGATGTGAAATGACTAAAATACCATCATTATTTTAACTGCGACATTTGACCGAAGTGACCAAAATTGATAAGAATTGAATAGTCATGGTATGCAATTAACAGTGTAGACTGCAATTAACAGGACCCTTATAGTCAGTGGACCAAAATGACAATTTGCTCTAATATTTATAACTCTACAACTCTAAATATTATTTAAGATTTCATGGTAGTCCATCTGAAATATTAATCCACATTATTATATAAATATCCAATAATCCTCCTCTATTTATATAGTAAAAATTAATATTGTATCAAGATAAATCCCAAATTCATGCATAAATGAAAGTGTCTTAGAGATTAAACTTCCACATAGTATTATGCGTGATGTAAGTTTGGTGGTCATGGTGAAAACGGGTGTAATGTCGAACCACGAGGATTGGGGTTTATGGCACGTAGAGAGTGGTAACCTAAACTCTAGGCAACAAGGTCTTGGAATCCATAAGGATCCAAGTAAATCATATTTGGTTTTGGAATAAAACTAAAGTTCTTTTTTTTTTTGGTGGTTTGGATAAAAGGGAAAACAGATTAAATCTAAGATTAAATTCAATTGGAAAGATGGGTTAGACTAGGTGTATTACCCTATTGATGCATTTAACACTTAGATTGGGGGATGAACAATAACCCTAGGTTCTTAAGGCAAGCACTAAAGAATCCAAGTTTCCGCAAAGATTAGAACAAGGATTGCCCCATTTCCATGGTGAATCAACCCAAATCTTTAAGAACAAAAGCTTTGTAAGCCCCAATCTACCCCTTATTTCCATGGAAGGGAAATTGAGTTTGAGATTGGGAAGGCTCAAATCTTCCATCCAATTCCCATTGTGATGGAAGATTTTCCAAAGACAAACAACAATCATTGCGCATTAATCATTGAAAGATATAACAAATAACACATCTCAAACTCAAGAACCCTAAATGGGTGTTCATCCCCTTTATGCAATAATCATATAAATAGCATCAATAAGAGTAATAAACACCAAATCTAACCCATACAACGGACTACTCACTCATTTCTAGAGTAGACATAGCAATATCAAGCAAAGAAAGCATTAAATAGCAATAAATGTAAAGGAGAGAAGAGATGAAGAAATAGACCACTTATGGAAGAGAAATGATGTTGAGATCCACTACAAATCTTTGTATTCAATGCTCCCAAGAGTTTTTAAGAGTAAATCTAAGCTAATCTAGGCTAATAAGTGCTAAGGAAATGAGGAAAAATCGTTCTAAACGAGCTAGGGTTCGGAATCCTCCTCAAAATGCAGAAAAACAGCTTTTATACTGTGCAGGGACCGCGACATCCGGCTGTGTGCTAGGCCGAATGGCTGGACAAAATCTGCGGCCGGGCATCCGGCCGTTTGCTAGGCCGCATGTGTTCAATTTTCCAACTTTCCTCCCGCTTCGCGTTTCGCTGTTCCAATCTTCTTTGAGTGAAATCTAGACCTCCAAAATTGTTCCATTATGCTTCAAGAAGCCTCCTATTGACTCTCGTTGTGACCCATTTTATCTATAATAAAAAATAACATTTTAAGTGGTTCGAGCTATCAAGATAGCTTACTAAATTTCGGGCTAGCCCTTTCACGCCACCAACCTTATAAAGCTAAAATATTTTGAACCTAATCTTATAATTTTTTAATTTTATCGAATCAATCCATGAAGTTCAGATTAAGATTGACATCCTACATAGAATTGTCATCCCTAAGCATAACTCTACGTACACATTCCTATTTCACTACTGTACTTTGTATGAGTATACTACGATTACAGTATAGTGCAGTTTTACTTGGTCTAACTTTAAAAATAAAAAATAAAAGTGTGGCATTCTCTCTATCATACTTTCATTACTATATGTTTCATTAGCTATTTTATTATATTAAAACTTGCTTTAAAAAATTATTTGAACACCAAAATATTTGGACTCCATTATATTAACTTACAGTAACTACCATGAAGGCATGAACATTGTCAGTGACTTAGTTACAGTATCAGTGGAAAGAACTAATTTCCTGCATAATCACTAACCACAGAAGACAAAAGTACACAAAAGGGACATCAACAAAGCCAAAATTGCCACACATCCATAAAACTGAAAATAGTCAAAATACCAAAAAGACACATTTTGCAAGCTAGGAATAATGCTACTGAGATGGTAGCTAGGCCTCTAGCAATATCTGATCTATACTGCTTAATTCTTGTTTATCAAGTAACACTATATATATATATCCTCTAATCCTCTTCTTTTCGATCTACATCTTGTTCAAAGCCAGTGCAAGATCGCGAAGTTCCTCAAATGCATCCATAGTTTCTGCATCAAATCCTCCAGCAAACTGCATATATATAATAATAATGATCCACAAGCTAAGGTTGATAAAACTTTGTAATCTCAAACATACCGATGCTACACTCAAGATATGAAAGTAGTACAAACCTGATGAATTCTGAAAGCAAATCTCACACCTTGGAGTAGCATATAGTCCATGGAAGTATCTTTATCTGATGCCCCCTTCGATTGAAGTTCCATAGCCACCCTCTTCATATACATTCTCGCCAGCTTCACCGACCCTAACTTTATCTGTCATATTCATTGCAACTTAATTAGTCAATCTGCAAATTATACTTTTAATTTGTTTCCAGCTCTAGCTGATTTGAGGGAGAGACATGGTTGCTCGATCTAGCTAGCATTTGGAGAGGTATCATATGTACGTTATTAGGAGCTGCAATCTTGTCCAGAAGCTAAGGGGGCTACGAATCACATGCGCAGTGGGACTGATGATGACAACACCGGGAACTGGGACACAGGAGAGGTCTCACTACCAATGATAGATGCGAAACTTAATTGCCATGAGACTCATGAAGATATATAGGGACCACATACATTTTCAGAAAATGCCTGCCGTGCTGCTCATGAGATCTGGAAGAGTACAGTTTGATACCTAGATAGAGGAGAAAGACAAAATTTAAATTTATTTAAATTCATAATAACAAAAAAAATTGCGTGCAAAACACTAGTTATATCATAACAACTCCTCAAAACATAGCTTGATAAATATACACAACTTGCAAATCATTTATATTATAAAAAAATTATTTAAACACACTTTAATAATCATAAATAGGTATAACAAAAACTCTAAGATATATTTAGTTCACACCTTCACATCAAACAAAATAGATATACAAAGTAGTACAGATTCAAAGTGTAAAAGAGATAAACTTGATAGTTTTTGTTCAAATGATCAAGTTGGTCACACTGTTAACATAGTAATCATAAGGTTATGACTTCCATCCAGTAGGAGCGGTGGCCTTACCTAGAAGCACGATGATGTCACCATTTTGACACATGATTGGCATATGGAGTGCCACATATTTCGCTTGATCTATTCAACTTTGAGACTCGGACACTCATTGATCTTCAAAGACTCCACCCTACTTAAGAGGTGATGTGGCACTGTCTTAAGTTTCCTGCAATAACTTAGTACCAACTCCTTGATGCATGGCATTATTATTATTGTTGCTTCTACTTTGAAGTCTTCCCACTCCTCCCACCCTCGACACCCGTGGAACTCCAATTTCTTCAGCTTTGGAAACGCAACACCACCTACTTCTGCTACTCCCAAAAACTCACTCCCTACATATCTTAGCTCTTTCATTACCGCTATCAAAAGAGTCTCCAGAGAAGGCAGTTTGCCTAACGGAGGCAAAGATGAACAATTTAAGCACCCATCGATTTGAAGACTCCGTAGATTATGAAGGGACAGTGTAATCCAGGAAGGGAAGTGGGTTCCTCCGTACCAATTAAGTTTCAAGGCTTGCAGTTCCAGAGGTGGTTTCAGAGCATCTATTCCCTCACTCACCGGACAGTCTTCTATGGTCAAAGACTCCACCCTACTTAAGAGGTGATGTGGCACTGTCTTAAGTTTGGTGCAAGTAATTAGTTGCAACTCCCTGATGCATGGCATTATTATTATTGTTGCTTCTTCTTTGAAGTCTTCCCACTCCTCCCACTCGGAACAATCGTGGAACCGCAATTTCTTCAGCTTTGGAAAAGCAACACCACCTACTTCTGCGACTCCCAAAAACTCACTCCCTACATATCTTAGCTCTTTCATCTCCCATATCAAAAGAGTCTCCAGAGAAGGAAGTTTGCCTAATGGAGGCAAAGATGAACAATTTTTGCACCTCCGGATTTCAAGAATCCGTAGATTAAGGGACAGTGTAATCCAGGAAGGGGAGTGGGTTCCTCTGTACTCAATAAGTTCCAAGGTTTGCAGTTCAAGAGGTGGTTTCAGAGCTTCCATCACATCTATTCCCACATCGACTCCCCGACTGAAATCCAAACACAATTTTTTGATGTGCTTCTTGTTTCTCAATTCTGCTTTCTCCGCTTCCTCCACATCTGCTGCGTTATTCAGATCGCACAAAAAAAATATGGACAGCTCCCCTTTGAGTTGGTTCAGCTTCTCCATGTATCCCAACTTACACATGGATTTCCCCACCTTAAACTCACTTAAACTACAAAGCTGAGTTAGCTTTGCGATGCCTTGGGGAATCATCTCCAGCCTCTTGGTGCCTCTAATGTCAAGGTGTCTCAAGTTTATCAAATTGCCAATCCCTTTGGGTAACTCTTCCACTTGTTCACAATAACTTAAATCAATGTACCTTAACTCAAGCAAATTTTCAATCCCTTCAGGTAGTCTAGAAAGGCGCTCACATCTTTTGAGAACTAAAGTTTGCAAGTTCTCCAAAGAACAAATTGTATCGGGCAACTTCTCTACTTTGCTCCAACTTAAATTAATGTATCTTAGTTGACTCAAATCTCCAATCTTATCAGGTAGTCTAGAGAACTGTATACAGTATTCAAGATCTAAAGTTTGCAAGTTATATAATGAACAAACTTCATCAGGTAACTCCTCTACATTGTTCCAACTTAAATTAATGTACCTTAGATGAAGCAAATTTCCTATCTTCTTTGGGAGTTTTTGCAACTTACAACCATACAATCTTAATACTCTCACAGATTTCAGACCATTGAACAAATCAAGAGTAAGTTGTGCGGGGGGGAAAAGGTCTTCAACAAAAAAGCTACGAAGTTTTCCAATATCACAAATGGAAGGGAGATTCATATTCTTACCAGTCTGCCATGACCGAAGATGACGTAGATTTTTAAATTCAACCTTATCCTCATGCTGGTCAATACTGTAGCATTCATTTCTAGTAAGAAACTGGGCAAAATCATGCACTATGTCATGCATTTTGCAAGATTTGATAATGTTGGAATCCATGTCATCTTTCTTCAAATCTTGGAAGAAAGAGCGCATTGCTAAACCCCCAAATAACTCCCTGCCTTTTGATTCCGTCATCACATAACCTTGTGCCATCCAAATTCTGATGAGCTCATCTATCTCTATTTCATAATCTTTGGGAAAGACAGCATAGTATGCGAAGCATTGCTTCATCTTTGGGGTCAAATCATTGTAGCTTAGATACAAATGAGGGTAGAGGTTTGTTACCACTTCCTCCAACTCCCAAATTTTATTGTTTAAAACATTTTGCCAAGCATCTCTAGTGTCTTTAAAACATAGCAGGCTTCCCATGACCCTAGCAGCCAGTGGCAGTCCTTTGCACTTTTGAGCAATTTTCTGATCAATATCTTTCAGTTTCTCACAATCCTCTTCCCTTCTCCCGGAAAATGCTATCCTGCTAAGCAACAACCAAGCATCTGAGTCAGATATTAGATCCAACTGGTGCACATACACACTTCCCATCATTCTAGCAACCCTCTCACTCCTAGAGGTCACCAAGATTCTACTCCCTTGGAGTCCATCCTTGAGAGAGTTCTTCAATGGCTCCCACTTTGCAGACTGCTCTGTCCACACATCATCCATCACAAGTAGGAACCTTTTCCCAGACAAAGTGCTTTTGATCTTTTCCAGTAACAGTTGGAGTTGGAACAGATCCGTGGATTTTTTAGTGGTTGACTCAACAATGGCTTTTGCAATCTTGATCTGGTCAAAGGGGTCGGAAACACAAATCCACACCCTTTCATCCCCAAAATGAGTCTTGATCTGTTCATCCTCAAAGACTAGTTGAGCAAGGGTAGTTTTCCCTATCCCTCCCGTGCCCACTATGGAAATCACAGGGGGCCCATTTCCATTTATTGCTTCAGAATTCTCCAGTAACTTGCTTATTAAAGCAAAGGCGTCGGATTTCCGCCCTTGGATCTGTGACGCATCCACATCAAACGCAGTGGTGACTCGCATCAATTCTTGATCAGAGTGTGATGCAGCAGAAGTGTGTGTTATAGATGCATAATCAAATTTGAACTGATCTTTCTCTTTCGTAATCCGATCAAGTGTTGAATCAAGCTCCTTTATTTTCTTGGCGATGTCTCGATGCATAACAAACCTTTTGAATTTGGAACGCGAAGGCAGGAAAGAGCTGCGACTTGTCTTTGTCTCGATCTGTTGTCTCAGACTTCTGGTTCTCCACTCGTCCAGAACATCGTCCACTTCGTAGGAGAAGTCTTTGATATTTTCGATCCAGAGCTTGATGCCATTATCCTTAAAGCTTCTCTTCTCTGCATCATCCAATACCTCCCTGATTTTCTCGAGCTTTGATGAGAGGTTTGCAATCTCCTTCTCCACACCCAAAGCTCTTTTCAGATCCTGGGCTTGGTGCTTCAGGATGTTGATCAACTGTTCCACAACACTGGAGATGAGAGCGTCGGCCATGCTCGTTGACTCTGTAGTTGAAACTTACTTTGGAGATGATAAGAAGAGTAAGCACTAAGCTGGCATCAGAAGAATAATCTTTGCAATATTTTGGTATAATTTAAAGTAGCACAAGATATTTTAGTCTCTGAACATTAAACAGAAAAATAATAAATGGTTTTAATTCTATTTTTGGTCATAAATCATAACATTCATTTTTTGTTCTAATATTATTATGCATGATCATTTTTATCATCTATCAACAAAACAGTTTAAATTTTGTTAAATGCAACTACATTTCGGTCTTCAATTATAGATTTCTTTTTTAAAAAAATCAAAATAAAAAATATAGCAGGTTAACATATTTTGTATAAAAAAGATCAAAATGTCTGGTATTTCAACGATTTTGTTTACGAAGGTAAAAAAATAATCATACCACAATAATATTATGACCAAATGAGAATATTTATGACAAAAAAAAAGACTAAAAATAGACTGTCACTTATAAATCTATGAGATCTTCTAGAAATACACATCACATGATAATATTTCATGCATATGCAAGTATAAGACAAATAAGTGTTTTACATGTGGCCAAAGACCTTGTGGTTTAGTGGCACCTGATTTACACTCTCACATGGAAGGGAGTGTGACTGAGTCGACTGACTCTTTGTGCTTCATTAAGTTGAGAAAATAGTTACTAACACCAAGTGAAAAAAGCATATGGCGACGAATGACAACAAACAACGTTTTTCTTTACCGGAGGTAGCTAATTTGAGCAAACGGTGGTAAAATAGTAACAATCTCTATTTTATTTTTCCATTAAGGGTGTGTTTGGAAAGCATGAAAATGACTTCTGGAAAATGATTTCTGGAAAATGAGTCATTTTCCAAAAAAATATTTTCTTTTCTTGTGTTTGGCTACAGAGTAGGAAACTATCTTTGTATGTTTGGTTCATTTTTCAGAAAATGAACAAGAAATTGAACATATATCTAGAAAATGAATAAAAAAATACATCAAAATCAATAATTCAACTGGTTTGCGAAACCAGACTGGTTTCGCAAACCAGTTCGACCGACTAGTGTTCGGAAACCAGTCTGACCGATTGGTTTCAACCAGTCCAACGGACTGGTTGTTAGTTTCAACTACTGACAACCAGTCTGACGGACAACGACGACTCAGAAATCGAAAAAGAAGCGGATGAGAGGCTCAGCAATCAGAAATGAAGCAGACGAGAGAGGGTAATGTAGTTCCGGAAAATGACTTCCCCCAAAAAAAGGAGAAGTCATTTTCCTTAAAAAAGGGGTTATTTTCCATTGACCATAGCTTGTTTTCCTTTGGCTGCATTTTCCTTCTCCTTCCCAAACACCAAAAACCCGGTTTCCGAGTTTCCAAACACACCCTAAATATGTTTTGAATACATTTTGTTTCCGTATTTTATTTGAAAATTTGGATGAACGCGGCGTGTTTTATGTTTTGTGTTTTTTCTTTTGTTTGTGTTGAAGAAACAAACATGCCCTAAGGTAGGGCGTGTTTTGCTTTGTTTTTTGTTTTCAAAAAAAAAAAAACAAACAAACAAACAAACAAGCACGGCCTCAGGTAGTGCATGTTCTATGTTTTTTCTTTCACACCCATATCACGTCCTCCATGTTAATTTGTTTTATATTAATTTTGTTTTAATTTTACAAGGTGAATATGTGTTTTGTATCGGATCTATGGAGACAAGCCATCTGTGTTTATAAGTAGTAGTGGAAAGTAAATATACAAGTATTAGTGAATTGTTCAAAAAATTTTAAATCCCATAATTTTTTTTTTTTTTTTTACAGTTATGGCAAACAATCAACGACAATTGCATTCCGGACTGATCTACCCATCAATGTTGGCATTTCAACATAGGCATCAATCTAGACATCGATCTAGATACATATGGATGTATCAATATCTTGATGCCCGTATAAAAAGGGCCAATGCGATGCCCAAACAATTTCACGAGAGGTACCCGATACAAGAATGCTAGAGTACACATAACTACAAAAACACTATTTTACATCGGTTATTTTGGGCATATACTGAAATTATGTAATGCAGATATGTACCAAAATATTAAGCAATAAAGAAAGCACCAAAATAAGTACACAGCTGAATTTGATAACGCAGTTGAAGAACATCTCCTAATCTGCGGGGCCACGCCCAAAAACTTTTTCACTAAAGCTCAACCCACTGGTTTTTACAATTACAAGGTTCAACGAATTACAAAACTAGGTCTACCACCTATTTAAACATTAACCTCGTAAAATAACTCTATGAAAAAGTTACACGTACAGTTTGAACTAATTCTACCAATTAAACAAACTGTAACCAATCTGGATTTTAACACAGCTTGTACTGAAATAATTTGGAGCTGATTTCTCTGAATAGTACACCAATCTTTCCCTGTTTTGAAGTTTCCTTGCAACACCTTCCAAATAATCCCTTGTAGCACCTTTCACAATAATATGACTATTTTTTCTGTTTTGGAAACTTCAATTTTCTTCATTATGAATGAGTCTATTTAAAGTATTGGGCCAATTCCCTTTTCTCTTTGATTCCGCCACCCACGCCTCCGCTAACACATGATGCATTCCATGATCTTCCTTTTTTTTTTTTTTTTTTCACTTGAACCATATTACGTGCATTTCCAATTCATTTTGCGCCACACATATTCACACGTATATTCCTTGTTTTGCGCCAAGCTTACACATGAATGCATTGTAAGAACAATAATACTGTCTAAACATATACAAAATATATCTACGAGTAACCTAACCTCGCAGTAACGGAAGCATAGATCGTTGATCTCCAGCCATAGTTGATGCCTTGTTGTGTTGGCTGTGTTAGTCGTTTTATCTCACACTTGACTCAGAACCCTAGATGGTGTCCTGGTATTTTCTCCGAGTACCATGTCTGTAGGTGTCTATATGATTGTATGTCCTGCATCCCATCAATGCAGGCTTATATAGGCATATGGTGGATTGGACTAAACCTAGATGTCCAATCCAACCTATAGCTTAATGGGCCTAGCCCACTTGCACCACATTACTAACACAGCCAACACAACAAGGCATCAACTATGGCTGGAGATCAACGATATATGCTTCCGTTACTGCGAGGTTAGGTTACTCGTAGATATATTTTGTATATGTTTAGACAGTATTATTGTTCTTACATTTGGTATCAAGAGCCTTTACAATCTCTGTCTGGTTATTGCCTGGTTGATTGTATTGCCTAAAAAAAAAAAAAATCAAATTTAATTTCATATACATTAAGTATTTTGTATATGATTTTTTGGACTGCTGAATTTTTATTTTTTTTTTTAGCATTAAGCATGTTTTTTTTAATATCTGTATTGTTGTTTATTTTTTTTTTTTTGGCAAGGAATTTGTATTTCTTCTTTAAAAAAAAAAAGGAGAAAATAAAAATTCAGTTTTCTGATTTTTTTTTTCTTCCGCCGTTTTTCCCATGTTTGCCGGATGATTTGCATCGTTTTCCCTTTGGTTGCCGGTTGCCATGAGCAACGACGGCGAGCTTTACGTGGACGACGGCGGACGTTGGGTGGTGGCGTGCGACTTGGAGTCCCGGGCAGTGGCGCAGTGTCGGCGGAGCAGTGAGATGCGGAGGAGTTGGGCTAGTCTGCGTTTTCGCGTTCTCCTCTCCGTTAGGGCGTCGGCGGCCGGCGCTGGTTCATGGTGACGATGAAGACGACGGCTGTGGTCGAGGCGACGTTCGGCTTCCGCTTCTTCATCGACGGCGACGCGACTAAGGGCGAGATCGGCGGCGGTTGGCGGTTCCCTGTCAACGATGGCACTGTGAAGAGGAGAATCGGCGGCGGCGAGGCTGGGCTCCCGGCGGCGTCCGGTTTCCTCCTTTCCTCCAGGCGACAGATTGTCGCAACTTCTCCATCGGTGTGGCGCTGGTTCATGGTGACGACGACGCGGTCGACGGCTGTTGGCGTTGGCTTTTGGCATCGCGGTTTGGCGGACCGTTTGCGTTACTCTGGCTACTATCAAGAACGGCGGCTCCTTCAGGCGACGTCGTCGCGACCTGGAGTTCCGGGATGTGAGCGGCATCGGCGGACCCTTCTTCATCGACGCCAGTTCTGGTACGTGCGAAGAAGACGGAACGGAGGTGCGTTGGTAATTTCCTATTAAAATGCAATTTGCCTATATATTTTTACCTTTTATTTTACCTATTAAATATTTGCCTTATTTTGTTACAAATTAATTTGGTAACTGATAATTATTTAGTTTAATAGTATCATATTAATTAATATTACCTTAATCAATTTGTATATCATTTATTTTGGCAAATGGTAAATATATAGTAATATTATACATATTAATTTTGGTAAATGGTAATTATTTGGTTTAATATTACCATATTAATATTACCTTAATTAATATTGTATATTATTTTTGGCAATGGTAAATGTATGGTAATTGCTTGTTTTGGAATATTTAATACCCTTTTTTTTTTTTCCTTCATTGAATCATTGTGGTATTAAATTCATAATTAAATTATTATTCAATTTTGAACAAATTATATATTAAGTTTTAATTTGTTCGAATTTTAATTTTAATATTGAATATTTGGTTTAAATTGTATTCAGTGTTACAATTTAAATATTTAATTGTGGAGTTTGAGTTCGTAATATGCATAATCTGAACATGCTATATATGTTTTTTTTTATTGCACTAATTATATTATTTGATTGTTATAATTATGCCTTTAGAAAAGCATGTTCATTAAGTTTGTTTTTAGAGCCTTTTAGGACTAAATTATATGCTTATTATGCATGTTTTAGTGCTTTTTAGGTGAATTTAGTGCCTTTAAGAATAGATTATGCATATTCTTACTTTTTCAGTCAATACTCCACTTCTTTTGGAGGATTTCAAAGCACATAAAGTATATAAAACTTTTCATAGTACTACCTTATTTAAAGCCTTATCCTTAGGTCAATCTACATTTATATAGATCAACCAAACGATTTTACTTCAAATATGAGAACACATGATTTAGGGAAGTTTCTTGGGGAGGAATACTAGTTCCCTGGCCCTGGCTTAAAACGCCTTGCTGGCTGAAACTGCCATAGTGCCTTCAGCCATATTGCTACTAGTCCCCTTGCGACGCTACTCTATCTAAGGAGTTGGTTTTTAATGGAGCCTTAGCACCAACCAACTTTCCTGGGAGTATACCTAAGGATTGTCTATCATGTTTTGGTTTAATTTGTTTGATTAGGCTTTAAATACCCTTGCCATTGTGATTATGTTCAGTTTTGGTCAATTAAAGAGTAGCTACAACATCTTTAATTTACTTAAATTACATAATGGTAGCTTATGCATCGGCATATAGCTTGGTAGTTTTGTCATTAAGGGTGGATAAACCTTACCCAACCCGTACCCATTCCGTTTCCACCATTCAGTTTTTGGTAATATTATGTACTTCAGTTACTCTCTCTCTCTATTATGTGTCTTAAAAATCCTAATCAAGCCTTAAGTTAACCACTAATTTGGACTAGTCACATATTTTATATTTACAAATATGGAAACATTAAGAAGGTGTCTTACCATAATTTGGTTGTCATTGTTAAATATTAATGGTAGTTATAATGTTGATTATTACCATCAAATATTTTAATTAATGAAACCGTTAATGTTAATATGGTATTTAGTTATAAATCTTGAATTGTTTCCAATTCAGTTTATGTGACAATGTTCCAAGTAAAGAAAGTATTTTGGTCATTATAATATTCTTGGCATTTTTCGGACTTTAAATTTTATTAAGTTTCAAAATTATATCCGAGAATGTTTCTACGGTTAGTGGTTTTAACTATTGTTTTTCCATATTTAGTCTCCTATTTAATGTGATAATATTATTATGGCTATTGCCTTTTGGATTATTTGCAATTTGCCATTAATGATAATAATATTAATTGGGTTATGAAGAATTAATTTAGTAATTTTAGAAAAACATATTTGCTAAGGCAATTGGCTATTGCCATTAATTTCATAATTCTTTAAGTTCTTTGAATTATGATTTTAGTACGTTAGGCCCATAATTGATTAAGTATGAATAAAGACTATTTAGTGTAAATTCGTACTTTATAGTTAATTCATACTCTTTAGATTGTTTCATGAATTTGATCACATTAAGTGCATAATATTAGGATTAATTACGCAATTAGGGTTTGTGAGAGTTTGATTTACAAATGACAATATATACTTTTTGTTAGATATTTTTTTTGGAATTTGTAAATTCGGTCTATTTCTCATAAATTTGATCTTTATGTATTAAAACATTTTAATGGGCTTAAAGTTTGAAATTTCAAAGAATATATTTATTACTTTACTATTCAAAAATTTGGGTCTCTTTGGTTTGGTCTCATTAGAGTTTGAATATTAAGTTTATGCTTTGAATGCTCATATTAAAAATTGTCTTAAGTTATGCGATTTGTTTAGAATATATGAGCTAAATGTCTAATTTTATGCATATTAATTTGTCTGACGCATAATATTTTGTTATACAAAATATTTTTTTTTTGTACTATTATGCCTTTAGCAATGCATAAATTTAGGATGGAATTATATTAGTTCCTAATTAAGTTGGACTTATGCATAAACTTTAGTTACGGTAGTGCTTGAACTTAGTACTTTTGGACCGTTGTTTTAGTTCACCCATTTAAGCTTTATCATAGGTGAACCATGCAATTTTGGTGTATACCCTACAATTTTAGGTTTATACCCCCAGACAGTTATATATTGAGTGCATATGAATTGAGGAGGGATACTAGTTTTATGGCCATGACTTAAGAACATCTTGTGCCACTAGTCCCCTTAAATATCATATATTTGGTTTTTCCCATCACAATCTGGTATAATTTGTTTGTTAAATTTTTTTTTTATTCCTTGCCAATGTGATTTGATTTCAGTTCATTAAAGAATAGCCATAACATCTTTAATTTACTGATTTCTTTTAAGCTTGAATCACATAAAGGTTAGGCATTGAATTGATAATTGTCTAGTGATCCTATAATTTTAATTTGGTTGGGGAGTAGCCACAGCATCTTTAATCAGTTAAAATTATATATTGAGCGGTTTATCTTGATCACATAAAGTTTTAGACAAATCATTTGTGATTAATTGTATTTAATATGATGGAATTTAGCCCACAGGCAATTTCGTTATATTTGTATGATTAATTAGGATTAAATATTAGACTACGATCATAATTTAGCGCACAGGCAATTATGTATCGGAATGTAGTTTAGTAGTTTTATCAGTAATGATAGAAATAAATAAATTTATTTATTTTATGGTTATTTGTAAATAATTTACATCTCTATCATAAAGTTTAATTTTATGATGCAAACTTTAGATTATATTTCTTAATTTACCCACAGGGATTAAGAAAAGGAACATGATTTCTTAAGTTTTATCATAGTAGTGGTAATGAATCTCGTTGATTAAAACTTTAGCCTACAGGCAAGTCTTATATCACTTGATTCTTCAACTCATTTGATAATTGTTTCATCATAAAATTTCAGTTGGATCTAATTGAGTAAAACTTTAGCCCACAGGCAAGTTTTATGTCTCTAGATTCTTCTGTCTATTTAATAATTCGGATGAAATTTTATCATAAGGGTTTTAATTGGATTTAATAGAATTAAAAAAACTTTAGCCTATAGGCAAGTTTTATGTCAATAAATCCATCACCCATTAGATAATAATTTTATCACAATTTCTTAGAATTTATAAATTTAGTTATTAAATTATACTTCTAAGTTTTCATGGTTTGCATTGGCAAAACATGTATTTAGTTACTTCCCAAAATTTAACCACTTTTATTAATTATTTCGCGAATCTTGCTCGATTATTTGGACTAACTGTAGTAAGTTACGTGATATATTTGATATATCTCTTTTGGTTTCTAAGAATAAAATGTACCTCTTCGAGCCAAATTCTAACTTGGTTTTGAAAAGTGTATTTTAGTATATCCAACTAATGGTGGGAATTATATCTTCATTATTTAGTTGGATTGGAACCAAATATTGATTATTTAGTATGCCCAACTAATGGTGGGGAATTATATAGCTTCATTATTTAGTTGGTCAAATCAATTCTGACTACGTATATATATCATTAATTCTGCTGAAGAATATTTTAATCAGTGGGAGTGATCATTTAAAAAAAGATCATTAAGATGCTCCACTAAAGATTCCACAAGTATCAATCTTCTATTTGTTCACATAAATTCATAAGTTCAAATTATTGAACATTTGGTTGTGCAACATATTTATGAAAATGTTGTAACAATATTAAGGAGTTTATTAGAACAAAACATTTAACTTGTGATACACTGTTATTTAAATAAATTCTTTAGCATTTAATAGAGTCTTTAGTTTCTTCAAAATTGATCCTGGGCCATTCTGATTTATAAGGCTCAAAACAATTTTGCAAGAAAGTAAGACTCATAATATTCAGTTTATTATAAAGTGGACCTTAAAGTTATTTGGGAAGTTATGGTGTATATTAAAAATTCCACATTTATGGACTTAGAATTTTAGTTTATTGTCTAAGTTGTTGGAATGCTTCTATGACTAAACTATCTTTTGGCTATTTTGATGAGTGGGAGTGACAGACGTGTCATCTCTAAGTTCTTGGCCGTTAGAGGTAGTGCTTAAGTTAAGTTATAAAACTAGTCATGGAACATAGTTAGCATTGTACTAACATTAAGAGATCTCTACTTAAGACATAGTTAACATTAAGGATCTTAGAGATCATGAAGTGTACTCTTTTGTACAATTTGGATGTTTTTCTCTTTTAAGTTGCGCATATATTTTATTTTGAGAAACATCCCTTAAGGTACCAAGAATAAACGTTGGGTTTGTTCATAAAGGACTTAACTTGGGGAATAAAAATGCATGTGATGCATAGAAGATATTACTCTGTCGAGTAGAGGACATATCGCTATGATTCATGTGTTTTGTTCTTTGATGAGAGTTGTGCTAGTACTTGCACCAAGTGGGAGAATGTAAGACATTTCCCAATATGGGCCTTAATAATGTGGTGCAAGTGGGATAGGCCCATTAAGCTATAGGTTGGATTGGACATCTAGGTTTAGTCCAATCCACCATATGCCTGTATAAGCCTGCATTGATGGGATGCAAGACATACAATCATATAGACACCTACAGACATGGTACTCACACTGCTCAGAAAATACCAGGACACCATCTAGGGTTCTGAGTCAAGTGTGAGACAAAACGACTAACACAGCCAACACAACAAGGCATCAACTATGGCTGGAAATCAACGATCTATGCTTCCGTTACTGCGAGGTTAGGTTACTCGTAGATATATTTTGTATATGTTTAGACAGTATTATTGTTCTTACATGCATTGCATTTTATTTTTACTCTACACATGCATTATATGCATTTCACTCGATTTACGTACATGCATGAACTTTCATTTTGCTCCACTTCAATTTCACTTTCTCACGTGCATTTCATTTCATTTTTGCTCCACTCATCAAACAAGTTCATTTGCATTTTCCATTTCATTTTCTCAATTCTCAATTCTCAACTTGTTTGATTTATATGCCAACCAATAAAATTAATATATGCCAATTAATTAATTTGTACTAACACATACGACGTCGGTTATTTTTCGGCGTAGTTCTAACCGACGTTATAAATAAATTATACGATGTCTATTTTTTAAAACACACGTCGTATATTATTTTTAATTTTTTAAATAAGTACATACAACGTTAGTTTTTTCTAAAAATGAATGTCGTATTTGTTTTTTTTAATAGAGATACGGAAAAATCGACGTCGTATCTTTTTTTTTTTATAAAAAAATATAGAGACAACTTCGATTTTTTTTTTTTTTATAAAAACCAACCTCGTATCAATTTTAAATTTAAAAAAAAAAAACTATAAAAAGAGGCTCCAAGTTCTGCTCTCTTTGAAACTCTTTTCCGCAAACGTTGAAGAAAAATCTGCTTGCCGTCGTCAAACTCGCCGGTGACAGAGCTATCACTTCTGCATCTTCACCTGCAAAACAGCCCCCATTCCACAAATCTTAACAAAAAATCCAAGAAAACCCCAGGCAAAAAAAAAAAAAAAAAAAAAAAAAGGAAATGTCTTTAAATCACCCGGAGTTGCAGGGGTTCTTGGCTTTCTCTTTTTTTTGCGGCCATTGCTGATGGCCTGTTGATGAGCTTTCCATCTCCTTCTTCCTTTCTTTAAATCGAAAGATCCATATGAATATACGTACTGTAGGTCGAAAGATTCATATAATCTAAAGCAAGAATCGAAATATACAACAAGCTTTATTTTGAATTATATTTTTGAATTTATTCTCCATGTGAAATTTTTCTTACCAACATATCTTGTAGATCGAAGGATTTGAAGCCAAACTTGCTACGCTCGTCGCCATATAGTCGCGGTCGCCGGAGACGACGTGGAAGAAGAATGGATGAAGAAGACGATGTGACGAAGTTGTTGTTGGAGCCGCGACTTGCTGCTGCTGTAGACGAAAAAGAATGGATGAAGAAGAGTGAGAGAGAGTGTGCGAGATCTGATCTGTGTTAAATAAAAAAAAAAAAAAAAAGGGCATACGAGGTCGTAAGTCTTTAATTATGTTTAAATAAAGACAGCTGATTGTGATTGAGTGTTGAATAACCCCTCCTTGGGTTGAAGGATTAGGGCCTTATATAGGTGCATGCCCTGACCTTTGGAGATGTAGTTTTATTTGATGCAACATATCAAACTAATAGGTTAATTTAACAATCTCACCAAACATATTCTGCTGCACATTTCATTCTTTGATTTTTATTTTTAGTGCCTTCACATGCATAACATTAAACCTGAGTTTTTTTCCAAAATAGTCCCTCGACTATTGCTCATTCTCAATTTTGCATTTCGACTTTCAATTGCACAAAATGTGGTCCCTCGACTTTCAAAAACTCACCCAATTTGGTCCTCCGCTACATATTCCGTCTAATCAGTGTTAAAATGAAGGGCATTTTCGTCCATTCACCTATTATTAGCCTAACAATCATTGAGAAATAGTTGAAGGACCATTTTGAGAATAGTCGAGTGACCATTTTGAAAAAAAAACTCTTTTATTTATTTCATTTTTGTTTATTTTCATTTTTTAAGACTTTATCAAATTATAATTTCTATACATTTTTTTCTTACAAATATAAATAGTTAAAATCGCGCAATCCAATCACAAAATTTTTAAATTTCTTTACAGATTTTTCCCCTCTGTCTAAATATACAAACTATTCCTATGAAGTTTTACAATAAGTTCCGTAAATTTCATAAATACTGATATACTTTTATTTTTTATTTTTTTTTATGTTCATAGACAATCAATCACTATGTATCACATTACATATTACTTTTACCATTAAAAATAATATTATTTTTTTTCGAGCTTAGATACCCAAAGAGTGCAAAATGTAGGGAAAATATTGGACGGAAAGGTAAGTTTTTCCAGTAAACTTCTCAGGTGAGCCGAAAAGTAAAATCTCGTCAATGTTTCCTGCAATATTTTCTGTATTTGATTTCGAAGTAATTATTAAATTTTATATTAATTTGCATTATTTAAGATATTGTATGACATCTTTTATATGTTTTCCTCTTCTTATTTTTTTAGTAATAATTAATTATTAATTATTAAGGCAAGTATAATTTATTTTGTAATGTGTACACATTAGTTTTAATAATTTTGATTTAATTAAATTGTACCTTAATTATAAAAATCATACCTAATAATTTTAGTATATTACACGGGACACAACAATCTACTATACTAATAAGAGCCAAAGAGAGTTAGGCCTAAAATGGGTACAAAAAATGACGGTCAAATTATTTAATCAAATGGATGGTTCAGATGAATTATTTAATCAAATAGATGGTTAAGATAATTCAGATTAATATTATTAATAGAGATTACCTAATTTAACCTTACTTTTATGATTATTCGTTAAGTTTTCTGTTAAATATTCTCTTCTCCGTTAATATTCCGTTAACTTTTAACTTACCCATTAATTTCTATAAGAAAGGTCTTAGGTTCGAACCTCATCTCAATCAAATTTGACATAATTAAGTTTCTCAATCTATTTTACTCTTATTAAATTAAATAAATTAGTAGTTACAACAAAAAATGATACATATGTATTTCTTTAATTTAGAATTATGTGTCTACAATACCTTTATTTGAAAAAATTATTCATTATCAAAATATTAAATTAAATAATAGAAATAATTTCATTAGTTATATTGTCTTTATTTTCTCTCATCCAAATATTCTTTACATTCAAATTTATCAATTGATATTCATTACATTGTCCATTATCTTATTTTTACAATATCTTGTAATTAAATATCAAAGTTATAGTACAAAATAATGTTATATATTTATTTACCAAGTATTTTATTGATACTATGAAAAAAAATTTAAAATAATTTGAAGCTAATTATATTAACTACTTAGGGATTGGTTGACAAAGAGGGTACTCAAATAATAACCCAACAAATTGAAGCGGAATCACTCTATTTTACTCTTATTGAATTAAATAAATTAGTAGTTACACCAAAAAATGATACATATGTATTTCTTTAATACCATGAAAAAAATAAAAAAGGATAGTTTGAAACCAATCATATTAATTACTTGGGGGATTTGTCGTTGACAATGAAAGTACTCAAATAACCCATTACCCAGCAAATTGAAGCGAGAAACTACATTTTAATATCTTTGGAATACATAATATTTTAAATTTTCAAATTTTTATTAATTTATTTAATCTTTTTTCTTAAACTAGATAGGGATTTCTTTATCCACAATAACTCATTCAACAATAATGGTTGAACCAAATGAACCCCAAGCAGAACACCTAAAGGAAAGTCCATAGCTCCTAGCTATATCATAATCTCATTGTATGACGTTGTCATCTATGCTACCAACAATATCCGAATTGCAAATAACACACTACCAACAAAAAGGAAGAGAACAAATAGTAAAGATGAAGACAATGACAATGTTACTCAAAAGAGAATTAAAAGCCACTTAGAAAAATTCAAATTAAAAGTAGTATTTATTTAGACTATCATTTTTAAACCAAATATTTAGACTATCGATTTTACAAGGTTGCAAACATTTATTTTAGTAATAATTATAATGAATTTTCTATATTATCTTGGATTCATATACTTTGAGTTAGATATTTAAATAAAAAAATACGACATTCAATTACCCATGTATAAATTTCTCCTATATAATCTTGCATTGATATACTTTCAAATATTTATTTAAATATAAACATTGGGCATTAACCCATTCGCGCAATGCGCGTATAAAACTAGTTACTATAAATAATGTTTAATAATTGTCAATTTGTATTCAACAATAAAATTTATAGTTAATTTTTAAGTCAATCATAAAATCTTTTGTACTGTGGGCACATTATTTTTAATTATTTGGGTTTAATAATATTATATCTTATTTATAAAAAAATCCAAAGTAATATTTTTAGTATTACGGATGTGTATAAGAATTATTTTAATTTGTGCCTAAAAAATGAGTATTTATAAAATTTACGGAACTTATTGTAAAAATTTATAGGAATAGTTTGTATGTTTAGATAGAGGGAAAAAATCTGTAAAAAAGTAATAAATTTTGAGGTTGGATTGCGCAGTTTTAACTATTTATATTTAATTTGTAAGAAAAAAATATGTATAGAAATTCTAATTTGATACCGCCTAAAAAATGAAAATAAACAGAAATGAAATAAATAAAATAGTTTTTTCCCAAAATGGTCCCTTGACGATTCTCAAAATGGTTCCTCAACTATTTCTCAATGTTTATTAGGCTAACAATAGGTAAATGGACAAAAATGTCCTCCATTTTAACACTGATTTGACGAAATATGTAACGAAGGACCAAATTGGGTGAGTTTTTTAAAGTCGAGGGATCACATTTGGTGCAATTGAAAGTCGAAATGCAAAATTGAGAATGAACAATAGTCGAAGGACCATTTTGGGAAAAAATGCATAAATTTATTATAGGTGCATAAATTTGCACTAAAAAAAACTATAAGAATCTTATCTTACTATATAAAAGAGCCACACCCCTTGGGATTCGTAATAAAGCCAAAAAATCCCGCCTAACGGCAGCATTTAGTACATAGGAAAGAGGATTTTGGGCGGCTAAGTTTTAGAAAATACATGTAAGTTGCCAATAAAGGCTTTTAAGTTTCCCAATAAATACACAGGCACGCAAGTTGGGAGTGGAAACAGCCATTTTCAAATCAGAATATGGGAGTGAAAATCTGCCTATAAATACACAGGCACACATGTTGGGAGACTCATGTTCTCCAATATGGAGTGAAAAGCTGCTTTGTAGGGGAGATGGTCACGCCAGTTACAGCCTCACCGACCGCTGTATCCCCACCAACTCGACGGCCGTGAGAGCGAAGAAAGGATGCCGGAGTTTTGCCCGGAATACTTTGCCGTTGACAGAGGGATGTGGCGTCCGGGTGAGTGTGTTCGCCGGGAGTGAGGAATTGAAGAAGAGGGAGAATGAGTGAGGAAAAGTCTACGCTTCATAATACAGATTATAAATTTAGGAAATAAAGATTTCCCAGTATATTCCACACTTCACCCATTTGCTTTACATTCCAAGGAGGAGAAATGGAGATGGAGGGCTGATTTACCGATAGTCTCGACAGACAATTTCTCCATAGGAGGCTTGGAAGCTTACATCTCGCATTCTTGCTTTATTTTAATTTTTCTTATTAATTATTATTTTTATTTTTGTATTAATTATTAAATCAATGTAGTCATGGGCAGTGATTCCATGTCACATGGCATGTTTGCCACTTTGGCAGCAAAGCGTAGCAATATGTGGTAAAGGGAAGCTATGGTGAGGCTATGTTGTTTTCTAGGATTTGATTAATCATTAAATTTCTAAGTTTAAAATGATAGGACATGCAGAGCAGAGCTTGGTTTTCAAGATTTTGCTCAAAACACACAGCTCACGTACTGCTCATAGCATTTGAATTTGATTTTTTTTTTGTTCTTCCAAACTTTCCTTCAATACTTAAAAGATCATATACGGAGTTATATATATATATATATATATATATATATATATATATATATATATATATATATATATATATATATGCACTACATGTGTATACAAATAAATAGAAACACATTAAGATATATGTATATATCTCTGTGTTTATATCTGTATCTCTATATCTATTTATTTATTTATTTATTTTATTTATTATACATAAAAGCAAAATGAAGAAGATGAAAAAATTCCCGCCCAATACGAACGGAGACGTTTGGCATTGGGACATAAACATTGATTTTTTTTGTTAAAAGATATCAATAAACATTGATTTTTTTCATTTACCAATAAAATTATTAAAATAATTATGTCAATAATAAATTGTGCGGAATTTTGTTTTCCAAGGTAATTAATTGCAAAGAATCGACTGATGCTCTTTCGTTTACTAAGAATTGGTTTTAAATCACATCTAAACAATTATAAATAGATCACTTTGTCTTCAAGATAATAACAGGTAGTTCTCTCCTGTATATCATTGCCCAATTTGTAATAAGTTTTCAATAATTTGTAATATTGTAAAAATTTATTCTTATTAATAATATAAGTTGTATTTGAATATTTATTATTTACCATTTACATGTTTATTTTTTATTTGCTCCATTCGTAATTGAAATAGATTTTTAATTTCTTTATCTTATGTTTTCTGAATATAATAAATTAAATTATTATTATTGGATGGGATACAATTGGACAATAAATTTAACAATTTTTATCCCGTGCATCGCACGGGTACTATACTAGTAAAGATATATAATACCTTAAGATCCGTAATATTAAAGCTGTAGGAATCTGATTCTCAAAAATCACAAAGAAAATGGAAAATACAAATAATAATAATAATAATAATAATAATAATAATAATAATAATAATAATCCAAGAACGATAATTACAACCAGGAAAATAAAACCACACAAGGTTAAATAAACCTTGAAGTTGCTTGGGGACGAATTTGGATGATCTTGGGTTGGTTGGAAGCACGAGTCGTGTTGCTACTGTCCTTAAAACCTTATTTACTGCTTCCCGGGGCGCTGGAGCGTTGCGGCCTAGGTTTCTCAGGATAAAACGTACTACGATTCCTGCGTTTGAGCTCACAAACTTGGAGCCCGACGAACTAAAACGTGGGATGATACGCAAATGGCTTGAAGGAATGGATGAGCAGAGTTTTGAGGAGAAAACAAGTGCTTGTAGGGTGTTCTCTGTAGTGCATGTTCTAAATCTGCTGCTCAACAACGAAATATATAGTAGAGGATGGGATCATATAGCATTAAATCTGACATTTAATTTTCAAGTGTAACCTCCACCCACTAGCGAAATATTAACACCCACTAGCATATCCATTAATAAAAAAAATAACTGAAATAATGATTGGAATTAATAATATTAATTCCGTAATACCAAGAGTCATTTGTGAACGGACACAATAGGTGAAACGTCGCTCTCGAGAGGTCACTGGAGTTGCGGCGTGAGACATCATTTCAGTCCGCCTTCGAGACATCATGCAGTGCATGTTGCGAGACATCGGACGCACGCGCCAGCTCGGGCTGCGAGACATTGCACGTCAAGCCTGGGGACATTGCACGTCAGGCCTGGAAAACTCGTTCGAAAATAGGCCTGGAAAAAAACTCGTTCGAAAATATGGCATAACTTAGCCCGCAAGGGTGGGCCTTTTCAGGGTGAGTTTGGGATTTGATTTGCACCCTCTTGCGCGCGCGAAGAGAGCATCAATGCTATACAAGTTACTTAGTCATAAAAAAAAAACTCTTGTATATATAGTAGGTCAAATCTTCATTCCCAACCAATGTGGGATAACATTACATATGCTTTTCCTCACCCAAATTCCATCTCAAATAGGTCTACTTTGAGAACCAATTTCTCATTCACCCATTATCCATTTTGAACGTACAATATATGGATCTCTTCGTCTAACTACGAAGAACCCGAATCTACATTGACCCGACCCAAATCGGATGTGGACCTCACTTTAAATTGTACCACAAAATGACCACTTAAAATGCCATTTTAGTGCTATTTTTCCAACAATCCCCCACATGAATGAAAATTGTTTTCAAGGGAATTTTGAAATCGGAAACAACTGCGTTCAATGGTTGATTCCTACATAGCAGAGGTAGGTGTTACCCCTTGAACCTTGCCTCTTGAGATCTATATACCCTACTGGCTGTACGGTAGAATGCGATGTCTTTAAACCGACTGCCGTTTGTGTAGACATTGATATATCTCACATAGGAACCTTCCAACCACATCTTGTTCTCATGATTGTGCCCATTTTGGTCGTGGTACACCGTTCCTGGTTCTACAAGAATTTCTAAAGAATTGAGCCTAGTTCAATTCTCCTTTGAAGCAACTCACACTTCTTTCTCACATAGATGATTCTTTCTCGAGTTTCCCGCAACTCAACATATGTCCATCGACATTGCATACACAACATATGTCAGATGACAATCAAATCATTAAAGCACTAATGTGCTATCTTCGATCGGGAGTCACTATTTTAATGAGGAGTGGTAGGGAGTCCAGGGACCCCCACAGTGACGCGCTTATTCCATAATTTAGTTGTCCCATTAAACCTAGGTGCCAGCTAGGTTGGGTATCCACTATGGAATTTTTAGTCCAAGGACTTTAGACCCATTCCTCGTGCCAACTTGTCAACAACTTCTTTGCTCAACCCTTTGGTTAGCGGATCAGCTATATTGTCTATTGACCTCACGTAGTCAATCGAGACAACACCAGTCACGAGAAGTTGTTTAATGGTGTTATGTCTACGACGCATATGTCTAGACTTACCATTATATATATGGCTATGTACTCTCCCAATTGTTGCTTGACTATCACAATGCACACAGATTGGAGGTACAGGTCTTTCCCAACTAGGAATATCTTCTAGAAAATGGCGTAGCCATTCAGCCTCTTCACAGCACTTGTCCAAGGCAATCATTTCTGATTCCATTGTGGACTTAGATATTACTGTTTGCTTGGAAGATTCCATGTAACGGCTGCACCAACTAGTGTAAACACATAACCACTCGTGGATTTAGAATCCTTTATATCAGATATCCAGCTAGCATCGCTATACCCTTCAAGTACAGCATGATATCTTACATAGTACAGTCCGAGATCACAAGTATACCTTAAGTATCTCATAACCCATACTATTGCCTTCCAGTGAACCTCACCGAGATCGCTAGTATACCTGCTCAGTTTACTAACCGCAAAGGCAATATCGAGCCTTGTACAACTCATAAGATATATCAAGCTACCAATAACCTGAGCATATTCTACTTGAGAAATACACTCTCCGTAGTTCTTGGTTAGTTGAACATTTGTATCAAATGGTGTATTAGACAATTGATTATCATCCTTGTTAAACTTTGCAAGGATTTTATCAACATAATGAGATTGGCTCAACACAAGACCATCAAGTCTTTTAATGATCTTAATCCCGAGGATTAAATCAGCCAAACGCATATCCTTCATGTCAAATCTTGCATTTAACATGTTCTTGGTAGACTTGATCATTCGATCATTACTACCAACGATGAGTATATCATCTACATATAAACAAAGGATGACATATCTGTCTACCGTTTCCTTAACGTAGACACATTTGTCACTTTCGTTTATTTTAAACCCATTAGTTAACATCGCATGGTCAAATTTCTCGTGTCATTGCTTAGGCGCTTGTTTCAAACCATAAAGTGATTTAACTAACTTACACACTTTCTTTTCTTGGCCTAGAACCACAAACCCTTCGAGTTGGTCCATATAGATTTCCTCATCTAACTCGCCATTTAAGAAAGATGTTTTCAATCCATTTGATAAACTTCCAAATTCCGCAATGCGGCTATGGCAAGGATCATCCTAATGGAGTTTATTCTCGTCACAGGAGAATACGTATCGAAGTAATCAAGGCCTTCTCGTTGCCTATAACCCTTGATTACAAGTCTAGCCTTATAGTTCTCGATGGAACCATTCGGTTTCATTTTCCTTTTAAAGACCCACTTGGATCCTAAAGGTTTTCAGCCTGGAGGAAGATCAACAAGTTCCCAAGTGTGATTTTGTAGAATAGAATGCACTTCACTTTTGATAGCTTCTTTCCACATCGGACTTTCCGTAGAAGTCACAACTTCTTTATACGTCTGAGGCTCGTTTTCTATCAAACAAGATAGAAAATCCGGTTCGTTTTCTATCAAACAAGTTAGAGTACTAGAATCATACTCTAACAAGTAAGTTAGAAAATCTAGACCAAATGATTTTTCAACTCTCGCTCGCTTACTACGTCTCGGCTTGAGCTCGGGTTCTTCCTCAAAATGCCCGCTATCATTGTCCATAGCTACGTCAACACTCGTTGTGACGTACTTGGTCCCTCATTGGTCCTACAAGGAAATACATTTTCAAAGAAACATGCATTCCTTGATTCAATTATAGTGTTCTTATGTACGTCTGGATTATGGGACTCGTGTACTAAGAACCGATAAACACTATTATTATGTGCATATCCAATAAAGATACAATCCACCGTTTTAGGACCAATCTTTATTTTCTTAGGTGTTGGAACCAAAACTTTGGCAAGACACCCCCACACTTTGAGATATTGTTAGGAAGGCTTCCTACCTTTCCACAGCTCATAAGGAGTCTTATCGAGCTTCTTGTGAGGTACCTTATTCAAAAGGTAGTTACTTGTCAAAATCGCCTCACCCCACATGCTTTGAGGTAGGCCCAAACTTATAAGCATCGCATTCATCATCTCTTTCAATGTACGATTCTTACGTTTAGCAACACCATTCGATTGAGGAGTATAAGGTGCAGTACGCTCGTGTATTATTCCAACACTCGCACGTAAGTCACCGATAGGTACTTCGTACTCACCACCTCTATCGCTTCTAACCTTTTTAATCTTTCGATTAAGTTGGTTTTCCACTTCATTCTTATAAAGAACAAATTTTTCTATGGCTTCATCTTTGCTTTTCAGCAAAAATACATAGCAAAATCGTGTGCAATCATCGATAAACGTGATAAATTACTTATTACCACCTCTCGTTTGAATCGATCTAAAATCACACAAATCGCTATGTACCAATTCTAGTGGCCCAGTCTCACTTTCAACCGATTTGAAGGGAGCTTTTGTTAGTTTTGCTTCAACACAAATTTCACACTTATTTACATTAATTTGAAACGTAGAGATGTGGTTCATGCTAATTAATCTATGCATAGAGTTAAAATTAACATGACCAAGTCTACCATGGCACAAATTGGAAGACTCAAGCAAGTAAACAAAATCAACTTTGTTTTTATTGATAACAGGCATTACATTAAGCTTAAAAAGCCCGTCAAGTACATATCCTTTACCAACAAACATCCCTAGTTTCGACAAAACTACCTTGTCTGACTCGAAGACCATCTTGAAGCCATGCTTGATCAACAGCGAGCTAGACACAAGATTCTTCTTTAGGTCCGGAACATACAGCACATTGTTCAATGTCAGTTCCTTCCCGGAAGTCATCTTCAGAATCGCTTTGCCCACACCCTCAACAGCGAACTGAGCAGAGTTTCCCATCCAGACCTTCTCGCCCTCAACGACCTCAAAGGTACTGAACATCCACCGGTTGCAACATAGATGCCTAGTTGCACCAGTGTCGATGAACCATTCACACGGGTTGGAGCCCACGAGGTTCACCTCAGTGACCATAGCGGAAAGGCTAATCTCAGCCACCTTTTGGCTCATATCACCAACCATGTTGGCTTCAGAACCCTTGTTCTTTTTCTTTGGAGCCTTGCACTCCATAGACTTGTGGCTAGTCTTGCCACAATTGTAGCACTTCCCTTGGAACTTGCCCTTGGAAATACCACCTCTCGGACCCAGCTTTTGCTTGCCCTTCTTGACCTTCTTGGAGCTTTGCCCATGCTCCACCACATTGGCCTTGACACCTCCTACGAGAGGTCCTCTTCCATCATTGGTCCCGTTTCCTTCCTCAATTCGGAGTCGCTGGATTAGGTCCTCTAGGCTCATCCCCTTTCGCTTGTGCTTCAGGTAGTTCTTGAAGTCCTTCCATCCTGGAGGTAGCAAGTGGATCATGGATGCCACTTAGAAGGCTTCACTTATCGGCATGCCTTCGTCACTGATCTCGTCAAAGAGTAATTGTAGCTCTTCAACCTGACTAAGCACGATTTTTTAATCCACTATTTTGAAATCAAATAACCTGCCAACAACAAATTTCTTTGCCCCGGCATCCTCGCTTTGGTACTTGTGATCCAAAGTTTCCCATAGGGCCTTTCCTGTGCCAATCTTACGATAAACATCATAAAGGGATTCACACAACCTATTCAGAATGTAGTTGCGGCAAAGGAAGTCAGACTCCTTCCAAAGCCCAACTGCCATTATAAACTGAGGGTCATATTCCTTCAACTCAGGAACCTTCTCGGTCAAGAACCGTGACAAGCCGAGAGTAGCAAGGTAGAACAACATCTTTTGCTGCCACCTCTTAAAGAATGATCCCATAAACATGTACGGTTTTTCAGCCGAACCACTTGGTACCGTACGTACCCTCATCGTGGAGATATACCCCTCCGAACTGACACCTCCCTGTGAACCTACGTTCACTGGTGCCTGGGAATGTGCAACATTGTTGCCGTTCCCACCACTGTTGTTTTCGACAAAATTAGAATTTTCATCCCCAAGGTTGACTACTAGCAACTGGTTTTCAATTTCTTTCCAGAAATTCAAGAATCAGAAAGGGAAGAAGAGAATAGTAAATAAGGTTTTAAGATTGTAGGAATCAGATTCTCAAAAATCACAAAGAAAATGGAGAATACAAATAATAATAATAATAATAATAATAATAATAATAATAATAATAATAATAATCCACGGAGGATAATTACAACTAGAAAAATAAAACCACACAAGGTTAAATAAACCTGAAAGTTGCTTGGGGACGAATTTGGATGATCTGGGTTGGTTGGAAGCACGAGTCGTGCTGCCACTGTCCTTAAAACCTTATTTACCGCCTTCCGTGGTGCTGGTGCGTTGCGGCCTAGGTTTCCAAGGATAAAACGTACTACGACTCCTGCGTTTGAGCACACAAACTTGGAGCCCAGCGAATTAAAACGTGGGATGATACGCAGATGGCGTGAAGGAATGGATGAGCAGAGTTTTGAGGAGAAATCAAGTGTTTGTAGGGTGTGTTCTGTAGTGCATGTTCTAAATCTGTGCTCACCAACGAAATATATAGTAGAGGATGAGATCATAGCATTAAATCTAGCATTTAATTTCCAAGTGTAACCTCCACCCACTAGCGAAATATTAATACCCACTAGCATATCCATTAATAAAAAAAAATAAGTATAAAATAATGATTTGAATTAATCATATTAATTCCGTAATACCAAGAGTCATTTTTGAACGGACAGGTCGCAAGACATTCGTACACCAGCTCAGTTTGGGATTTGATTTGCACCTCCACCCTGCACGCGAGAGAGAGCATCTATGCTATACAAATTACTTAGTCATAAAAGGACTCTTGTATATATAGTAGGTCAAATCTTCATTCCCAACCAATGTGGGACAAAACTACATAAGCTTTTCCTCACCCAAATTCATCTCAAATTGGTCTACATTGAGAACCAATTTCTCATTCACACATTATCAATTTTGAGAGTACAATATATGAAATTCTTCGTCTAACTACGAAGAACCCGAATCAACATTGACCCAACCCAAATCGGATGTGGACCTCACATTAAATTGTACCACAAAATGGCCACTTAAAATGTCATTTTAGTGCTATTTTTCCAACACAAGCTTTAAGTGCATAATTTTGAATAGTTATTGAATCACTTGAAGGCATTGACTCTTTAGTTTTAAAATACAGAGTATGAAAATATTCACTTGTAGGCATGAGATTGTGCACTTGAAGGCAAATAGGGGATCACTAGAAGGCATAAAAATAGTCAGTAGAAGGGACAATTAGATGGCAAGTAAATACGCAATCTTAGATAGGAAAGCATGCACTTGGAGGAAATAAATGGTGCACTCGAAGGCTAAAAAGTATGCACTTTAAGGCAAAAAACTATGCACTTGAAGGCATTGACTAATTTTAATTTTAAAGTACACATTGCATGAGTATGAAAATATTCACTTGTAGGCATAAAATTGTGCACTTGAAGGCAAATAGGGGATCACTAGAAGGCATAAAAATAGTCAGTAGAAGGGACAATTCGATGGCAAGTAAATGTGCACTTTTAGATTAAAAAAAAATGCACTTGAAAGAAATAAATGGTGCACTTAAAGGCTGAATATTTGCACTTGAAGGCAGAAAAGGAATTGGTGGAAACCGTTAAATTTTTGATATTTTAATACATATTGACTAGGAAAATATGTACTTGTAGACAAGAATTTGTGCACTTAAAGGCACAAATATTCGAAGCAATAATTAAATACCATTTGATATTTTAAAAACTTTTTTGAGAAGTTCTCTTAACTTATACCCTTTAAGTGCATTAATTTATACTGTAAAGTGCATAAATTTGCACTTAAAAGAGTATAACAATAGAGACAAGCAACTAACTTTGAATAGTTAATGAAAATTCATACTGTATTTTGTAGGTAAAATATGATTTTTACACCCTGGGCTGATAACCACAAAAAATGCATTACTTTTGCTGCTGGAATATTATTGAGAGAGGACATTGAATCATACATTTGGTTGTTTGAAAACTTGCAATGTGTTCACAGTCGAGAATAATAGTTACTGATCAGGACCCAGCAATGAGAGTAGCAATTCCAACAGTTTTGAGTAAGAATGAAAATTTGAGTAAGAATAATAGTTGGGTGTACATTGAGTAAGAATGAAAATTTTAGGAACAAGCTAAACTCTATTGTGTGGAACTCTTATACAGAACCTAATGATTTTGAGAGGTAGTGGATGTCGCTAATGGAAGAGTTTCAACTGGTTAATAATAATTGGTTTATACAAATGTTTGAGCTAAGACGAAGATTTTGGATCCCAACCTATTTTAGGAATCTTTTAATATATGGGTGGTTTACTTAGAACTACATCACGATCATAAGGTGAAAACAAATTGGATAACCACTACGCTTTTGCACTGGTTGCTTAACTTGTAGAGGCCGTGTTACATATATTTATAGGAGATGTTGCACTACTAGGACCATCCTCAACACAGGTATTCCTTGAATTTTTTCTTGGTTTTTTTTTTTTTTTTTTTTTTTTTTTTTTTTTTTTTTTTTGGTATACTACGACCTGTTTTGACCTAATTTCATTAAGCCTTTTCCGAGGGTTTGCAACTAACACAAATCAATAATCAAAACAAAAAAAAAATAGATTAGATAGTATTGAAAATCCAACCTAATGGTTATTGCAAAGCACAACTAATCAAAACACAATAAACACACAAAAAAATGATAATAAACCATTGACAACACCAAAAATAACCATTACTTTAACACTATTTATAGTATATTTAAAACACACTAAAATACATGGAAATATACAGTTGAAGATTAAAAATGCACTTGAAGGCTCCAAAATGTGCACTCAAATAGGAAAACATGCCCTTGAAAGAAATAAATGGTGCACTGGAATTAGGGATGGCAATGGGTCGGGTGTGGATCGGGGAGGGCTACATTCATCACCCGACCCACCTTTTATTTTCTCCATCCACCCCCACCCCCAACCCGCATCGGGTGGACTTTTTTAGAATCCATCCCCACCCCCACCGGGTGCGGGTGCCCACTAGGGTACCCACCACTTATCAACTTATTATTTTTTCAAAAAATAATATCAAAATTACTTACACATAATTAAACAACAAAACTCATTAGTTATACTAAAACATAAAATAATAGAAATATTATAATATAATAACTAAATTGTTAATTTTTAAAAATAAATTTAGTAGTTTAGATATAAAAATAGTAAAAAGTTATCTAAAGTTATTGAAACTTTTATAATTAACTATATACTAATACTACTTATTTTACTATTATATATATGTATGCACACATGGTGGGTCGGGTGGGGTGCTAGGCGGGTTTTGTATATAAAACCCGAATCTAACCCGACCCACTGCGGGTTTACATTTTTAAGACCCACCCCCGACCCATCACCCAAAAAAACCCGACCCACGCGGGGTGGATTCGGGTGGATATCCGCGGGGCGGATTGAAATTGCCATCCCTAACTGGAATGCTAAAAACTATGCACATGCATTGACTCTTTAATTTTTAATTTTAAAATACACATGAATATGAAAATATTCACTTGTAGGCATGAAAATGTGCACTTGAAGGCAAATAGGGGATCACTAGAAGGCATAAAAAATGGTCAGTAGAAGGGACAATTTGATGGCAAGTAAATGTGCACCTGAATAGGAAAACAAGCACTTCAAGGAAATAAATGGTGCACTCGAAGGCTAAAAACTATGCACTTGAAAGTATTGACTCTTTTTAATTTTAAAATACACATGAATATGAAATTATTCACTTGTAGGCATGAAATTGTGCACTTGAAAGCAAATAAGGGATCACTAGAAGGCATGAAACGGTCAGTAGATGCGATTAAAGTACTTAGTTCACTATAACTAATACTATACCCTAACAAAATCATTTATCACAATAAAACAACAGCTAAAACCACTAGAATTAATGGTTAAATAAAGTTAACCTTGTCTATCTGAAGTATGTTGTTCCCGTTGCGCAACGTTCTCCTCGGATACTATGATGCTCTGTAGGAAGATATAGTGTTCTTCTCCTCGCCTCAGAGAAGTAAATAAAGATGTAGCAAGACAAAAAAAACCTTGCAATATGGAGTGGAGACAAGTAGTTGAGATGAAGGCGGTGTAGTGGAGATAATGGAGAAATTGGGAAGGGAAGCGTTAATAATACTACTGAGTTTGAGTTTTTCCCTTCGTTCTTGACATTTTTGCCCCTCAAACAAGGGAAACTTATTACTAATCCATGAAGTTCGGATTAAGATTGACATCCTACATAGAATTGTCATCCCTAAGCATAACTCTACATACACATTCCTATTTCACTACTGTACTTTGAGGATGAGTATACTACGATTACAATATAGTACAATTTTACTTGATCTAATATTAAAAATAAAAAATAAAAGTGAGGCATTCTCTCTATCACACTTTCATTACTGTATGTTTCATTAGCTATTTCATTCTATTAAAACTTGCTTTAAAAAATATTTGAACACCAATATTTGGACTCCATTATATTAACTTACAGTAGCTACCATGAAGGCATGAACATTGTCAGTGACTTAGTTACAGTATCTGTGGAAAGAACTTTTTTCCTGCATAATCAGTAACCACAGAAGACAAAAGTACACAAAAAGGGACATCAACAAAACCAAAATTGCCACATCCATAAAACTGAAAATAGTCAAAATACAAAAAACTCATTTTGCAAGCTAGGAATAATGCTACTGAGATGGTAGCTAGGCCTCTAGCAATATCAGATCTATACTGCTTAATTCTTGTTTATCAAGTTAAACTATATATATATCCTCTTCTTTTCGATCTACATCTTGTTCAAAGCCAGTGCAAGATCGCGAAGTTCCTCAAATGCATCCATAGTTTCTGCATCAAATCCTCCAGCAAACTGCAGATATATAATAATAATGATCCACAAGCTAAGGTACAATCTCAAACATACCGATATATGCTGCACTCAAGAAGACAGGTTATAGTACAAACCTGATGAATTCTGAAAGCAAATCTCACACCTTGGAGTAGCATATAGTCCATGGAAGTATCTTTATCTGATGGTCCCTTCGATTGAAGTTCCATAGCCACCCTCTTCATATACATTCTGGCCAGCTTCACCGACCCTAACTTTATCTGTCATATTCATTGCAACTTAATTAGTCAATAACAACTCACTCTGCAAATTATACTTTTAATTAGTTTCCAGCTAAAAAAGCTTAAGATCTAAATCCATTTTTAGACATTGGAGATGAAACAGGCTTGCATCCATGCAGGATAGCAAGTATAGAACCTGCTCAATGGCGTAAGTAGAGCTTATTTTAGAGCTTATAACTTATTTAAGCTAAAAAAAGCTCTGTTTGGTAAAACATGAGGAGTTTAAAGTAATAGTGTTTTAAAATAAACTAGTAGCTACTAGCTTTTAAGCTAGGTATGGCAAAAGCTAATCTTTGAGATGGTAATCAACAACCAAACCTTGCTTAATATCCCATTGTCTTGCATCCAGTTTGTGGGAATTTGGAACTCCTTGCAATGGCGGATTAATGAATCTCTGGAGCGAAGAAGACTATACACAGTGCGCTCCATCCTTCAAAGTTCAAAGGAAAATAAAGAAATATATATAGTCACCATTCACCACAGGCGCGGTATCACAAAGTACGTAATTGGAATCATAAGGAAAATAAATCTGATGTTATAGACGACAGACAGGCCAGGATTCAAGATCTTACTTCTCAGACAAAGCAACCATTTTCTTAAGTGCAATATCACATGGTAATCTAGGATCATCCTTGTAATGTGAAACTTCATTCTCCAACTTCTTTAAATCTCTATATCCAAATGCTGCCTCGCGTAATGTATCAGCTTTACTCTCTGGCCAATCGAAGTGCTTTAGGACTGCTCTTTCATCCACCTTTCAGTACATAAGAAGCAATGAAGCATTATTAAAAAACAAAAAGATTATAAGAGGGAAGACAACTTCTTTTAATGTAATTTGATAAACATCTACAATATCCTAACAATTTATGAAAGAATTGTCTAGATTTAGCACTTTAAGAGAGTGTAATCAACTCACTTACCAGAAAGCAAAGTTCATCATCAAGCCATTTCACAAATGCAACAACATGTTCAATGTCCAAGAATGTTGCATTGTTGACCTCTCTTATCAAGGAGTTCACAAATTCGCCTTGAGTCTCAACATCCGCCTTTATCTATACATAGAAAATTATGAGCACAATCTCTAAAATTATCAAATTTGGGCATAAAATTATGAGCAGATCAAGAGCTATTGTGGAATGAGTGTTGCTTGTTTGCATCTTTGTTGTACAGATTGGTCGTAAAGAAAAATCTCAGCTACATGTAGAAAGGGAAGGAAAGAACTCACAGCGAGCAAATATGATGATCGGTTTGCAATTTCACCAATCATGCTACTACGAACATCTGCAACATTTGAGACATCACAAACGCCGTTTAAAGAGTCCTTTCTTGAGTCTCTTTTCATGAGAGAATGATAAAACTCGACTACTTGTGGAGCTCGTTGCACTGTTCCTGTTGTACAACTTCTAACCATGATTTTTGGGGGAGGTGGGGGAGGAGGGGGTAGGGGAGCAGGTGGAGGAGGAGGAATTTTAGCACAACTTTCCTTCTTCTGTTCACTGCAAACAGCTGGTGAAGGTCTAGGAGGGGGATTGGGGACACGAAGGGCTCGTCTCTCAACCTCCGAAGAAGCTGTCACTTTATGTTGGAAAGCAAGAGGCTCAGTTTCCTTTTCCACTTCTTTTGAACACATAAATCCATCAGACTGTCTTCTCATATTAATCACCAAGTCTTCAACACAGAATTTTGATCCACTTATAGAGTGTCGCCTAGCGTAATTCTGTGAATTATCCCAACGATCAACGCCAACATCATCCTGGCATTCTAACTGGCTAATATCTTCATCAGTAAGAGGCCATTTCTTTAGCTTCTTAATAAGACTTAACCTCCTCGCGCTACTGCATTTGGAGTCTTCATCGCTTTGATAAGATGACAAGCATATGGATTCTCGGCTCTTGTCACTACCGTGAGGACTAGAAGGCTTATCACAACTCATGGCCGGGCAACCACGCAACTCGTCTCTTAAACACGAGTTCTCCCACCTCAAATAGGCAAGCTCCTCAACCTCATTTAACCGGCTCATCTGCAGACCCTCAACTTGTTTGCAAAGCGATTCGTTCTTGTGTCTTAGCAATGAAGCCTCAGCTTTGATCTTCTCAACATCATTCTCCTGATCAACAAAAGCAGTACAATGTGTCCTCTTCAATTCAAAATTTCAACGAAAGGAACATAGGATGGAACAATGGCAGCATTGCTTTTCATCAGCACAAGGCAAGAAACAAAAATATCATACTTTCTCATCCCTCTACAAGACTGCAACTTCCCAATATAAAGGTAGCAATTTTTTACTCAGATAACTAGAAAACACTAGTAATTAACTATTTGTTTTTCTTTTTGGTTAGACCACGACTCCACGATGTCCTAAATAGACCTTAACTATAAGAGTAACATTTAAGCACATACCATACTCAGAATAATACACAGTTCGCAATGGGCAACTCTCGACCTCTCTTAAGGGATGAGAAATTGAGAATGCAAGACTACTCAAGCCAATGAAGCTGGTTACTAGTAATTAACTATTTGTTTTTCTTTTTGGTTAGACCACGATTCCACGAGATGTCATAAATAGACCTTAACTATATGAGTAACATTTAAGCACATACCATACTCAGAATAATACACAGTTCGCAATGGGCAACTCTCAACCTCTCTTAAGGGATGAGAATGCAAGACTACTCAAGCCAATGAAGCTGGTTACTAGTAATTAACTATTTGACAATGAATCAATCAATTATAAATTCTCCTAAAAATGTTGGAAATGAATTTTTGAAAAAATAAGAAGCAAACAAGTAGTTATACCTCAGAAACTTTTGGTGTTGTCAATAGCTGAGATTCAATAGAAGAAAGCCTGCAAGAAAGGTCTCTCTTCTGAAGCTGAAGCTCCTTGTTCAAACGCCTAAGCTCAAGAACTTCCATCTCCAAGCCAGTCAAATCTCTGTTCTTATCCCTCTTAGATAACTCCTCAGAAAGGTTGGCCTTTTCGTATTCCAATGCCTCCACTCTCTTGACGAGGCCATCGATTTCGTGACCCTTCAGCTCAATCTCCCTCTCGAGCTTCATCTTGCTCTCCTTAGACTCCTGGAGCAGGCTCCTCAGGTGGTCTATTTCCAGGAATAAATCGCGAGAGCCCGAAGATTTTGTTCTCTGGGGATGAACCTGCGTGGCAGTCACCGAACATGATAAATCTCCCATCAGAGACCTCTTCGCCCTTGATTGAGAGTTCACAATGTCGGAGCTCGCCAAGGGTATTTTCTTGCTCTGCACTGTTATCTGCGGCTTTGTTTTCTTTTCCCCTGACAATCCCTTCACAATCTGAGACCCCCATGAAGACTTCACCTTTGGAATATTGCCATTTCCTTTAACATTACCCTTCAAAGCCTGGTTTTGATCAGCAAATTTTGACGTCGTTTTCACTCTATTTTCAGTTGGGTTCTCCTTCCCCATTGCCATCAAATCCTATCCCCGAAACCCAACAAAATTGCGCTTACAAACTCCAAACTTCCTTAAATTGTGCTTAGAAAGACTATTCGTTTCTTGACAGGAGACCAAGAAATTAGTCCAAAAAGCCCAAGGCTGAAGCTTTCCACTCTAAGACATGAAATGGGAGCTCAAAAATTGAAACAGGAGCTAAATTGGAAGGTGGAGTTTGAGTCTAAAAGCATAAAAATTGAAACTTTGTGATCTTGAAAAAGCTGTTTAGTTTCATCACAGGACGCTCCTCATCCAACTTTTGATAAGACAATCATATGCAAGGTTTAAAGGCTCACAGTATGACAGTAAAAGTGAAGGCTCGGATTTTGAGGTTCCATTGAAGAAACTTGAAAGAGAGAGAGAGAGAGAGAGAGGGCTTGTATTACTACTTCCGGGTTCTATGATGCTTGGGAGATTAAAACATGGCAGTGTGTCGCGACTTTCTTTACTGCTAATATAAGTGTTTGAATTTTGAAATTTGAATTGTAGGGAGTTTGTATTTTTGTTTTTTATTTGAAAGTCAAAGGAATTTCTGTGCGTAGATTCTGAGGGCCCACTTGGATCCAGGTGGCATCAACGGTGATGAAGAATTGCAGTAGAAGAGGAGGGGAGAAATCGATGAGACGCACCACACACGAAGAAATTTAATTGCAACGGTCGCCCCCAAACCCGCCATCTACGACCCATTTACTATGAACTTTTGCAACACGTTAAAATAGTTCTATTTAAGACCTTTTTTTCCAGGTTAATGGCACCAATGACCTAACTAAATAGTTTCTCTCTCTCCCGGGATATTTTAGGTATTCTTCATAAGAGCTTGAGCCATTCCATCTAGGGAGTTGTCCAATTATTTTCACCTGACAATATGAAGAATCGCTATTTTAGCAAAGATGTCTGATCTATTACTTGATTTTGTTCTCTATATATCTTGCACACTTCCAATCACTCAAAACTCAATCCCAGTCTCTGGCATCTCTCTATGACAATCCTTATTGATCCTCCCAGTGCATTTGTGTATCCATCAGCATTTTGAACCGACCCTCCACAACTTGTTAGCTCATTCATATGTTTGAAACTACCATCCACATTAAGAGTGGTACATAATCTTGTTGGTTTCTACCACGTAAGAGCATATCCAACCTTGGAGATATAAGGAAGAGAAAGGGAGAGAAAAGGGTTAGAGGAGAGGAGAGCAGGACCTCTGAAGATAATGTGCGAGGGCGCGTGAGTGACACGCGCCAATCATGTGGCACTGTTGCTCACACACTGATGATGGGAGACAACTGATAAGTGTCAAAGATACCTAGTTTAAAGGTCTGATAAGGGGGTGAAATTGTGTTATTTAGTATCCTTTTGTGGTTAATTTATGGTGATAATTGTTCTAATGTGCTAACTAATGCAAAGTTCTATCATGTGGTGCACTTTAGATGGTTCCTGTAGGTTTGAACTCAAGAAGAAAGTATATGGACTTGACAAGGAAGGAACCAATAAGGATGAAGCATGGCATGAGAAGCCCCACGACTATGTCCACGAACATGGACTGGCTCGTGGAATAACTCCAAAAACTTCCACGGTACGCCACAAGTCCACGTCGTGGAGAGTAATCGAAGGAGTTTAAGTAAAAAGTCCACGAGCGGATCCACACTCGTGGACACAGGCTCGTGGAAAGTTCCTGGGCGCGATTTTTAAAGAGTGCATTGGAGGGAAGCTATTTAAAGGCTTAGATTAGATATTTTAAGGAGAGGTTAGATCATTTTTAGAAAACATATTTTCATATTTTAAAGAGAAAATTGTAGAAGAACACATTTTTGCTTAGATCAATAATCTTGTAAGTGGAAGATCAACATTGAAGTCTTTTATTTTGAATTTCAATTGCAAATTCTTAGGTAATTCCTAATCTCTAGCTTGATTTACATTTCATTCTACATACTTTCAATTGCTTTTCTCAATTGGTGAAATTAGGTTAATGATGTTTTCAATTTCAAGCATGATGAGTAGCTAATTTCTTTTATAGGATTTGAATTGTGAAGTCAAACATGATGCTAGTGTAGTTCTTTAATGAGTAAATACCAATTTTGGTCCCACAACTATTAGCAAAATGACAATTTTGGTCCACATGTTTAATTTATATAAATTTTGATCCCACGACTATTGTTTTAATACCAATTTTGGTCCCACGACTACTGTTTTAGTGACAAAATTTGTCGCGCCTGTCATCCATCCGTTTAAAACATGCTGAAATCTAAAATTTTAAAAGGTATTTTTGTTCTTTTCAACTCAATATCCCAATTTGAGCATGAATAAAGAGATTTAAGCCCTAAGATTGATCACAATTCACAATTTTCCTCAAATTAAGGTAAAATGAGGAAGAAAACTGTTAATTTGATCGATCTTAGGACTTAAATACCCTTAACAATTTTAGATTTTTTCACGTTTTAAACGGATGGGTGACCGATGCGATTAATTTTGACACTAAAACAATAGTCGTGGATAAAAATTGGTACTAAAACAATAGTCGTGGGACCAAAATTGGTAAAAATTAAACATGTGGACCAAAAGTGTCATTTTGCTAATAGTCGTGGGACCAAAATTGGTATTTGCTCTTCTTTAATTCTTAATTTCAAGATTGAATTGCAATGAGTGGATGAATTGCTCTTGTCATTTGTTGGTGAATTGTATGTTTCTTTGAGAGTGGCTATCTCATAGGATGTTCTAAGTAGACCTGGCAATTCGTGTATACGGGTTCATTAACGGGTCGACACGATAAGGTTAAACACAAACACGACACGTTAAGGTTAACGGGTTCAAAATTGTAACACGAACACGAACACGATTTGTTAACGGGTTAAACGGGTTGACACGATAGATACGTTTTGTTAACAGGTTTCGAATCGTGTCGACACAATATGACATGAAACCCGTTTAAACCCGCTAAATCTATTGATATATTAAAAACTAAAATTTAAAGTTAATTAAGTTATATAAAAAAATAAATAAATAAAACATACAATCCAATCCATCAAACAAACTAAAAAAAATATTCAATTTATAACATTCATAAAATTATAAAATAACATCCAAAAATCATAATTAAAGAAGTCCATACTAGTTTTTAGAATTAAATTGAACACAATAAACATTCAAATTTCATATTGTTGAACATCAATAATTGGTGTATGAACTTGGCCTAATGTAGTAAATTCATTCTTAATCATGTTCATGATATATTTTGTAAAGACAATAGTTCTTAGCGGGTTCTAAACAGGTCTGTGTAAACGGATTAACACGATAATATTAACGGGTTAAACGGGTTCTTAATAGGTTTAACAGGTTGACCCGTTAAGACATGAAAACATAAAGGGTTCTTAACGGGTCAACCTGTTAACGACCCGGGACATGTTAAGGTTAAACAATAACTCGTTATTTTCGTGTCCGGTTTCGTGTCGTGTTAACGGGTCATGTCTATAATTGTCAGGTGTAGTTCTAAGGCATAAAAATTAGGCAAGAAATTGATAGTTTTGATGTAGCTCCAATCAACAATGATTTCTTACTTCTAGACCCAAAAATGTGAGTAAAAGAGAGGTGGTGTAGGCTATGTGTTTGAGAAAATTGTTGGAAAATAGAATAAAAATGGCAATTTAAGTGGCTATTTTGTGGTACAAATATATGTGGGGTCCACTTCCAATTTGGGTCGGGCCAAAGTGGATTCAAGTTCTTTGTAGTTAGACGAAGAGATTGATATATTATACGCATAAAACGGATAATGGGTGAATGAGAAATTGGTTCTCAAAGTTGACCCATTTGAGTTGGAAAAATGGTGGGAAAGCTTTAGAATAAGGCTTTGTCCCACATTGGTTTGGGAAGTGGGTTTGCACCACTATTTATACAAGGGACTTTCTTAGGCTTAGTAAATTGTATAGCATAGAGGCTCTCTCTCGTGCGCAAGGGGTGCAAATCAAATCCCAGAATGAGCCTGATAAGATTGGGGTTAATTCCAATTTTTATTGTCTGAATCAATTCTCAGGTAGACCGGGGATTAAATGCTGGTAGAAGCAGCAGATTTACACAACGAAATACATTTCTCTCTTGCATACTGTGTTCAGGCCAATCTTGTTTTATCCTTGGAAACCTAGGCTACAACGCTCCTAGCACACCTAGGCTACAACGCTCCTAGCACTTTGGGAGGTAGCAAATAAGGTTTTAAGGACAGTGTAGTAAGTACATGACTCAAGCTTACCATTGTCTTGAAATTTCTTTCGTATTTTTTGTGCTTGTTATTTTCTAGAAATATTATTTTCGTAATATTATTTCCTAACAAAAATGCCCCTTAGCTCTTTGGTTACCTAAAATGTATTCCAACCCTAGGGAGATCTTAGTAGATCGAAAGGAGAACGGTACTATCTAAACCACCCGAGAGAACAACCACCCTTGCAATGCAATCTTCCTAAACCATAAGCAAACTATGATGCATCATGGCTCACTAGCAATTCATTTCCTAGCTTTTCTTAATTGATTTCAACAATATTCTTTTCACTTGTTTACTATGATATTCATCTATTCATCCAATATTCTTTGATTCTTTTGTGACAATGGCGAATGAGGAAAGTGTTACATATTTATTTGATTGAAGACTTGCCAATATTTTCATTTTATGCTCCCTAGAGACCGACAAAACCCGGGGATAACACCATAAAAATCTTTTGGACACAATGAAAAAGTGTGTTATCAACATGTCCCCGCAATGTTGATAACAATAATAATAAAAATAAGAAGAAGAAGAAGAAGAAGAAGAAGAAGAAGAAGAAGAAGAAGTTATTCAGCATCAATGGCTAAAATAGCCGTTGAGGCTTTAAATGAAATGAAGTGTGTATAAATTTTGTTTTACCATTGTATATATATCCTTCAAATCTACAAAACTCCTTCTTTATTTTATATATATATATANTAAGTGGCTATTTTGTGGTACAAATATATGTGGGGTCCACTTCCAATTTGGGTCGGGCCAAAGTGGATTCAAGTTCTTTGTAGTTAGACGAAGAGATTGATATATTATACGCATAAAACGGATAATGGGTGAATGAGAAATTGGTTCTCAAAGTTGACCCATTTGAGTTGGAAAAATGGTGGGAAAGCTTTAGAATAAGGCTTTGTCCCACATTGGTTTGGGAAGTGGGTTTGCACCACTATTTATACAAGGGACTTTCTTAGGCTTAGTAAATTGTATAGCATAGAGGCTCTCTCTCGTGCGCAAGGGGTGCAAATCAAATCCCAGAATGAGCCTGATAAGATTGGGGTTAATTCCAATTTTTATTGTCTGAATCAATTCTCAGGTAGACCGGGGATTAAATGCTGGTAGAAGCAGCAGATTTACACAACGAAATACATTTCTCTCTTGCATACTGTGTTCAGGCCAATCTTGTTTTATCCTTGGAAACCTAGGCTACAACGCTCCTAGCACACCTAGGCTACAACGCTCCTAGCACTTTGGGAGGTAGCAAATAAGGTTTTAAGGACAGTGTAGTAAGTACATGACTCAAGCTTACCATTGTCTTGAAATTTCTTTCGTATTTTTTGTGCTTGTTATTTTCTAGAAATATTATTTTCGTAATATTATTTCCTAACAAAAATGCCCCTTAGCTCTTTGGTTACCTAAAATGTATTCCAACCCTAGGGAGATCTTAGTAGATCGAAAGGAGAACGGTACTATCTAAACCACCCGAGAGAACAACCACCCTTGCAATGCAATCTTCCTAAACCATAAGCAAACTATGATGCATCATGGCTCACTAGCAATTCATTTCCTAGCTTTTCTTAATTGATTTCAACAATATTCTTTTCACTTGTTTACTATGATATTCATCTATTCATCCAATATTCTTTGATTCTTTTGTGACAATGGCGAATGAGGAAAGTGTTACATATTTATTTGATTGAAGACTTGCCAATATTTTCATTTTATGCTCCCTAGAGACCGACAAAACCCGGGGATAACACCATAAAAATCTTTTGGACACAATGAAAAAGTGTGTTATCAACATGTCCCCGCAATGTTGATAACAATAATAATAAAAATAAGAAGAAGAAGAAGAAGAAGAAGAAGAAGAAGAAGAAGAAGAAGTTATTCAGCATCAATGGCTAAAATAGCCGTTGAGGCTTTAAATGAAATGAAGTGTGTATAAATTTTGTTTTACCATTGTATATATATCCTTCAAATCTACAAAACTCCTTCTTTATTTTATATATATATATATATATATATATATATATATATATATATATATATATATATATATATATATATATATTGCCCTTCCTCTCAATATCTCGCAATTCAAAATATTTAGTGACCAACATTCTGATGATATTAATTGGAATGTTGGAAACTATTTAGTTGAACAAGCAATTCAACTATTGATAAGTAGGAGTGCATCTTCTTCACGGTCTACTAATTCTCGAAGGTTTATCAATCGGGACTGTACGTGAGAGTGGTCACGATCATGTAGTTTGCGAGTACTTTAACAATGATCCTTTTCTATTCAGATAATTTGTTCCGTAGATGCTTCCGAATGCGAAAATATTTATTTTTGCATATAGTTCGTGCACTGGAGGGTGGGTTTGAATTCTTTCAAGAACAGTTGATGCTACTGGAAGAAAAAGTTTATCGCCAGTTCAAAAATGTATTGTTGCCATTCTTCAATTAGCATATGGGTTACCGGCTGATGTAATGGATGAGTATCTACATATGGGTGAATCTACTGCCACTTGCATGTGTACTAAATTTTTTTCGTGTTGGGTTACAAGTATTTGGAGGTCAATACTTGCGAAGACAACCGCGGCCGATAATGAACACTTAGTTCACATGCATGAACAGAGGCATGAATTCCCTGAAATGTTGGAAAGTCTTGCTTGATTGTATGCTCTGGGAGTGGCAAAATTACCCAATAGCTTGGAAGGAACAATTCACACGTGATGATCACAAAGTGCCAACTATTATGCTTGAAGTGGTCGCATCGCACGACTTATGGATTTGGCACACATTTTTTAGGGTTGCAGGATCTCGCAATGACATAATAAATGTCCTTAATGAGTCGTCATTGTTCAATGATGTGTTATAAGAACGTGCGCCCTAGGTAAGTTTTAATGCCAACGACACACAGTATAGCAGATGATACTATCTCACCGGTGGAAATTATGCACAATGGCAGGGTCGGATTTTAGGGCGTGCAAGATGTGCAACAGCACAGGGCCCCAAAAAAGTTTAGTGAACTTTTGAAGAGAAAGAAGTTTAGTGAACTTCAAGAGTTACCACTAAAAGATGTAGAGCATAGATTCGGGGTTCTTCAATCTCGTTTGACAATTATTAGAGGTCCATCGCGATTTTGGTATAAGGACGACTTGAAAAATATAATGTACACATGCACTATTTTGCATAACATGATTGTTGATGATGAGGGGGTTGGTATAACTGCTTAGTTAGATGATGACGGTAATACGCCGACATGCACAACTCCGTAGAAATTCCTAGTTACGTGATTCTTAAGTATATAATTAACTTCGTGCAAACTTGTTTGAACACATATGGACTATTAACAATCATTGATTTTGTAATTGTATTAATTTTATTTGATTTCAAATTTTATTTTGTTTCGTAATTGTATTAAACTATTAATTGTATTTGACTATGGATGCCCTTAATAAATAAACAACAACAACAACAACAACAACAACAAGGCTAGCTAGCTTCACAATGGTCAAAATTCATTTCACTGTGGTGAATGAGTGCTTTGTTTTTATTTTATTTTATTTTTATTTTTTACCTATAAATATATCTTTGATAGTCATTTGACTCTGAATAATTTGTGATGAGTGCTTTGTTTTTATTTTTTACCTATAAATATATCCTTGACAATCATTTGACTGTGATGAGTGCTTTGTTTTCATTTTTTATCTATAAATATATCCTTGACAATTTAATTCCTTTCTCTTGGCCTGAGCCCACTGCTTCCTGGATTTATTGCATGGCTAAGTCTCTCCATGCAGAGTACGAGAAGGAATATGATATTGTGTCCCCTTGCCTGATAGATAACCAGTGGCGGAGCCACAATGGGGGCAGTGGGGGCAGCTGCCCCCACTCACCCCCCCACCCCCCCCCACCCATTATAGCCTTTGTATGTATATATGTATATATAATACATTTTAGATGTAAGTATATGAAAACAGATATATGTGAACATATGATTGTTAGCGTAGTTGGTTGGTCCACGGTTTCACCAGTTAAATGGTGAGGGTTCGAACCATGATGGCCTCGTTCGCCCCATGTTGATAGTTTCAAAGCCTTTTTATTCAAATCTTAAGGTAGTAGCCAGTAGGTTCCCTTCATAGCTTTTTTAATATATACTACGTATATAAAGTTTTTTTTTTTTTTTAATTTCCTTTTTATAAAGTTTCATTTTTAAAATTTAATAATAAGATGCGTAATTTATAATGTGTTTTGTATTTGAATTATTTTATCAAATTAAATATATGAATATATTTCATATATTGTTATAAATATTTTTATATGTTTTATTTTTCGTCCATAATATCTAACAATATATATGACTATATTAAGTGAAATTTTTTTCTGGCTCCGCCACTGTTGTTCGAACCCACGCGCACTTATGTATAGAAGATCTTAAGTCTTCCCCCTTAACCACTCGGGCAAACCAGCTGACGTATTATTATCTTGTTTGGTTTTCATACTATGCAAAACCGGCGTCTTCATACATAATAACATTGTCATCAGTAATTTGTCTTACCGGTTACAAACCTACCTTGTTTCAAGCCAATGAGTTTCCCCATGACATCTTTAATTACGTTCGACATGGTTTGGGTGATCACCTTATAACTGGCGTCGCATATGTTGATTGGTTTAAACTGATTAACCGTTTTAAGATTTTGTACTTTTGGAATGAGCATAACAATAATATCATTAAGGCCCGGGCCATAGTTCCCGTCTCGAGGATTTTCTTAATAGTTGTATCCCCTGCATTATGTCGATTTTTCTTTCTTTTTTTTTTTTTTGTAGAAACCAACATGTGGAACCTGTCTAGTCTAGGTGCCTTGAAAGTAGAGCTACGCTGTCAAAATGGATTTTGCCCATTGGGCTAACTAGCTCCATCCGTAGGTTTTAGTGGGCCTCAAAGACCCGCCCCACTTAGCATGTAGGGCAAGCTTGGCCTACTTATATTTAAGAATATATATAACCAACATCATTTCGTTAATTTTTTAAAAATGATATACAATGTCATTTATTCACTACCACGGCGAGATCTACTACGTAATATAACCGACGTCATAACTTGAAAGTTAAAAGACCATGAGTGCTTAAATTTAAAAGTTGATGGACCACAAGTTGTTAAATTGAATGTTTAGGAGTAATCATTGTCTAATAATGTCTAAGGGGGAGTGTTATAAATAATTGTATTTGTGGCCATTATTATGTAGTAATATAACAGCTGTAACGGCTATTATATTTAAAGGGGTGTATTCAATCATGACTTTTGTAGATTTTTAAAAACTTTTAAAATGATAGATTTTAATAAACTTTTATTGACTTTCATAGAGTCGTTCAAAACTTTTTAAAACTTTGTAAGACTTTATAAAAGTCTATATAAAAAACTTGCATAAACTTTTATCAACTTTTTTATTTTAAAAAATCTACAAACGTCATTAAAATTCTAAATTGAATACATCCTTACAAACTTTCATAAGCAATTCATAACAATATTAAACACTAAAATTTATAGTTATAGAATTGTTCAAATAATATATTTAAAAATATAATTACTTTTTCTTCAAAAATTAATATTTAAAAAATAATAATTACTAGTTGCATAAATAAAAAAAAAATTAATAATATAAAGCAAATACCAATTTTGGTCCAACGACTATTAGCAAAATGACAATTTTGGTCCACATGTTTTATTTCTACCAATTTTGGTCCCACGACTATTGCTTTAGTACCAATTTTCATCTACGACTATTGTTTTAGTGCCAAAATTCATCGCGCCGGTCACCCATCCATTTAAAATGTGCAAAAATCTAAAATTGTTAAGGGTACTTTCATCATTTTCAACTTAATATCCCAATTTGAGTATGAATAAATGGATTTAAGTCCTAAAATCGATCAAAATTCGCAATTTTCCTCCTCATTTTACCTTAATTTGAGGAGGAGAATTGTGAATTGTGATTGATCTTAGGGTTTAAATCTCTTTATTCATGCTCAAATTGGGATATTGAGTTGAAAAGGACGAAAATATCTTTAAAAATTTTAGATTTCGGCACGTTTTAAAAAGATGGGTGACCGGTGCGATGAATTTTGGCACTAAAGCAGTAGTCGTGGGACCAAAATTGGTACTAAACAATAGTCGTGGGACCAAAATTGGTAGAAATAAAAATGTGGACCAAAATTGTCATTTTGCTAATAGTCGTGGGACCAAAATTGGTATTTGCTCTAATAATATATATAAAAATTATATTTGATATACTGCTAGGTATCAAGCAAAGAGCTATTATTTGCAATAACAATATGGGACTGCTAACAACAACAATGTGCTTCTCTTTGTAGCCTCAAATTGCTATTGCAAACAATAGTTCACTATTTGTAATAGCATGTTGTTAAAAAGAAAAAAGAAAAAAATATATTACGAATAAATATATGAATATTATGAAACATATAGTAAAAGTTGACGGTGATAGGTAAAAAAAATTTACTCTGTTCATGTATTTAGGAGAAAAAGTTTAGAAGTTAGGATAAAAAGTTCATAGAAAAAAATCAAAATATACAAGCAACAATGAAATAAAAATAATATTATGTTGAATTTTTAGAGGAAGATTGTAAAGTTAGGAGAGAAAAAAATTGGTAGAGTTTAGGTATGTAGAAAATATAGGATAATGAAGAAAAAATAATTTATTGAATTTATGTATAAGGTTTATAAAGTTTAAAATTTTAAATAAGGATAAAAAATAGAGTTTAAATAGAGAGAGAGAGAGAGAAAAAACCTTCAGTGTTGGTAGAAAGAAAATTTTGAAATCTTGGGGTTGGGGGTTGGATTTCAACTATTTATATTTGAGAAGGAAAAGTATATAAAAGTCTACAGAAGTTCTAAAATTAAAAAGTCCTTACAAATTCATAACTTTTTGAATACCACATGACTTTAAAAGATTCTTTAAAAGTTTTAATTAAATACCACATGACTTTTAAAAACTCTTTAAAAATCTTGATCGAATACCGCATGACTTTTAAATACTCTCTAAAAGTTTGAATTGAATACCTCCAAACTTTTAAAGTTCATAAAAGTCTTTAAAATTCTATGAAAGTCATGATTGAATACACCCCCTAAGTCTCCATTATTACTTTCCGTTATAGTTGTTATTATATATACCCTTTGTAATATGTCCTATGATCAGATGAATGAGAATGCTTCCATTGTCTCCTTGTCCATTCCCTTTGTTATAGTAGTTTATACATCACTGCAATTTACCATTCACGGTTAGGAGCTAAAGGCCAATGGACACAACAAAATCTCAACACAGTTAATGATGTTTTATGGGATTTTTTTTTTGAAAACTGCTTTATGAGATTTATTGGGAAGAAAATTGAAATATGGTGCTCTTTTTTACTGATTCCTGGCTTTATAAAATTTTAAAAACAGAGAATAAACAATTACACCAGTGTATGGTTTTACATTTTTCGTCAAATTCCCGGAAGATGGTCAGGCTTTCTTTGGTGTTGTAATTGATGAGCACAAATGATGAGTGTAAAAAGGGTGTAATGTCGTTCCGCTGAGGATTGGGGCTATGGCACGTTTTACCTGCAAGTTAGTCCAAAATATGTCCTAAAACACTTCTAAACTGTTCTAAGGCCTAACCTCTTCAATTCTAACTATTCCCCACTCTCTCAAAAGTAAAATAGCACAAATCTCTCACCAAAATAACCCAAGGAACACCCTGTGAACAGAGAAAAACTCCTAACTCTACTTCGAACTAAAAATAAAAAGAAAAATGCAGTAAAATAAAGTGCAAAAAGTAAAGGATAACATGGGGTGCCTCCCATGAAGCGCTAAGTTTACTGTCGTCAGCTCGACTCAACCTCATGGATATCAGGTGGGATTGTTGACCACGCGATCCGGTGGCCTTTTGAACTTAGACAGCTCCCTCATCCATCTTTTGTAGAAACCACCAGGATCAAAGAACTTTTTCTTTTGTTTCAGCACACTTGACTTTTCAGGGGGTCTAGGATCAATAGGGGAAACATGCAAATCCCCTAACTCAATCTTTCTACTTTCAGCAGTGCACTCACCCAGCCCTTCTATCAAGTAACACTCATCAACATACGAGGGCTGGTGCTTTGCCATTTTGAATATGTCAAACTCTCAGCCACCTCCATCACTAGTTTTCCTCTCCTCACATCAATAAGTGCACCAGCAGTAGCTAGAAAAGGCCTACCAAGTATAATAGGAACCTTGGCATCCTCCTCTATATCCAGCACAACGAAATCCCCCGGTATAAAATACTGATCAATCATGACCAGGACATCCTCAAGAACCCCTACTGGCCGCTTAATGGACCGATCTGCCATCTGTAGAGTCATGGAAGTAGGCTTTTGCATAGAGAATATGGCATGAGGCTAACACTAGCACCCAAATCACACATGGCACCCCCAACTACAAATCCACCAATGATGTAAGGGATGGAAAAACTACCTGGATCTTTCAGCTTAGGAGGTAGTTTATGTTGAAGCACTGCACAGGTCAAGGCTCCTTCGCTCAGATCCACCACCGCCCTCTTCTCTTGCTTTTTCTTACTGCCTAAAATATTCTTCAGAAATTTCTTGTACGATGGAATCTGAGTGATTGCTTCAACAAAAGGCATGGAGATCTCCAGCTTATCTAACATCTTATGGAACTTGCTCTCTCTATCAGACTCCTTTGATTTCCACAACCTCTGTGGATATGGTAACAGGTTGTAAGGTATAACCGAGTCATCTACCTTCTTGTTCTTCCTTTCATGCTTCTTACTTGGAGCACTCTCATCCTACTCAGGAGCTTTCCCCTTAACACTATCTCTCTGCACCACAGGCTCCTCCTCACTATCATCAAGAACATCCTCAACCTGAACACCCTCATCCTTCTTGTCAGCTTCTTCAGGCACTGGATCATTCGAAGGAAAAGGTGGGTCCTTCAAAGCTAATCCGCTTCTAGTGGTGACTGCATTCACTTGGTGCCTTGGATTTTCTGTGCTTGCTGGCAGTCTACCATTCGAAGATGAAGGTTGATTAGAAGACTGATTACCTCCTCCTTGTTGCTGAGCCTTGAGACCATCTATCTCTGCTTGTAGCTTGCCAAACTGAGCCATCATAGTGTTCATGAGAAGCTGCATATTAACATCCTGAGAAGGTTTAGAGAAACCTTGACCTTAACTATTCCCAAAATTCTGATTTCCTTGCTGGAACTGCCATTGAGTTATATTCTGATTATTTTGCCCAAAATTCTGATTGTTTCTCCACTGGACTTGGTTTCCACCCCTATTCCCTTGGTTACCATGAAAGCCTGGTGGATTGTTTCTCACTTGATTTCCCTAATTGTTCCAAGAGGGAACAACCTGATTCCTTCCTTGTTGCTGATAGTTCCCATAACCTTGTCCCTGGTCCTGTGGTCTAGAATAACCAATGAGGTCAACTTGCTCCACATTAGGCTGAGGAACCTGGTTGCCGAAATCTAACAATTGACATGTCTGAGCTGTATGATTTCCACCACAAATTTCACAACAGGCTACAAGAGGTGCTTGTGGCACAGAATAGGGATTAGGAACATAAGAATTTCGTGGAATCAGTGGAGGCTGAGCCACTGCCTGGACACTCTAAGTAGGGCCCTGTACTAACTGCTTTAGCATGTGTTGTATGGTATCCAGCTGAGCCTGCATTGCCATTTTTTCTTCAACTTCGAACATCCCAGCTGTCTTCTCCCTCTTGGGTATATCATCCCCCTCAGTGTACCAGTAAGTGTTGTTAGAGGTGATCCTGTCAATCATCTGCTCACCAGCTGCCGGTCCCATATCAATGAAAATACCCCCAAAGGATGAGGTATCTAGGATAATCTTTGACCGGTTAGTCAACCCCTCATAGAATGATGAAATAAAATCACCTGGGGTCATCAAATTTTTCGGGCACTACCTCCTCAACTCCTTAAATCTCTTCCAAGCCTCAGGAAGATCTTCATTGCCAAACTGCTGAAAATTCTGGATCTGCTTCTTTAACTTGGCAGCCTTGGAAGGAGGACAGTACTCCTGCATGAAAGCTTTGTGGAGCTGTTCCCAGGTAATGAAGTGGTTGGCTGGAAAGGAATTTAACCAACTCTGTGCTTGATCTCTCAGGAAAAAAGGAAACAGTCTCAGCTTGATGGCTTCACTAGGAACACCATTCATCTTGATGGTCTGGCAGATTCGGTCAAAATTCACAATATGAGTTTTCGGGTTCTCAACCCGAGATCCTCCAAACTGATTATTCTGGACCATCTGAATGAGTTGAGTCTTCAACTCGAAATTATTTGCTTCAATTCCTGGGTACACAATGCAATCTTCTTCAGTGAACTCAAGAGCTAAATGTGCTGCCATGGGGTTTGCTTGTGGGACCTGCTGGGCAAACTGGTGGACCAGGTTGGGATTCATCTGATAGAGAAGATTTTGCATCCCAACCCCATAGCCTGGCTGTTGGTACACAGGCTGCTGCTGCATGAAAGGAGCTCCGAATCCTCCCCCAACATAGAGATTCGGGTTTGGATCGGCCCTGAAGTTCTGTGCCTGATTCTGAACATTTGGTACTGGAGGATCAGCACGAACTCCAGGGTTGTCCCCAGTTTCCTCTCTCTGCCGCTGGTGCTGCTGTGTGTTGACACCAGTATGGGCTGGTTGCCCAGTGTTGCTACTGTCTCCGGTTTCCATGTCTACTTCGAAGTCCTGGAACTCTCGAAGCCAATCACGTAACACCTTCCTTTCCCTCCTTAACTTCCTCTCAAGATTTAAATCGTAGGGACGAAGGTTCGTGCTCCCTTTCGATCTAGTGTGCATAAAAGGAGGGTAACCTGCTGTTTAATACAACCACAAACACTCTTGGAATGAACTAGTTATGGGTTAGTGCAAATATATTTTTTTTCTTTTTTTTTTTCGAATAAAAAATAAAAATAAAACTTGATCTCCTAAAATTCACTAACTCTAATGCTAGTAAGAAATTAATCACACAATCAAAACCAAATAAACCAATCCCCGGCAACGGCGCCAAAATGTGATGAGCACAAATGATGAGTGTAAAAAGGGTGTAATGTCGTTCCGCTGAGGATTGGGGCTATGGCACGTAATTGTGTGAATTACCAGGCACTAGAGTATGTGAATTAATAGAATCCAAGCAACAAAGATTGAGTGGTGTAAAAGAAAGCAATTGATTAATGTGTAAACAGTATAATAAAAGTATGTGCCAGATTAGGGGGATTGTAACCTTGATGTTCTAACAAACTCAGAATTAGGGAAAGAATAATTAACCAAGGGATTTATGGGCAATGCATAAAAGAATTCCACTCAGCTACTTTCGTAATCAATAAGAGAATTAGGCTAAGATTGCCCCACTGTCGTGATGCATCAATCATAACCTTAAGTACCTAAGCATTGTAAGCCTCCAATATTACCTCTACTTTCATAGCAGGAAAATTAGGTTGAAATTGGTAAGGCTCGAGGTCTCCATCCAACTGTCGTTGTAATGAATCCCTCTCCTAGACTAGCAATTAATTCTGGCCACAAACCAATAACTAGTGCAAAGAAATCCCCAAATCAACATAAACCCTAGGTAAAAGATTCAATCCCTTTATGCAGTAAAACATAAATCGAACATCAAGATTAACAATGGACCCCTAATCCAAACCCATAAACGAATTACTCCCGCATAATGGGAGTAAACACAGCAAAGCAAGAATTAAAGATGGAAGACATAGCTGCAATATTAAAGAATAAAAAGGCAAATTTTACTAACAATTCTTCAAAGTAAGTCTGATCCGAACGATGATTCCAAGCTCTAAACTGAATTCAATAATGTAAATCTACTGTATTCTATGCTATGGAAAACTCTAAAGAAGGTAAAAACTGCACTAAGCTAAAACTAGGGTTCCAAATCCTGTAAAATATCAGAAACGTGACATAAATACTGGACAGCAGCCGGGTCACAGCCGCCATCACGGCCGGGATCGTGGCCGTGATGCGGTGTGGCCGGCTGCCTGTCCATAAGGGGGATCACGGCCGTGAGGCTGGCCGTGAGGCTGGCCGTGATGCGGCCCCATGGTCTCCTTCTGATTCCTTTTGTGCTCTGTTGCTCCTTTCCGGCCCGGGGTGGATTCCTTATGTCTCGAAAACTGGTCCAAGATGACTGAAAATCCTTCCTTTGCTCCTCATTTGTGAATAAACTGAACATGATCAAATATAACACACAACCGAGCCTTAAATGTATCAAGGTAAAGAAAATAAGCAACACAACTCTTGATTCGTGGGGCAAATAAAGGTATAAAATCATGTGTATCAGTAATCACAAGTAAAGATGGTCAATTCCTTGGTGCTAAGAATGGTTCGATTAGAAGCTTGGGTAATGCTCATTTGGCGGAAGCTATGGCTATAAAGGAGGCTTTATGGTGGGCAAAGTTAAGAGGTTTTCTCAAGGTCTACCTCTTTATGGATTGCCAATCAGTTTGCAAGCTTATTAATGGAGCTACTATGGACTATTCGTATGCAGGATGTGTGATTGATAAATGCAGAGATTATCGTAAACACTTTGAAGAAGTGTCCTTTAAATTTATTCCTAGATCAGTTAATAAGTTGGCTCATGTGGTTGCTAGAGCTGCTCGTTCGCAATCTGATAATTTAATTTGGATTTCTTCCGTTCCAATTTGTATTGAACATTTAATTTAATGAAGTCTAAGTTTTCCTTTCAAAAAAAAAAAATTCATCAAATTTGTGTGCCCAGTTGGAGGTCTTCGTGTGCATGGGATCAGATTGTTGTGTGTTTGCGTATGGTTTTAAATTTTTCCATCAAATTCTTGTAATGTTTGTCGCAAAAAAAAAAAAAAAAAAAAAAAAAAAAACAAAAACAAAAAAGTCAACAATGGGTGATTGGGGACAATTTGGATTTGATTGGGTTTAAAAGTCAATCATGAAGGTGACAAATTACCAAGTCATCAAATTTATTTTTATTTAATTTCATGTTGGCGTTGTGGAGGGTTTACATAGGGAGAATCTGGAAAAAATGCTAAGTGAAAGAAATTTTGGGAGTTAATGTGTCAAATTAGATCTTATTTTAGTCCAAGGTGTGAATTCAACACTCGTGAGTAGTAGATGGACCCATCTGATGAGAAAGAAGAGAAATTGGATCTTCCTGATGTACCAACCAAAGCACCCGTCATTTCTGAGGCTATCTCGACAGAGGGGGGAATTGTATCGACAGAGGGGGAGACTGAGAAGATGGAGAGAAATTAGGAAAGATAATTAATAATTGATATGATAAAAAATAAAAGGGAAATGAAATTACCATGTTAAATGTTATTAATAGTCAACAAACAAAATTCTTAACAGAGGACTAAAGTGTGTAAAATCATTAAAGTCGAGGATTAAATATGTAAAACAACTATAGTCGAGGACTATATTGTGTATTAACTCACATTGTAATAGAGTCAATAGTATTAAAAAAACAAGTAAAATCATTTAGTGGCTAAGTGTCATGGTAAATGGGAAAGTGCAAAGTCATGTAATGCTAATTTTATGGAAAATGGAAAATGCAAAATGCAAAGTGAAATGAAAATTGTGACTATTTTCATGGCAAATGGAACACAAAAGTGGCAATGCATGCATAGGTGAATGTTGGCACAAAAAGAAGAAAATGAAATGCATCCATATGATCGTGGCGCAAAATGAGAAAAAGAAAAAGAAATGCAATAATGTATGAAATATAATCGTGACATTATGTGATCGTGGGAGTTGCCATACGTGAATCGAGCTCATTATAAATAGACGTTATTATAATGTACAAATTGAAGTTTCAAAAATACAAAAATAGGTATATATTTAGAAAGGTGCTACGAATAAACTTCAAAACAGGGAAAGACTGGTGTACTATCCAGAGAAATCAACTCGACGTTATAGTAGTATAAGTTGTGTTAAAATCCAAGTTGGTTACAGTTTGTTTAATTGGTAGGATTAATTCAAATTGTACTTGTAAACTTTTTCATAGAGTTATTTTGTAAGGTTAATGTTTAAATAGGTGGTAGACCTAGTTTAGTAATTCGTTGAACTTTGTAATTGTAAAAATCAGTGGATTGATCTTAAGTGAAAAAGTATTTTGGGCGTGGCCCCGAGATTAGAAGTTGTTCTCCAACTGCGTTATCAAATTCAACTATGTACTTGTTTTGGCACTTTCTTTATTGCTTAATATTTTGATACATATCTGCATTACATAATTTCAATTGGTATTAGAGCAGTGTCGCTTAATTTGTTAGCGAGATCCTAGGGATACTCGAGTGTCGTTTTGGAGAATGGAAGATGGTGCCTCAATTTCACAACCACCATTATTGAAAAGAGTAGGCAACTATGCTTATTGGAAGGCTAGGATGAAAGCGTTTATCAAATCATTGGATGAAGAATGCTGGGATGCCATTGAAAATGCTTGAACTCCACCCATGATGACGGTCCGGAATGAAGAGAAGAAAAACCCCTTAGTCAGTGGACACCAGACGAAAAGAAACAGTCATCAGCAAACAATATGACCATTAATACTATTCACAGTGCACTTGGACCGTACCAGATCAATTTGGGTTGATCTCAGCCACAGATATTGCAAAAGTTGTTTGAGATGCACTTATGATGCATTACGAAGGTACATGGTCTGTCAAAGTCTCAAAATTGCAATTGTTCATGACCAAGTATGAAAGTCTGAGAATGGAAGAAACTGAGTTAGTCTCTAAGTTTAGTGCGAGGATAAAAAATTTGGCAAACAGTGTACGAAACTTGGGTGAACCATTTGAGGAAGAAAAATTGGTTCGAAAAGTTCTAAGATCCTTACCTCCAAGGTTCAAGATGCAAGCTGTTGCTATAAAGCAATCAATAGATCTAAAAACTCTAACTTTAGATGCTTTAATGTTAAATTTGCAGACTTTTGAGTTGGAAATGGATGAGGAAGATAGGTACCTGAACAAGGACAACAAAGGAGTTACATTCGGCATTGCGGTACCTGCAAGAGTTGACTCAGATACAAAAATGAACGAGGTTATGGCCATGTTGTCAAAGAAATTTGGCAAAATGCTGAAGAAAGCCAAGGGACAAGGAAAGATTAAAACAAATAGTAAAGGAGGTGGAATTGGAAGTATTTAGAAACAAAAAAGTCCAAATCAAGATTTTAAGCTCAAAGGCGTTCAATGCTATGAATGTGGAGGTTATGGACACATTGCAACGGACTGTGGAAACAACAAAGATAAGAAATCCTGCACACTTACTTGGAGTGATTTTGAAGATTCTGATAATGATGAACAAGCAGAACAACAGACATGTAATTTTGTTGCATTCTATTCCTTGACAACATGTACTAACCTGATGATGTGGAAAAATGAGAGAACTATGAGAAGTTCTTCAATGTAGAAGAAGATATGAAAACCTGCAAAATGCAACCTACCACACCAGAACCGGTAGATGAAGACATACAAACTGATGATTAAGAAGTTGATCTAGCAGAAGCTTATGAAGATGTGTACAAGAACTGGTGTAAGGTAAGTAAGCTGATCTTTAAGTTAATTAAGCATGTTGAGTCTCTAGAGTTAGAAAATTTAACCCTAAAAACTTCAGTAGAAGAACTTAAGACTGATTTAGATGCGAATGCTTCTAATGAACAATACCTACAAAAGGAATTGGAAAATTTCAAAAAACGTGTGAGAATGTTAAACACATGTACAAATAGCCTAAATGAAATCCTTCAATCAAGAGGAAATAACCATAACAAAGTAGGCCTAAGATTCACAGGCAGGCAAGAAAATACATGTTAATATGTCTTTTCTATACGGTATTATGTTATTACGTTAATACGTGAATATAGAAACAATATTACCATTAATAAATACTCCGTATTAGTTAATTTGTATTTTACATTTTCTTACTAAATAAGCTCTATTAATTAATTGACTATAAAAATTTGGGCTGCAAAAATGAAATATGAAGATTTACAAATGTCTCTCGAGACATATGTGACATGTCACTCAATATGTTTTATATATGGGTGTAGTTCAGGCATGCGTGCGGTTTGTCACTTTTGATGTCATCGGCGATACGCCCGGCGACTGCCACTCCAAACCAAAAAAAGAGTTGCTGTCCATCTGAGTTCTCCACGGCGGCGGAATTCACAACACTATCCAGCGCCGGCCTCTACTATGTCGCCTCATACCCTCTCTCTCTCTCTCTTTCTCTTCTCATCATCTCCTTCTACGCCCTCGTTTCTCTACGCTCTTCCGCCTTCCTATTCCAACACCGCCTCCGTCGACAACCTCAATGTCTGCCGAAAACCAAAATCAAGAATACGTTCGCGTTCGAGACAACCCTTTCTTTGCCGGCATGCGGAGAGGCGACGCCGCCGGTTTCAGCAGAGGGAACACTTTCGAAGTTCAAAGAAAGGTAGCAGGAAGAGCTTTTCCGAGGTCCAGTTCCGACGCCGGTGACCGGGGACACAAAAACCCTCTTATCAATTTTCCCGGCGAAGCCACGGCCGGAATCCCTTCAACTGACTCACCCCCGACTGTGATTCTTGAATCCTTCGATCAGTCTCCCTCCGGGAAAGTACAAACGGCTTCGGAAACGGATTCCTCCACGGAAACTTCTCAATCCGATTTGAATGAATCGCCTGTGCAGTCTAGTGGGAAATCAGTTGAAGTGAGCCCTTCTGCAAGTTCTAAGCTTAAAGGATCAGATAGTGTGAGCATTGGGAGTACGAATTGGTTCGGAGTTCCCCTTCCTCGTACAGCAGCTTCGTTCTACAATGGGAATTCACCTCGGATTGAAATGGTGGAACCGTGTGAAGGAATTTGCAGGCTTAATATGTTTCTAAAAGCTGGGAAAGATGACGTCAAAGCTGGGGTGCCTTCAAGATACCTGCATGCTGTATTGGGCCCTCAATCATCTGGTAATCACACCTTATCAGCTTTTGCTGAACCTTAATTTTATGGACTGTTACATTATTTTTATACCTAATGTCCATTATTTATATACAAAATAGTATGAAAACAACTTTGAGAGTCCATTATTTATATGCATAAGTTTTACTATTTGTGTGCATAGGCTCATTATTAAACCTGTGGATGTTATTAAGTGGAAGGGATTCATTCTTAACCAAAAGTTAAGAGATTGGTCATTGACCTTGGATATAGAGCAACCTTAAATCTCCAAGTCATGAGGTGCCTACAATTCAGCAAGGGGATTAGTTACTATGTTTGGTGGATACCTTGGGTTACACCAAAAAAAAAAATAGTGTTCATTATTTTGAGCATGCACAAACTGATTGAAGGTTAATTATTTAGGCATGTATATTCGTGTTCATTATTTTGAGCATGCACAAACTGATTGAAGGTTAATTATTTAGGCATGTATATTCTAGGCTGATTTCTGTTGTACACGAGGTTCATTATTTGTAGAGGATAGCTGGACTTATTTGGCACACCCACCCCTTCACTTTTGAGTACTACTGACTCTGTTACAATGTAGTATCTGTTCATAGCTACTTTCTCAAAGTACTGAAACACAAAGAGTCAACAGTTGCCTCCACTGAGGCTCGAACCCACTCCCATCATCCATGTGGGAGTGTAAACCGGCACACCCACCCCTTCACTTAAAAATATGGTATTTAGTAAATCTAGGTTCACTATTTGTGTGAATGTGTTTTGATGCATGGTCCACAATAAAATTTGCCCTATATTCCATAATCATATATGATGTTTGATACATGGCCCTGCTTTGACCACAAATAGGGTAATCTTAACAGGAAGGCCTGATAAGGGAGATCATTAATGGCAGAAATAAAATGCTTCATTTGATCAGTTTAGATGGTATAATGGATTAATTGCATTGTAATATTGTATGCTGTTTAATGATATTGTATTTCTATTTGTGTAATGCAGATATTGGTTCTGTTGCTTCAACCATCATGTATGCCTTTTACTTGAATGAAACAGTTCATAATAACCAATTCTGCATTGCCCCTGTCATTAACATCAACCGGTCTGATTTCATGAGTTCTCATGCTGAGCTCAAATGGCTACTCGATTCTTGCTTTGTTGATCACTCATCCTTGATTTTCATTGATGAGGTACATTGAGTTAGTAATATTATACTAACACCAATTTCATTTTTTACTCATAAAGTGAAGAATGTCACCTGTACTTAAAAATCTTGATCTCTTCTTTAATTTCCTTATATAGAAAAAAGACCTTATTTTTTTGGGTGACCAAGTAAACTCGTAGCCATTACCCGAGTGTGCACTGGGTAAACCCCGCCTTGTGACCCTAGCCGGCAAAGGAGATAAACCAGCCTAGGTTGTCCATAGCTGACCGGCTCAAACCAAGAGGGTTGGGATTCGAACTCTTGACCTTGTGGTTACAAGTTTGTATCCTTAGCCATCTTGGTTGGGTTACCCTGAAAGACCTTAGTTTCATTTCATTGCTCACGGTATCAATATGAATTACATTAGTTTAACCATGTTTTTTAGCCAAAGGCATCTTCTTGTTTCCATTATGTCTTCTCTTTAAAATGTACTTTGAAGTTCGAATTTTATTGTGTCAGTTAATATACAAGATTGACCATTGCGTTACTACAAAGATTGTCACTTTTCATAATGAATATTTGATTTTCTGAAACTTCAGTACTCATGTTAGTTTTTTTTTGAAAACAGTACTCATGTTAGTTCTGTCACAGATTTTGAAGATTTAATTTCTCAATTTTTAATTGCTGAGATAATGAACAGATTGATCTGTCTTACTATGATTTGTATGGGAGCCTTACGCTGGCTCTAGTGAATGGTGACAAGCTTCCATCCAAACAAGAGGTAAATGCACCTTTTTTAGTTGCTATTAACTCACTGCAAACAGTGATTACTTACTGGGCTTACTTGATAGGCTCTTAAAGAGGCAGTGGTCGAGATATTGAGCTGCAAAAAGGTAAACAGTTGTGTTGTAGATTAGAACGCTGTGGTTCTTTCAATTATAAACAGTCTAGAGAACTACCTGTTACCCGTAAAGTTTTAACAATTCACTCGCTTCACATCCTCAATGTCATTTAGTTTTATTTTTGGTCTTCTTTTTTTCATTGTTTTTATGATTAATTATCTCATGTAAAAATTTTTTATTTTTATTTATTTTTATTTTAAGAAGAGGTTTCCTTCTCGAACGGGAACACATATTGTTAGAATAATATTTCTCCTTGAGCATTGTGTCATTGAGCATTGTGTAGTATTGAGCTGTGGAGAGTCTTGGGCAGCCCAGTCCAGTCCAGTTTTTTGTTGTTTTCCTTTCTCTTTGCATATATATATGTTGTATGCAGAACAGATTGTAAGTAGAGTGTAATATAAAACATATTGAATACACTATCCTGTGAGCTTTCAACATGGTATCAGAGTGAGAGGAGAGTGAAACACTGTCTGCAGCAGAGTCGCTTCGTTCCCAAACTGCCGCACGAGGGAAAGGAGCAGGTAAAGGCTTTGGAGGTGGAGAACAAGCTCAGATCAGCTTGGGTCGTCGTCGTCGCCGCCAAACGACACCGGTGGAGAAGCCGCGCCGCCGCCGGAAAAGCCACGCGCCTTCACGCGCCACCACCGCCGAGCAGCTCCGCCGCCACGCGCCGGCGCGTGAGGCTGTTTCCGGCGACGTCGCCGGACGGATTTTATACTCCCAGAATCGCCTCGTCGTGCTGAGTCCAGGGAGGTAGGAGGTGTTGAAAGTTTGCAATTTTTTTTTGGTGAAAAGAGGTACGGACAGCAGAACCCTTTATTTGGTGAAGTTCAGTATTTGTGTTGAATCTGTTGGTGGAGTTAAAATGGCACAAGAAAGGAATATCACTGTTATTTCTACACCATCTAAATTAGTTGATGTAATTTTGGCCTCGGATGGGTCTAATTTTTCTGAATGGAGATTTTTGATTAAAGTGAATTTAGATGGTATGGGAAAAGGAGACCACCTAGAAAAAGAATGTCCTACTGATAATACTTTAGCTGTGGAATGGAAAAATACTGATAAGGCTTTACTGTCACGCATAATTAATTGCATCGATAGGAAAATTATTTTGTCCATGCAACATTGCCAAACTGTAAAGGAGGTGTGGGAGTTAGTGAACAAATGGTTTAGTGGAACAAGTAATTTGAGAAAGTTATATCAATTATCTCAAGAGGTTTATCGTTCTAGTCAGAAAGGACGTGAGCTTAGAGATTATTACTATGACTTTAAAAGTGTATGTGTTGCTTTGTGTGCTGCTATGCCCATAACAAATGATGTGGATGAAATGAAAAAGCAACGTGTCAAATTACTTGTTTTTAGTTGGATTTCTGGCCTAGATAAAGAATATGATGTCCTTAGGTCTCAACTATTGGGGAATAAGGACTTAGAGTCTTTGGATCAGGTATTTTCCATGCTACAGAATGCATCGGGAAATAATGATTCAAACGAGCTCCAGGAAAGAAATGTCCTTATATCACAAGGAGGAAATACTGGTGAGAATTATGGCTATAGAGGAGGAGGTAATAACCACTTTAGAGGACGAGGGGGATTTTTTAGAGGTCGTGGTGGACGTGGAGGACCACGAGTTTGTTTTAACTGTGGAGATCCAGGACACTTTCGAAACCAGTGTCCTAAGCCGCCAAGACAACAAGTGGCTGCTAATATGGCTTCCATGTCAGAAGGTCATAAGGGAGTAATGACAGATGAGGAGTTTGCTAAATTCAACCAGATGAAACTTTCCTTTTCCTCGCAGTCTCCATCCAATCAAGTGTCTTCCTCTGCAACTTTTATCCAAACAGGTAATCCAGTTGCTTGTGTCTCTTCTGCATCTCGACAATGGGTCATTGACTCTGGAGCTTCTGAGCATATGACAGGTAACTCCAATATTCTTTCTACATATCTACCCATCACTTCTGGTTATACCGTTACTCTAGCAGATGGGTCTGTAGCCACTGTTTTAGGTAAAGGTAGTGCCACTGCAACTTCCTCGTTACCCCTTTCTTCTGTGTTATATCTTCCAAAGTTTCCTTTCAATTTGCTTTCTGTTAGTCAAATAACTCGTGACCTGAATTGTTCTGTTATGTTTTTTCCTGGTTACTGTCTGTTCCAGGATCTTTTGACGCAGAGGATTATTGGTAAGGGGAAGGAGGTTGGCGGTCTGTATGTCTTAGAGCAATTTTCACCCGAAAACAGATCTACAGGTTTGGTGAGCAATGTTTCCCCGTTTCAGTTGCACTGTCAGTATGGCCATCCGTCTTTATCAACGTTGAAGAAGATGTGTCCTAGTTTAGAGTCCTTAACTATTTTGCAATGTGAGTCATGTGAGTTTGCAAAACATCATCGTACTTCCTACATTCCTAGGGCAAATAATAGAGTAGACTCCTTGTTTGAGTTAATCCATTCTGATGTTTGGGGTCCATGTCGGATTACGTCCAAAAATGGTTTCCGATATTTTGTAACCTTTGTTGATGACTTTTCGAGATGTACTTGGTTATATCTCATGAAATCTAGGGATGAATTGTTTGATGTCTTTCAAAGTTTTTGTGCTGAAATTAAAACTCAATTTAATAAGACCATACAGTGTTTGAGAAGTGATAATGCTCCAGAATATTTCCTTAAGTCTTTTTCCAGCTTTATGAGTCAAAATGGTATCCTACATCAAACTTCGTGTAGTTACACCCCCCAACAAAATGGTGTTGCAGAAAGAAAGAACCGCCATTTGTTGGAAATTGCCCGTGCCCTTTTATTCCAAATGAAAGTACCTAAAGTGTTTTGGGCAGATGCTGTTCACACAGCTTGTTTCTTCATTAACAGGATGCCTTCTTCCGTACTTAATGGTCAAATCCCATATTCAATTGTGTGTCCATCCAAGCCTTTGTTTTCCTTATCCCCTAAGGTTTTTGGTTGTACGTGTTTTATACAGGATGTCCGTCCACAAAAGGGAAAACTTGATCCAAAATCCCTTAAATGTATCTTCTTGGGATATTCTAGGACACAGAAAGGGTATAGGTGTTACTCTCCTGATTTGGGTAGGTATTTGGTTTCAGCTGATGTCACCTTTTTTGAGGAAACTGTGTTCTCTGATAATATTTTCGGGGGTAGGTCTCCAATAATAGAAGATGATTTCCTTACCTATACCATCACTATTCCTGTAGAATCTATTTCCAGACCCCCCGTTACTCACGTGTATTCTAGGCGACCCCGAGATATGGTAGCGCCGATAGTTGCACAGGTGAATACTCCTCCCCTACCACAACCTATGTCAAAGGATCCTGATCTTCCGATTGCCCTCCGTAAAGGTAACCACCATTGTCAACACCCTATTTCCTCTTTTATGTCTTATAATCATTTGCCAGCCTCATCTCGCACCTTTGTATCACGATTAGATTCAGTGTCAGTTCCAAACACTTTGAGTCAGGCTATAGCTCATAATGGGTGGAGACATGCAATGGAAGAGGAAATGGCTGCTCTTGAAGATAATCAGACTTGGGATTTGGTACCTCTCCCGACCGGTAAGACTGCAATTGGTTGCAAGTGGGTTTATGTTGTGAAAATGAACCCTGATGGGACGGTGGCAAGACTTAAAGCTCGTCTAGTAGCAAAGGGGTATGCACAGACATATGGTGTTGATTATACAGAAACTTTCTCCCCTGTAGCTAAGTTAGCTTCTGTCCGTATCTTTATTTCCTTAGCTGCTTCTAATCATTGGCCTCTATATCAGTTAGATGTCAAAAATGCATTTTTGCATGGTGATTTGGTGGAAGAAGTTTATATGGAGCAACCTCCTGGATTTGTTGCTCAGGGGGAGTCTGGGAAAGTGTGTAAACTGAAGAAATCTCTATATGGCTTGAAGCAATCTCCGCGAGCTTGGTTTGGGAGGTTTAGTAGTGTAATTACTGAGTTTGGGATGCAGAGAAGTGTGTGTGATCATACTGTCTTTTTCAAGCATACTAATGTTGGATGCATTCTCTTAATTATTTATGTTGATGACATAGTGATCACAGGTAGTGATACAAAAGGGATTGAAGCCCTTAAATCTTTTCTCAAGAAAAAGTTTCACACGAAAGATTTGGGAGTGTTGAAGTATTTTCTAGGGATCGAAGTTTCCCGTTCTCGAAAAGGAATATTTCTTTCCCAAAGAAAGTATGTGTTAGATTTGCTTGATGATACTGGATTATTGGGATCAAAACCATGCGAGACACCTATGGAGCAAGGTGTTAGACTTATAGATGGTGAGGGGGAGGCCCTTGATTCTCCCGAGAGATATAGGAGGTTAGTAGGGAAATTGAACTATCTCACTATTACACGTCCGGATATTGCATTTCCAGTAAGTGTAGTAAGTCAGTTCTTACAAGCACCTACGCAAACTCATTGGGATGCAGCAGTTCGAATTGTAAAATATCTCAAGAATGCGCCTGGAAAAGGTATTCTATACGCTGACCATGAACATATGAATGTTGAGGCGTTTTCTGATGCTGATTGGGCAGGATCATTGAGTGATAGGAGGTCTACGACAGGATATTGTGTGTTTCTAGGAGGTAATTTGGTCTCTTGGAAAAGCAAGAAACAAACTGTTGTGGCTCGATCTAGTGCAGAATCCGAGTATAGGGCAATGGCTCATGTGACGTGTGAGATAACTTGGGTGCACAATCTTTTAAAGGAGGTTGGTGTGGAAGTGATGAAGCCCATACGCCTATGGTGTGATAATCAAGCGGCTATACACATTTCGAATAATCCGGTGTTTCATGAGAGGACCAAGCATATTGAGGTAGATTGTCATTTTGTGCGCGAAAAGATTCAACAAGGATTACTTTCTATGGCTCATGTTCGTAGCAACCATCAACTGGCTGATTTATTCACTAAAGGGCTCGGCAGAGACAGGGTTGAATATATTTGTAACAAGTTGGGCATGTTTGATATATATGCTCCAACTTGAGGGGGAGTGTTAGAATAATATTTCTCCTTGAGCATTGTGTCATTGAGCATTGTGTAGTATTGAGCTGTGGAGAGTCTTGGGCAGCCCAGTCCAGTCCAGTTTTTTGTTGTTTTCCTTTCTCTTTGCATATATATATGTTGTATGCAGAACAGATTGTAAGTAGAGTGTAATATAAAACATATTGAATACACTATCCTGTGAGCTTTCAACACATATGTTAGTAGTTTAAAAGACAAAGAAATAAAACTACCATCTTTATGCTTGTTTTCACATATACAGCTTTATCTCCAAGACTGTTTCTTGATTACTTGAGTACTTATTCAACAATATCACTCCATATAGATATGGCCCGCCCAGTTCTCACTTCTAAATTTTGCAGGAAGCATCCTGCTGTACGCTTATTGCTGAAAAGTTTGTTTTAACTTCACCTGAGATACTGGCTCAACAGGGATTTAGTCAACTTCTGGTACCTTACTTTATATCTAAAGTCACTTGTTCATACACATATGTTGCTTTATTTATGTCTTTTGTTTGTTTCCAATATACTAATGCTTTCCCATAAAAGACCCTTCATCTTGTTATATGTTCTTATTTATTATTTTCATTTTTACTAGGATCCTAGGTGTTTATTGTCTTTTCTTACTCTTTTTCACCTCACAAGATCGTTTATTAATTGATGATCTATACACGCATTTGTTGTGGGCATTAGCGTACAAGCATTTGGGGGCCTGCAGGCCAGTTGAGGCACATTCCATGATCTATTGATCTCCATTAGTCTCTAGGGCAGAAGCGGTGAGGGGGCCTTACGTTTGGGGTTCAACTTATTAAATGATGATTTGCAATGAGGGAATATGAAAAGCTTACCTTTTTTATGCCTTGAATTTGAAGTTAAAGCATTAGTGTACTGGAAACAAACATAGATGCTTGGATAAAAGCTTTCCCCAGACATTCCTGATGCAATATAAGAACAAAGAAATTGTATCATTTAGGGTGTGTTTGGTAACCTGTAAAATGACTTCCGGAAAATGTTTTCTAAGTTTTCGGTGTTTGGCAACGCCTGGAAAATGCGGTCAACGGAAAATGTTTTCCGTTGACCAAGGAAAATCAGTTCATTTTTATGGAAAATGACCGTTCCGCATGTTCTCGACCAAAACTAACTCATATCCTATATCACCCATGACCGAAAATGGACCAAGAGGTGGGAAACGGCCGAAAACCGACATGCTGTTTTACGTTTTTTTTTTTTTTGTTTTTGTTTTTGTTTTTTTTTTTTTTTAATATAATTTTTGAGTTTTTAATTCTATTTTTTAATAAATAATATTATTATAATTTTTTATATTTTAAATAAAATAATTACAATATTTAATTATACAATTCTATCCATTTTCCAAAAAATGAACCAAACACAGAAAGACAGTTTTCTAGAATACAACCAAACACGGGAAATGAAACTATTTTCCGAAAAATGACTCATTTTTCAGAAATCATTTTACTGCTTTCCAAACGGACCCTTAAATCAATTACACGTATATTTCTACTTGTATGGATATAGTTATTGCTCGAGGCTGATAATATGTGCCATAATTTATTTTGCTTTGCTTATCGCCCTATCCTTATTGTTGCTTCTAGCTGACCAAAATACTTGTGTCATTGTAGTTAGCGGGCATCCTCATGGATACTGGAAACTTGACAAATCCTCAGTCTACTACAAAAGACAAATACACAGCCACGTTGTTGATTAATGGGGCTGGTCGATTTGGATGTGATGGCCTCTACGAAATTTGTATGCCATTCCTCAATATCCATTCTTTACTTTCCTGTTGTTAGTTGAGACTCACCACCGAGTTTAAACTGTCTCTTTCAGTGAGATACAAGACGAAAGATGTACCTGAACTGAAAGCAAGTGAAGTTTTGCGGAAAGATTACAAGAAATGGACTAAAACAGGTTTAGATCTTTACATTTGAAATCCGATCCAAAGCTTGTGAAAAACCATTTAGCATGTCTCAACTACATGTTTGGCCTGAGAACTAGATGTAACTGTCATGATTTTTGAACGAAATGCCATGATAATAGATTCATTTGAAGTTGAAGTGAGCCATTTGGTGACCATAAACTTGAGTGCTGATATGGGAAGGTGTTTTTAGTTTTTACACTATAATTGACAGCATCGTTGTGTGGTATAGTTAATAATTAATTTAAAGATGCTATATATATATTCTAACTGCATCAGAAGTGTATGCATTTTCATGTTCCTTTTTTGTGCATTTCTACAATATATGGTATCTGTTATCTTGTGTGCTGATGGCATTATATTTTCCAATTAACCATACTTTTTTTTTTTTTTTTTTTTCTCAAGTTGGGAATGGCGGGAATCCTAATAGTATTAGGTCAAGATCTACGGCAACAAATATTGGAATGAGTTCAATTGGAATATCAATAGCCCAGCTTCTGGTTCATGAGGCTACTTCAACAGAAGATATACTAGAGTTCCAGCGTAAGGAAATGATGAACTTAATTTTTAAGATTTGGATTATAAGCAGTTATTAAGAGTCCCACATTGATAAAATAAGAGAGAACATATGAGTTTATAAGACTATAAGTTAAAACTAATTGATAGCATAAATTAATTTAATGTACTTTATAATTGTCCTTTATTTGGTTTATGGTTACATTCATATTATGGTGTCTACAATTAATCACGATTTCATTTTTATCTTGTGGCCTATAGTTTAAGACGTCTACCATGATAATATGTAAAATGAACTTTAAAGGCTGCTGTGTTATTGGAGGTGCAGGATTTGAGAATCTTAGCCTACTCGTGATTGTTTCTGGTTATTATGATACAGATAAGAAGTTCAAGGTTGGTCTATTCTCAAATCTATTTACTCTTTTTTTTTTTTTTTTTTTTTTTTGAAAGAGTCCATACTCGTAATTATGGTGATAATGCAGCCTTTTATTAATGTTTTGAACCTGTTATAACTCTTTTTATATTCATGTCTCGTATCAATTTAGAGGGAAATCCTGATCTCCGCGGATTCTTTGGAGCTTTTGAGAACCCTGATTCATTTTATGATGGCCAGAGCAAACCAACTTCCCCTCAAAATTTTGCAACCGATAGGTCAGTTTTCTTTTTCAGGAGTGCTGCTCTTTACATGATTATTACGGAGTATTATTTTGGTTAGAGCACGAGATATTTGAGTAAGTCTTAATTGTAGGAGATATATTTCCTTGTTCTTGGACCAGCCCAATTAGGGAGCAAAGGCAAATTATTGTGTGGACCATGGTCCATATAGTTGTGTGGACCATGAATATAAAGTACATTTTTAATATATTAAAAGTACATTATTTTTATACTGAATCTAGATTATTTAATAGTAAATAAAAAATGTACTTTCAATACTCAAATAACATACTTTCAAATAATGTACTTTATGTACACAAATAATGAACTTTTAGTATATTAAAAATATACTTTTTTATTTATGGTTCACACAGTTGTATGGATCATTGTACATGTAATAATGTTTTGGGGATAAAGTGCTTGACAAATTGGTTTTTTTCATACGAGAGGCAATCATTATTTTGTGGATTACAAATAAAAAGTACATTATTTAAGTACGAAAATTACATTAGTTTGTATATTGTCAACTAGTGTACATTCAGTACACAAATAATGTACATTATATTCATGGAAAATATATTATTTTGTATTAGAATACAAATGTGCATCGTATTCATGGTTCACAGAAAAATTTGTGTACGGGAGGGGGTTTTGAACTCCCAACATCTTTAATTTTAATTTTTAAGGGATGATAGTACACGGTCAGGTAAAAAAATTTTTGGTTTTTTACGTGATTAGTTTGCCTTGTGAATTTCATATCTCTGAGTTTTTCTGTATTTGTAACGAGGTCCGGGCTGGTTTTGTGTCCGAATGCTCTCACCTGTTGATGTTTAAATAATGGATAAAAGGAAGTCTGTAATGGCAAATGCTCTTGACATGATGTGCGCAGGTCTTCCAGATGCGATGAGGGCATTTGAGATTGATAGAATTACTTCGAGGAAGACAATTGAGTCTCTCCTTGAAGAATTTCAATGAACGCCAGCCCAGATGATAGTGTGTAATGTCTTAATATATACTCCGTGTAATATGGCAGGCTATATACATGCTCTTAATATTCTCTTTCCTCTCGTCGTTGTTCCTTCCGTTTTCTTTCTACCTCCTTTCTTGCACTATATATATTCTATTCTATTACTTAGTGAGGACTTAGAAATGCAGAATTGAACACTATCCTTTCGAAGGGGTTAATTTTATTTTTGATCCTAGATTTATAGGTTTTATTATATATATATATATATATATATATATATATATATATATATATTTATTTATTTATTTATTTTCAAAACATCCCTTTTTGTCCTAGTACAATTAAAAAAACCACAAGTCTACTTAATGGCAAAACAAAAGTTAAGTGCATAATTTTACTTTATAAAAATTTACAAGACTTGTGATTCTATTACTAAGAAGAAAGTGAGGATTTTGAGTTGTTAGTAATGTCATTTTAATGTCATTTAAACATATTTGTTGACAGATGACAAAAATGGTCATATCACAATAATGTTATGACCTACATGTTACATGAATGTTTTAAAAAACAAAAGGACTAAAAAATGAAATAACACATAAATGTAAGAAAAAAAAAGGACTTAACATTTAGAATTGAATAGACCAAAGTGTCATTGTATTTAACGTCATTTAAACGGTTCTGTTGACGGATGATAAAAAATTGTCATGCCACAATATTATCCGGAGCAAAGGAGTTGTTTTGACAAAAAAGGACTAAAAATAAATAACACTTATAAATTTAGGATAAAAAATAAAATTAATTTTTTTTTTAAGTTATCCATACTTTTAAACTTATTTTTCAAAAGTATTTGTCCTTTTTCTTGTAAGGAACTTGTCATCGTCACGTCATAAAGTATATCATTGTTTTAATATTAGTCCAAAATGTTATCCTCTATCTATTCCATTTTATATGTTTGGTTAAATTAATATAATGAGATTTAATTAAAGTCATTTACAAATTAATTTTTTATAATATTTATTTTACATATTTAGAAATCACATAAAAAGTACTACTCCATATTAAATACGAAACTTAAATTTAAAAATTATAACAAAATGTTAAAGAAAACAACCAAGGAAGAAGAGTTGAATTGACTCATCAATAGTAAACATGACAGTTAAAGTGAGACAGAGGGAGTATAACCTTATAGAATAATTTTGTGAAATAAGAAAATTAACGTTACGAATTAAATGTTAAGCACCTTATGATCAGATGACATGTAGTGATTCTCTCATATGGGAGGTTATGAGATCGAACTTCAGTGGAGGCATTATTGAGATGAACAGATACTACAATGTAAAAGAGTCAGTAACACATTAAGAAATTAATAGCAATTTGAATTCCATTGTTTGGTCGGTGTGTAATATTCTGCTATAACATATTTTACTTTGTGTTCTTATTGTGCAACCTCCAATTAAATTCCTAATATATCCTAATCATTTATAATTTTACCAAATTCTTTCCGTTAAATATAACGGAAGTTTAACATTAAATTGTTTAGGCAATTTGTTTCTTTATTGCAGTTTTCAAACAAATTGACAATATTCTATAATACAATTCTGTATAGATTCCTAACTTAAAATTAGAATATTGAAGTCATAATAGGATTCTATAATATAATTTTGTATAGATTCCTAACTAAACCATTATTCTACCCAAATATAAACCCCTCCCCTTCTCACTGGTATTCACTCAAAACTAAACCTAACATATTCTGCAACACACTATCTACTTGACATTCTATGATCGCCACAATGTTATCATGCTAATTCTATTATTTATACTAGTATTTTCGCTCGTGCGTTGCACGGAATGGATTTGTTATAATATTTAAAGAATATTTGGATCAATATACAATTATATATATTATAACATCGAATATTATATAGCGCAATTGATGAAATTGATTGGATCGATTATGTTTTTTGATGTTTTCCTTTGAATTAGAACAAATAATTGTCCAATTACCAGTCGTGGATAAATTTTTTTATTATATATTGAGATAATAAAAATAAAGATGAAATTATAAAAAATTCTAATATTGAACGTGTACATTTATTTGATTATAAGATTAGTACAAAAATATTACTCAATTAATTGAATAATATATGACTTGTTTGTCTAAAATTATCTTAAAAAGATCTATAAGTAATATGACTTATATAATTATATTATGACTTATATAATTATATTATTACTAAAATAAATATGAGAAAATGAGAAATAAATTAATTGTAATTATTATAAAAATAAATTCAACGACCGATGCTTAACTTAATTATCATAATAATTATTAGGCAATTATTATTAGTCAATTACACTAATATATGTGTAATTATACTTTTATACTTTAAGTATATTCATTTTCCCCATATTGCATTTAGTTTTATCTTCCTCCTCCATATTTGAATGAATTAATTTTGATTATTATAAAAATCTAACAACCCATGTTCAATTAATTTTTTAAAGTTTAAATAACTTAGAGTTTTCAAAAGGAAAGTATAATTAACTATTAAAGTTTTTAAATAATTTTCAGTCAATTAGTAATATCCTTTTCTTTTCCCGATAAATGATTTTACTTTTATTAATAGTGTTGATACGTGAATATACATATTATCAATTTATAGATATTAGTTAATTTCTATTTTACATTTTCTTAACAAATAAGCTTTATTAATTATTTGATCAATAAAATATTTCATTAATTGACTACAAAAGTTTAGGCGGGGAATGAAATAGGAGGATTTTACTTTTATATATAGTATAGAATATAGATTACGATCTTTTTATATTTTAAATCAATTAGTAATATCATTTTTCTCGGAATAATGGTCAAATAAACCACTGAACTACACACAAAACTGCAATTAGGTCATCGAACTCAAAAAGAATGCAATTGGATTCCTGAACTATATAAACTCATGCAATTAAGTACAAATTGACATGTTTTCAAAAAAAAAAAAGTCCAAATTGACCTGTTTACCTACAATTGTGATGACATGGTGGTTACTAATTTTAAAATAAACTTTTTAAATAATTTTAATTAAAATAATTAAATAATAATAATAATAATAATAATAAAATTTTAAAAAAAAAACAGACGTCTCCGACAGTTCTTCTATTTTTTTAATTTTTTTTAATTATTAGTGCCGATTGTTATGTGTAAATTAATATCAGGCAACCTTATCTAGGAAAAATGAAAAGAATTACGTAGTAATATTTATCTAATTTTCGTTCCATTTTTAATTGATGATGTAGAATATTATTATTGAAATATTTTCGTTTCATTTTTAATTTCCGTTCTTTTTTTAATTTATCTTTAATATTGTTTATAATATGCCTTTATTATTTATGATGTAGAATGTTTTCCTTTTTTTAATTAAATTGCAATGATATGACCATTTCCTTTTTCATTTTAGTTAATTATGGATGTTTTTTTATTTACAGTCAATTATTAATATTCATTTCCTTTTATATATTCAATCAATTAGTAACATCAGATTCATTTTTAGTCGATTTTTTTTTTATTTTCAGTTAATTAGTCAATTAGAATAATAGATCCACTGGTATTTTTACCTAATTTCTGTTCTATTTTTAATTAATGATGTAGAATATTATTATTGAAATATTTTCATTCTATTTTTAATTTACCTTTACTATTGTTTAAAATTTAAAATATGCCTTTACTATTCTTATATTTTTATATATAGTATAGATTAATATTATGCTAATTATGACGTCCATGTATTATGAATAAGTATGGTAATTAAGGAGTATATATTATAATTAAAAAATAATGTATATTTTAATTTCGTTTAATTATGGACGTAATATGTGTATGTTTAATTTTCTTTAATTTTATCTGTAATATATATGTGTATGTTTAATTTTCTTTAATTATGTCCGTAATATGTGTACCATTAATTTCTTTAATTGATTAGATAAAATTACGACAAGTATAAAAAACCGTTTAATAAAAGTATAATGTTTGAACTAATTTCTCAATGACCATAATTATTAAGATTTTATTCCAAAGTAACCATTAGCATAATTTTATATGTGTAATAATCTGTGAATTGAAATAATTTACATAATTGTATGGACGTAATAATATGTGAATTAGCATAATAATACGTGAATTGAAATAATTATCATAATTTTGTTAATCTCCTCTAATTATGGATGTAATATGTGTATTATCAATTTCGTTAACTGATTTGATAAAATTTATATTACGAACAACAATATTAATTCATTAGTCATAATTTTTAAGATTTTATTCAAAAGTAATCAAATGAAATGCACGGGTAATTGACATTATCTGAAGTAAAAATATATAAAATTATCGTAAGAATGAAATCTCTATGTTTAATGACCATAATAAATTTAGATGTTAAATATAGTGTAATTACCACGGATTATTTAGATGGTAAATAGTATATGGTAATTACCTATATAGATTAGCATATTAAACGGATTAACATATGTAACAATGTTATAAAAAAGGAAGGAAGCCTTTTAGATAAAATATATTAGGAATAATATCAATTAAATAAAATATCATAGGAATTTCTCAATTCTATATTTATAATTACCTTTATAAACAGATTTAATAGGAATATTTAGTTACAAACTTATATTAAGATTAATTATTATTATATTATATTATTATTATTATTATTATTATTATTATTATTATTATTATATTAACATAATAGATTTTAAATCGAGGCTACAAAATTTAATATTATTATTTCATTTATTCAAGTATAGTAATCACCATTTTTTAACTAATAAGTGTGAATTAGTATTGTGCAATTAATGATAAAGATTAATAATAATTGGAATCAACAATCAATGATACAATGACCCATGTTTAGCTTCCAATGCACCATTTTTTTATAAAATGAAGAATTGGAATGGTAAAACGAACAATTGGAATGAATAATTGAGGATTTATTCAAGTATAATAACCACCATTTTTACCAAATTACATAAGCATCCGTAAATGGGGAAGATCAAGATTGCAAATTCTACAATATATAGATGAGCATCCGTAGATTGCTAGTTATTTTGCACAGTACAACTAAAAAGATGGATAGTTAAATAAGGTATTATCATTCAAAATCTTGTAATACAAAGTTACAATACAATGTTTTTCCATTAGAAATTACCAATCAAAGTAATGTGATTAAAATATATAATTATAGAAAACATTTGATTATTCACTACAATCACTCTGAAAATTGTAATTTTACATATGTGATACGCCCATGGCAAAATTGGCCTAGCTACTTGAAACCTTATCAGCAAAAATTAAAGCATATTGAGCTGTTAAAATCAAACTAAAACACAGTACTACAAAATACTCTATGGAATGCAGACTACACCATAAGGATCTCCAACATGCAGAATGAATCAACTAAAAATTAAATCATACCGCATACCATAACAATTCTACGCGTGTTAAAGTTCGATCTTCGACTTCGTAGAATTACAGATTATAGATCTCTAACTAATAGTGAGAGCACAGATATTGGTACGTTGTGAGAGAAGAGTCATTTCTCATCATTATATAGTGGAGGATAGACATAATATGGAAGATTTTTCAAAAGGAAAGTATAATTAATTTTAATTTTATGTAAATATAGATGATTGACACGTAAAAATTTTACTACAATATTATATAATTTTTTCATTCTAATATAGTTAATTACATGTCAATTATATAAATATATATAGATATATAGATATAGATATAGATTATCATATCACTAATCACCAATTAATATATATATATATATATATATATATATATATATATATATATATTAATTAATAATTAATATTAATATATAACAATATTACCATATCACTAATCACCAATCACCAATTAATTATTCTTTTTAAAAATAATCACCAATTAATTAATTAATATTAGTATATATATTAATATATTAATATTAAGAATAATACCATATACCATATTATCAATTATATATCACCAATCACCCATCACCCATTAATATTAACAATATTACCATATTATCATATTATCATTATCATATATTACCATAATAATATTATAGGATGGATAATTAATAAAATAATAAATAAATAAAATAAATGATTTTACCAAAATACCCCTAAGTTTTGGGGGGAAAATTTGGGAGGAGGAAATTTTTTTTATATATAGTATAGATTTGCATTATAATGATTACTGCCATCTACTTGACATTCTGCAACACACCATCTACTTTGACATTCTATGATTGCCAAAATGTTATCATGTTATCATGCTAATTCTATTTCTTGCCAAAATGTTATCATGCTAATTCTATTTCTATTATTACACACCATCTACTTGACATTCTATGATTGCCAAAATGTTATCATGCTACTGTTTAACAGTCAGAGTTGTATTTGCATTATAATGATTACTGTTTAACGGTCCGAGCCTAAAGAGAATTGTCACTTATGAGAATCAAACCCGAGTTCTCCCAAAATTCTTCCCCACAAAGAGAGCTCATTTGCCACTTGAGCTACCCCATTAGATTGTTGTGGTTCTCATTATATTCCTCTATAATCTACACATTTTAGTTACTCCTAACTCCCTACTCTATGGTTTTTGAATTTATGTTATAGTTCTCATTATATTATTTCATAACATCCTTTATAAACATATTTCTCATGGCACAAGGATATTAGTCATGACAAATGCAGTAAAATTAATTGATATTGACACACAAACTGTGGGCTAGAGTTGTACAGTTCATGTCATTAAAAAAAACGAACCAAAAAATACTATTGGAACGCCTGAGAAAAAGTATATGCTCATCGTCCTTGAGGATGAAACTGTAATTAAATAGTAAAAAATTTCTCCCTTTTATTATTATTATTATTATTTTATTTTTATCATTATTAGTATTATTATTATTATGAAGATACTCTCATTCACCACCAACATCATTGTAAATGCTATATCTAAATGCAAGGAACTCGGGTTCAATCAATAGTGTTTGATAATGATATTGGAATGTATGATATCACTTTACAAACCAACAAATGGTGCATCATTTCAAATGTCATTGTCAAACCTGTCCGGACGAACTATAAAGTACTTGATCACAAATACAATTACACATGGATTTTAAATGGCCGGACCGGTGCCCAAACAAGTGACAATGATGACATGCCATTTGCTCCCATGTAAGTGGGTTATTTGTTTCTACTTACTTTAGTTGTAGTTTAGCTATTTACAATTTCGTTATGTTTTATTAAAATATATAAGTGTCGAGGCTATTTCTTTGATTTTATTAATTTAGCATTTTTTCTCTCATTATTATATGACTACTTTAACCAATTAAGGAACACTAATTTAAAAATACGCATTGGGCATTGGTTTAATCGCGCTTTGTGATAACTAGTTATGAATATACAAGCCAATATGCCCTTAACAATAATAAATTATATTATTATATAGCTATGTAATTAAGAAACTTTTATGAGGGTATAATACTCCATCTATGTTATATTTTCTTCTTAAGTTATGCGGGAAAAAAAATACTATTTTTTTCTTAAGTTTGTTTTCCTCAACTTTTAAGAACTCCACTTCCAATGTAAAATATTTTCCATCCAACCAAACAACATAAAATAAAATTTTCCTCCACTTTTAGGAAAAAGCGAACCAAACACCCTCTAAATTCTTCCATCATCAAGAATCCCCTAATGCTTTGCACAAATAACAATTCTTTCACTATACTTTTTTTTTTGGATACATTAGGTTTCATAGCTTACGCTATACTAATTCTAAACTCCTAAACCCCTACCTAAGAGCCCTAGAGGAGGAAAATCGTGACTCACTATGCTTACTTCTCAGTGGGTCACCCATCTTGTGACTGCTCTAAGTCAAACACGTTTAACCACAAAGTTATTTGACTATTTGGTTGTCGTATCCTACTTAAAACCAATTGGTGATAAATATATGAACATTAACAATTTAATCACATCTCTCTATGGTAAGCCACAATGCCACATTTTGAATCGAGCTGGGGCTGAACTCGGTCGACTCAGCTAACGCCCAATAATCCTCATCGCAACACCTGTAGCAACCTTTGATCACAAGACAAAGCCCAGCAGCATGCCTAACCCGACCAACAGTATGCATGACTTGGTCCTTAGCCTCCGTGCCCATCATCCCCCTCCCAGGACTGGGCTTGGCTTTCACCTCGCTACCGATTCAATCCCGTGACCTCAGCTTTGATACCAATTGATGGATCTCAGTGTTGCACTATGCATACTTCACAGTGGGTCACCCATCATGTGACTACTGTAAGTCAAACACGCTACTCAATATATCTCATGTATGATCTGATTTTATTAAATTTGGGCTCCATGGCCCATTAAACCTCACCTTAAGGGTATCTTAGCCCAATTGACTCAGTTAAGTCAAACCCACCATCCTGGTAACAAGTAGAGTTGAACATCGACTTTTCTCACCTTTAGGGGTTTCTTGAAAAGCAAAGTTTATAAGAGTTACCACGTCACATGTTTAAAATAAGAAAATCAAAATATTTTAAATTAACACGTTGCCCCTAGTTGGCATAACCGACACCGTGCTTAGAAAAATATTAGTTTTCTTACAATAGTGGCGAGCCACGATTAGGTAATCTCAACTTTTGAGGCCTAACCATTTACAACTTAATATTTAATATATGAAAGATTTTAAAATTTATTAAGTTGCACTTTATTCATGCAACATTTTCACATATATCATATATGTAGAGTGCATGAAAAGTAAATTCGATATCAGTCATAGACTTCTAAATGGTCAAAATTGAGCTAGCTAATTTTGACCGTGTATAGTGAATAGCAGTGTTGCAAAAATCCCGCCTAGGGGCCGATTAATCCCCGCCTAGGCACTAGACACCGGTCGACTACCTAGCGTATCACCTTAAATGGTGGTCTAGGCGGTTGGCTGGCTAGGCGACTGCCTAGGCCACTTAGGCGCTGACCGCCTTGGCCTCCTAGGCACCGACTAGGCCGCCTAGTCGACCGATTAACTATTGTTCTTTTTTTTTTAATAGATTATTTCACTCAAAACGACATCCTTTGAGCGAAATAATCCTAAATTGTACAAACTCTAGATATTTTTAGGTAAATATTTAATATTTAAGTATTAACTATTAAAATATTATATAATTTATAATTATTAGTCTTTAAAAAAATAATTACATAAATTTAAAAAAAAAATACACGGGTTCCTAGGCGCCGATTAATCCCCGCCTAGGCGTACTAGGTGCTCCCCGAGCACCCAAGGAGCGCCTAGCTATTTTTTCAACCATGGTGAATAGTGAAAAATTAAAATCATATCTATTACATGTAAACTTCCATCATACTATAGCCTTCGAGTTTTCAACTCTTGAAGTTTTTAGGATCTTCGTACATATATTTCCTATCTACCAGAAATGGAGTACATATTTCGGGGAATGTATTTACATTATAATAATAAATAAGAGGCACATGGGCCCTAATTTTAATGGGTCACACTTGTGTGAGACCGTCTCACGGATCCTTATTCGTGAGACGGGTCGGGTCGGGTCAAGGCACCATGCAAATGTCACACTTATATGTGCAAATGTCATACTTATATGCTCAAATATAACACTAATCAAGAATACAATTTTTGTTACTTATTAGAGAAAAAGTAATACATTTTTCATAATAAGTAATATTGACAAGTGCCTCTCACTTATAAGGACAAATATAATACTTTTGTGGAAAAATGTAATACTTTTAAATCGAAATGTAAAAGTATTATTTTTTTCCTTAAAAGTATTACATTTACTCTTATAAGTAACAAAAATTGTATTCCTAATAAGTATGACATTTGAGCATATAAGTATGACATTTGTGCATATAAGTGTTACATTTGCATCTTGACCCGACCCGATCCGACTCGTCTCATGGTGAGACGGTCTCACACAAGTTTTTACCAATTTTAATTAACCACCAAAAACAGTGCAAAACCTAAAACTAATCACATTCATTCAATGGGTTCTAAGTCCAAGACCAAACCGACATGCTTGGCAATCCATAGCATAAAATAAATAATGCATTAACTTTCGGCTTTAGAAGATATAATCTAGTTATACCAAAACTTGGGTCAATCAAAATAAACTTTATATAGAAACAAATTTACATATAACAAATTAAAATATTTCATTAATTAATTAATTTCATACCAAAAACAAAATCGTATGTAATTAATTAATTACTATTACAATATTATGTAAATAGCATTCAATTAACATATAAAGAATCACTATTTAAGGAGAAAAATAAATATTTCAAGATTATAACAATATAATTATTATTACCAGAAAAATCACCAGAAAAATCATATTTTAAATGGTAACAATAATATATTATCATCTAATCTTCCCAAATATTATGATAATAATTAATACTAGCAAAATATCTCATATTTAATTAGTAGTATAATTTTTCAATTATCAATATTCAATAATTTTTCAAAATATAATAACAATTAATGTCACAAAAAATATCCAATATTTTATTTGGTAACAAAATTCTAATTATCACATATATATTTTCAAAATATATAATACTACCATAATTATCAAATAATTTAATTAGTAATATTATTTTTCCAAAACTTGCGTAAATAAATCACCGATCACTGACCTGTTTTCCGGCAGCAAGCAGCTGCACGTCAACGCCGTCTGACCATCACGTCAAGAACGGTCAGCCGCGTCTCCTACGACGGTGCCTTCCGCACCACTAACGAGTAATATTCAATAATTCATTTAAATAACTCGTAAGTCATGAGTAGCACCTAGTAGTATGTCATGACTACCTAGTTGACAATAATATATATATATATTATAATGAACCTTTCTGTTCTAAATAACATTCCTTTCACAAAGCACTTGTTCCGTATCAAGTAAAGGTCATGGTCAAATTTAGTCAAACCTAGTCAATACGTCTATTCAATATTCTTAACCTGAAGTCCAACTTTATTATACTCTGGTCACATATTCTCGTTGTATGATTATTGAATACACTAAAACATCCTTGTTACCTCAAGGCAATGGATCCTCTATTGAACACACATATGTTTTCGTACAATACTGAACTAGGCCACCAAGTACAATTACAGTTCCATAAGGAACAAAAGACGCATACTGGCAAAAACTAGTCCACCATATGTACGAGACAACCATGTGCTAGTCCACATGTGCACTCTCCGTATCGCATACAGAATGGCATGAGACTCACCATAAGAAGGAAAATGTGCTAGTCTTATGGTAATTCTAATGCCCAATTAGAATTCCTATGACTAGTAATATTTTTACAATACTTCATTTATTAATTATTCATCACTCATATTCTTAAATCTTAAGAATGAATAATTAAGAAAATTGTATGTAATAATATCAAATATTAACTAAGTAAAAATAAAATAAATAAAGCATTTATTTATTATATTTATTTAATAACAAATCAATGCCCAAAACAATAAATGTTGGCTCTTAGGATATACATGCCTAACAAATAGGAGGGGGATATGACTTGTCTAAACAACATTGACCGGGAAGGCCGTGGGCTAGTGGAGAGGCCAATACCCCACCCCCTTGAGGAAGAGGCACTGCTTGGATATTTTAAATTACAAAGAATTGTTTAACTTACTAAAATATATATATATATATATATTTTATAGTGCCCGATACAACCAGGACATGTTGAGTGTGGATATTATGTCATGCGATACATGCTTGACATCGTGACAAAATATTCATCTGTTGATCGTTTGGATGCGGTAAATAAATTTAAATAGAATTGTGTATGGTTAAATTATACTTTATTAATTAACACTTTTAATAATTCTATTAATTAAATTATTTTGTAGGAATTTCAAAGCAATACTGCGTATTCTATTGACGACATAAATGAGATTCGGGAACAATGGGCAAAATACTTCTTCTCTCAGTGCGTGTAACTTTTGTTTTATTAATAAAGCTATTATGTTTTAATTTGAAGATATTATTGTGTTTTGATTATATATATTATTGTATTAAAGTCAATGACAATCAGTGACTGTCTCATCCGCTACTGTTGTACAACAGTAGCGAAATGTCATTTACAACAGTAGCGAAAAGGTGATTTTGTACTAGTGTTTATGAGTTAAAATAATGTACTTTATGTGTTAGAATAATGAAATTTCTGGGGTAAAATAATGTATTTTGTAAGTTAGATTAATGTAATTTATGTGTTAGAATAATGTATTTTATGAGTTTGAATAATATATAATGTACTTTATGTGTCAGAATAATTAAATTTCTAGGGTAAGATAGTGTACTTTATGTATTAGAATAATGTACTTTATGTATTAGAATAATGTATTACATCAGTTAGAATAATGTACTTTATACGTTTTTGGCCCGTTTTCCACAAAGTTGTGTGGACCACGATCCACGCAATAATGATTGTTTAATTGTTACTTGGGCCAATATCTTGAGCTTTGTACATATTTATTTGGGCCTAGCGTCCAAGCATTAAAAGTACTATTTTCCTACCCCCATTCTATACGACAAATTATTGTATGGACCGTGGTTCATACAAATGTGTGGACAATGGTCTAAAACGACATCGTTTTGATGTTTAAAAAAATATTTCTTGTTTCGCACTCGTGTTAGAATAGTAAACATTCTCCAGTAAGATAATGTATTTTATTATGAGTTAGAATACAACTAACTCTGTTACATTGTAGTATACTTTTTCAACCTGTTGAAGCACAAAGAGTCAGTATCGCCTGTACCGAGACTCAATCTTATAACTTCTCATATGAGAAAGCCACTACATGCCATCTCAGCACAAAGTGCTTGGCATGTATATATAATATACTTATGTGTTAGATCAGAATAATAAAATTTTTGCGATAAGATATTGTATTCTATGAGTTAGAATATAATAATGCACTTCATGTGTTAGAATAATATATTTTATGAGATATAATAATGTACTGTACTTTATGAATTTTTCGACTATGGCCCACACAATTATTGTGTGAACCATGATCAACGCAATAATGATTAATTGTATACATATGTACTTGGTTTATGGTGTATATGATCTCCCTAAAATCATCAAATTGGTAAGCAACCAATATAATTTGTTCGATAATCTTTGCTCAAGCTTCTCTCTATATTTTAAGGAAAATTCATATTTATTTTTGAGGTAAACAAAATTCATATTTATTTATTACCGAATATTTATGTTCTAAAACTAAATCTCATGTCTACCTACCAATTTTTGTCCTCGACTTTTAGTATGACCATAAATGGTATATTGACTATTGATTTTGTTCCAAATTTGGTCTTTCAGTTAAATATACACTTAAGAGTTAATTCCATCATTGGTCCTCCGACTATCATGATTTTTCACAATTGGCTCTCGACTTTTAATTTGGAAAATGAGTTAATTCCTAAAATGGTCCTCCGACTATGGCCTTTTCTTAATTTGGTTCCTTGACTTTTAATTGCACCCAAAGTGGTCCCCAAACTATTTAATTTTAAGCCAAAAAGGTCAACCGTTAGATCTGGTGTCAAATGGGTGTTAAAATGAGGGGTATAACGGGTAAATCAAGTGTTGGTCTCCAATTTAATCAATATGTGTCCCCAATTCAACAACCTGCGCAATTTTTTCAGCTTTTACTTTTCCGGGAGATTTTATTGCCGGAATCAAATAACCGGTACCGCTGGTAGATGAAGTTAAGCAACTTCCGCGGAATGGAAACGGAGATTCAATCGAATTACACTTACATGGGACGGAGCTTCAGCGATCTCAACATCAACGATGATTCTTCGGCTTTCAGCGACTGCAACAGTGATAGATCCGGCGAGTTCCCGACGGCTTCTTCGCAGAGTCGTCGGCTATTGCTGGCTTGCGCCACCGATAACTCCGACGAATTGATTCCTCAACTTGTCTTCGATCTTGATTCGAGCTCAATCGATGCAATAAAGCAGGCTGCAATGGAACTCCGACTCCTTGCGAAGAACATGCCGGAGAACAGAATCAAAAATGCCAGAGCCGGAGCAATCAAACCGCTTATTTCACTAATTTCGTCCACAGATCCTCAACTTATAGAATATGGCGTTACCGCAATTCTCAACCTCTCGCTCTGCGACGAGAACAAGCAGCTCATCGCGGCTTCTGGAGCAATCAAGCGGCTCGTTCAGGCTCTTAAAGTAGGCACCCCTGTCGCCAAAGAGAACGCCGCTTGCGCTCTTCTCCGGCTCTCACAAATTGAAGAGAACAAAGTAGCAATTGGATAGTCCGGTGCGATTCCGCCGCTAGTAAGCCTTCTAGAAAACGGAAATTTACGCGGCAAAAAGGACGCACCAACGACTCTATACTTGATTTGTTCAGTCAAAGAAAACAAAGCCAGGGCTGTGCAACCTGGAATAATGAAGCCTCTAGTGGAATTAATGGCTGATTTTAGTTCAAACATGGTGGATAAGTCAGCGTTCGTTGTGAGCGTCCTGGCATCGGCAGCGAAGGCGAGGGCGACGCTAGTTGAGGAAGGCAGAATTCCAGTTCTGGTTCTAGTGGAGATTGTGGAATTCCGGTTCCGGTATTTAGGGCTGCAATTTGTTTCACTAATTTGGGGAAGAAACCAGCTAGTCTCCATTAAATAATATAAATTGTCCATTTTGCCCTTCTTTTTAACGGCAGGTTCACGCCAAAGCTAACGGAAACCATTTTGGCTTAAAATTCAATAGTCGGGGGATTAATTTAGGTGCAATTAAAAGTCAAGGAACCAAATTAAGAAAAGGCCATAGTTGGAGGATCATTTTGAGCATTAACTCTTTGGAAAATTTAGACACTTGACTATCAAAATGTCTCCAATGTTGGTCCTTCCGTCACAAGCTAGTTAAGTGGAAGTTAAATTGAGAGGTAAAACAGTCATTTAACATACTCTGTGTGTAATACCTTTTCGTTCTCCTCCAAAGCTGCCATTAATCCTCCTTCTTGAGAGGTCTGATCTCCATGCTGCGCCCACTGTTCCTGCTCTAAATCGTCCGAAAAAAACATATTCTTCCAACACCAAGAAACCTATCACCGTGCATTCCTTATAGCTTTTTGCGACAAAGAACATTATGGCCACCACCCAAGTCGGAGGTTCATCGCCGACCCGGAGATCCGGCAGGTATATCGTTTGCCTCGTCAACGGATTTTTTATGCGAAGCCTTTTCGTGGAATCATTACGATGCTCCTGCTCTAACAGAAACCCTTTCTGTACACCAATACACGAAAATTCTGCATCCTTACGGATCTAATAATGAATCGATCACTCAAAGTCTCAAACACAATCAACTAATTTATGTATTTAAGATGATAGTAAAAACACATGGCGGCGCGTCGGTGATGCTTTTCGACGAAGTCATCTTGCTGGATGAGTTGGTACCACTTCTTCCCTCTAATAATCACTGTTCACACCACACTCCCACAAAAAGCTCCACCCACCCCTTCTTTTCAACAAATTAAAAATCCAAAAAGAAGTTTTAGTTTGTATATACAACTTTGTTACCGTCGTATACAAGTGGTGGTGGAAGAGGAGGGAACAGACAACAGAAGGAGGACCCATGCTGGAATTAACTCATCCATTTAACAAATATTAAATTTAAAAATAATAATGTTAAAATTAACTTGTTGTTAAGATGAACAAATTGAGTTCATAAATTTAATATAATGAGTTCATTATTGTAAAAGAGCTAAACTTTTTACATTATTATTACCCTTAAATTTAATGTTTATTAAAATGATATTTAACTAGACAACCAAATTTGAAAAAATCAATAGTCAAAGGATCACTTATGATTAAATTAAAAGTCCAAGACGATAATTGTTAAAAATCAATAATCAATGGACCATTTATGTTCGAATTAAAAGTCGAATAAAAAAATTAATAAATGACAATAGTCAAAATATTGTTCTTGGAATTAACACTATAATTAATCACCGCAATATACTTGGAAATATGGAACCAATATAGGAATAAATTTAATTCATTGCCTTTTTTGAAATAAATATAAATTCATTTTTAGAAAATCATTTGAATATATTATAACCTATTTACTACTTTACCATAAACTTAATCAATTGGTCAACATAAATACCTCGGCTCAAATCATTGTCATCACCAGAAAAAAAAAAAACAAAAAGTAAAAGTAAAATATAGAGTTGAGAAAATGGGTTTCAGTTTGTTTTCTCATCCTAGGCTGTGTCTTTTGCTAATACTTTTTGTGACTGTGTCTGTAGTTAGTGGTCGCAAAACCTATCATATCACTAATTATGGTGCCATTCGCGGTGGAAAAACTGACAGCAGCAAGGTATATATATATATATAAACCCAATATATACAAAACACTTATATATATGGTGTTGTTCCTTGTAGGGGATTGCATTTCATGCATGCATAGCACTCTCTCCTCTTTCATAAGAGCTCTACTCATAAGGGTTTACGTTAGAAGAATTAGTGCAAAGTTTTTTTTTTTTTTTTTGAGTTCTACTGACTCTGTTACATTGTAGTATCTGTTCATAGCTACTTACTTTCTCAACCTACTGAAGCACAAAGAGTCAACAAATTCCCTCTACTGAGCCTCGAACCCACTCCCTTCCACATGGGATTGTACACCGGATGTCGCTTGACCACGAGGCCTTTGGCAACTAGTGCAAATTTGTATAGAATGAGGATAATTTACTCTAGAGTAACCCAATTCAACCAAGTTAGCTAAAGATACAACTTGTAATCACAAATTTACTAGGTTAAATTCCAACTTTCTTTGTTGAACCAGTCAGTTATGGACAACTTGACTGATTTACCTCATTGTGGTCCTTTACCAGTTAAGATCGAGTGGTTTACCAATTGCACACGTACCGTTGAATAGTGGTTAGTTGCATGTTTCCCTCGTCACCTCGAAACAATTCACTCTGATCTGATTTGTACTTTCAATATATATATATATATATATATATATATATTTGTAGGCATTACTGACAGCATGGATGCTTGCATGCAATGATAGCGGCAGCACGGTGGCCGTTCCAGGCGGGGAGTTCTTACTGAATCCGGTGAGGTTAAGCGGCCCATGCGCCGGCCCGATAACGCTTTCTGTGTGGGGCGTTTTGAAGGCTCCAGACAGGACTTTCCTCGACAGCTCGGAGTGGATACTGTTGGAGGATCTACAAGGTTTAACCGTCACCGGGAACGGCGTTTTAGATGGTCAGGGTGCATACGCCTGGAGTGTCAACCCATGTAAAGTTGATCCCAACTGCAAACCTTTTCCTACGGTATGTATATACATTCATTTAATTTTCCTACCTAGCTAGCTAATATCCGGCCTTTCTCAATTGATTCACTTGTGTGAGACCGTCAGGAATCCTTATCTGTGACTCTATGAGTGGGTTGTGTAAATATAAAAATGTAATATTTATAATTAAAAATGTAATACTAATTTTGAATAAAATATTTGTTACTTATAAAAGAAATTGTAATATTTTTGATAACAAATTTAATACTTTTACATGTTAATGAAAAAGTATTACATGTTCCCTTATAAGTAATGTTGCCAAGTATTTGTTATTAATAAAACATAAATAATACTTTTAAAGAAAAAAATAATACTTTTTAAAGTATAACATTTTTTCTTAAAAATATTACATTTTTCACATATACGTAATAAATTAAATTAAAAAGTATTATATATTTTTTTAATAAAATATTACATTTGTCCACATAAGTAATAAACATTTTATTCATGATTAGTATTATATTTTTCAATATAAGTATTATATTTACATTTTGATCTGACCCGCTTCACGAGCAAAGATCCGTGAGACGATCTCACACCTTTCTTAATTATATAAATATAATTCTAATACGTACTTTCTTTTCTTGAATGATTGATATTTAGAATTTGAAATTCAATAATATCGTGTATGGACGTATAGAAGGGATAACTTCACGTGATAGTAAATTTTTTAACATTAAAATCGACGGCAGTCAACACGTGGAGATTGAAAATATAAGAATAACGGCGCCACCGGATAGCAAGAATACCGACGGAATTCACATCGGCCGGTCACAATATGTGCAAGTCCATAATGTGGATATTGGGACAGGGGACGATTGCATTTCGTTTGGGCCAGGAACCACAAACGTTGTGATCAGCCAGGTGAATTGTGGTCCTGGCCATGGCATTAGCATTGGAAGCCTAGGAAAAGGTGAAAATGAAGAAGATGTGAGTGGAATTATTGTGAAGAATTGCAATATCACAAACACCACAAATGGGCTTAGGATCAAAACGTGGGCACCTTCTCCTCCCAGCAAGGTCTACAACATTACCTATCAAGACATCATTTTGAATGGTGTTAAAAACCCAATTCTCATCGATCAACACTACTGTCCCAACGACCAATGCCAACATCAGGTATAGTAATTTCTCCTAGCACGAGTATAGCTCCCTAGTTCAGTATGTAGTATTTGAAAGAAGAGACTGAGGATTATGTTTAAAGTGGACAGATCTCTAGCTTATGTGTACTTGTATTTGGCCTGTCTGTTCAGTCACTTAGTTATATGATTTGTATTCTCCCAAATCCTCTATCGGGCTAAGGTGTGAGTGATCCTTGAAATTAGGGATTCAACCTTTTGGGAAGGTATAATAATACCTTCCATCAATAATCATGTACACCATCCATTAGGCCGACACGTGCTAATCAGTGTCTTGTCACTACAAATTAAAGGCCCAGTGCCTGCACAAGCTAAGCTGATTCAATAGGCAGTATTTTGGGTAGAGATTAATGTTCGACACTCCGTAGCAGCAATGATGAGATTAATTATGTCCAAAATAGACAGATCCTTTGTGTGCATCGACATTTGACCTTATATGTTGAGCCACTGAATTACCATGGCTTACATCTTCCCAAATGCTCTGTCGGGCTGGAGTGTGGGGCTCAAGAATTAATTAATTACTGTTTAATGTTTGTGTACGATCAAATTAAACAGGGGGAATCATCAGTTGAAATCACAAACATCAGATACTTAAACATTGTTGGGAGCTCCCAGGACGAGTTGTCTGCGATTTTCAATTGCAGCGGAAGGGTGCCGTGTAAAGACATAGAGGTCAGGAGCTTGAATATAGTATACAATGGTCATCAACCCACGAAAGCAGCTTGCTACTATTTTAATGGCAAATTTCATCATTGTCACTCTCCAAATCATTGCGCGCGGCTGAGATAGATGTTAGTTTTGTATGTTGTATTTGGTAACTTAGCATAGATACATACACTCTATGAGCTTTGCTTATTTTTCTACATACTTCTATTTATACGGGTTCTTGAACCATTTATATACACCAAATAAAATTATGTACGGTTCTTGAACCTTGTATTACTATTACTGTTAATCAAACGGGGGTTTTTAGTTCTATATATTGTTAAAAATAGCTAGTCATTATTAATGGGATATGATGATAAGTTAATTTAGTGCTAATAATAGCGTTCTTTTAGTTCACAAAAAATATTTGAGAAGAAATGAAATTTAAATTCCATAAAAATAAATTATCAGAAAGATTGATTCCATTATTTGATTTGTGAAAAAAGAAATTATTTGGACTATTAATTTCATTGTTTCGTTAGGTTAGTTGAAATGGTAAGAAATAATAAGTATAATGACAAAAATATTTATACACAATGATAATGATAATAAAGGTAATAGTGATTTTTTAATTTAAAACTTTTTCCTTGAAAAAAAAAGGGGAAAATGTACAAATAGGCCATTGAACTATTTGAGGGATAGCAATTAAGCCATCGAACTCCAATAAGCTCCAAATGCATCCATGAACCTGTAAAAAAAAGAGCAATTAGCCTTTTTAACAAGTTACCAACATGTTTTTGCTGATTGGGATGCCACGTGGATTTTTTATTTTTTATTTTTTTATTATTATTTTTCCTAGTAAGCATCTGACAAAAAAAAAAAAAAAAAACTAAGAATTTGACCCTCAACTATAACTTCTTTATTTAATTTTAATTTTTTCTCTCTTTCGCGATTGTTTGTGGTATTTGCAATATTTTTGAATAAAGAAAAGTGCTATCTGCATGTAATTTCTTAAACTAAAATTAAATTATGCGTGTAATATGTATGTGTTTTTGCGAAAGTTTTTCAATGTATAAATTTCGATCAAGGAAAACTTCAGTTTAAGAAATTACATGCGGATAATATTTTTCCTTATTAAAAAATATCACAAATACCACAAACAATCGCGAAAGAGAAAAAAAAAACTAAAATTAAATAAAGAAGCTATAGTTGAGGGTTGAATTCTTAGTGTTTTTTTTTTTTTTTTTTTTTTTTTTTTTTTTTTGAGTCAAATGCTTAGTAGAAAATTAATAATAATAAAAATATAAAATTAAAAAATCCACGTAGCATCCTAATGGCATCCCAATCAGCAAAAACCTGTTGGTAACCTGTTAAAAAGGCTAATTGCTCTTTGTTTATAGGTTCATGGATGCATTTGGAGCTTATTGGAGTTCGATGGCTTAATTGCTATCCCCCAATTAGTTCAATGGCCTATTTGTACCTTTTCCCTAAAAAAAATTATTGCATCCAACCAAACACTCACTAATAGTTCACGTGTCAATTTTTAAATTACGTACAATTTTTATATGTTAAATTTGATCTTGTCTATATATATATGTGTGTGTGTGTGTATATGTATATATATGTACACACACACACACACACACACACACACACACACACACACACACACATATATATATATATATATATATATGTTGAAGTATATGTACAATTCATAAGAACCTATACATTCTCACTAGAGGCATTTAGAGGGGCGATTCAATCTGTAAGGAAAATACTATATATATTCTCATTTTTTATTCTTACAAACAAAATTTTGATGTAGACACTTGTATTGGAACCCAAATAAAAAAGTAGTTTATCAGTGTCCGTCACATCGTAGAGTAAGATTTAGGAGTTCCTGTAGTAAAACTATTGTGTAAACTTGCAAATGTCTAGGATTTCCAACAAAATGGTAATCCAGTTCCTCTATCATAAGTATACAAAGAACAAACATTACCCTGCGCCAAGGACCTTTTTGTCCAGTGGCACCCAATTCCTTCTTCATATAGGAGATTATGGGTTCGAGTTTCAGTGGAGGCGATATTAACTTTTTATGCTTGAATAGGTCAGATACTGGATTGTAATAGAGTCAGTAGTATTCAAAAAATAAGACGAGCGTAGAGGCGATAGGCATCCACCTCCGGCCTCCTTCCCCATTTGCCATTTATAGGAGATCGGTGGAGGCTACGACGAGCGCAGAGGCGATAGGTGATCTTTGGGCCTGAGTCGGTGTTGGAGGATGAATCTACGATTAGAAAATAGGAAAAATATCCCAAGGGCATTAGTGTACATTCACACTTCTATTCATTATCTATGTTAATCCCCTTCCCTCTCTAGCTTATATATATACAGTGTACTCATAGCAATCTGCAGTGAGTTAGCTTCCATTCTACACTCATCAATAAACATTTCTTACTTTTCCTGTTTCCCCTGCTATACTGTTTACATTCCAACATGGTATCAGAGCTCGCCGGTGAGGGAGCTATGCCGTCGCAGCTTCCGGCACCGGCGAGTTGACGCCTGGAGAACGCCGAGCCGCGCTTTCGTTTCCGGGGACAGATCCACAGAGGATCTTCACTTCGCAGAGGAGTAAGTCCGCCTTTCAATCTGAGCGCAGTGTTCCTCCAATCAAGCATCGACGGTAGTTCACGGAGTAGATCCGTGGAGATTTCGAGCAGAGTGCTCGTTAATCCTCAGCTTGCCGTCTTCAATCGTACTTCCGTCTTCAATCGTACTTCATGGAGCAGATCCGTGAAGAGGTCGAGCGCTGATAAGACTCCAAGATACCCTTATTTCAGGCACATTTTAGGGTGTTTTATCGCGTCTATAGCATCCTTATTTGGTAAATTATGTGCGTAAATGCTTGAAAATCACTAACTGATGCACGGAAGCTACTTTTAGCTTAAAAGAAGTAAAACAGGAGCCCCAGGAGCGAATAGGACCAAAAGATGAGCTTTAAGAGCAAACCAGGCAAGAGCGGAGCCCCGGAGGACCAATCTGGAAGGCCACATGCGTGTGAGCAAGCGTGGAAACTTTCCAGAAGCTCCCCACACACGCTCACACGCGTGTGAGAGGCGTGGAGACTGCAATGCGCGAATTTCAGCTAGGGTTGTCATTTCGGAGACTATTTAAACCCCTTTGATGAATTTTCAGAGGAGGATTCCAGAATTTTAGTTTTCTGTCGAAACCAACAAATAATAAATACTTACTCTTAAGAATTCTAATAGTGATGAGTAAGGTTGTACCCACAGAGATTGGTTAGACTTATCTTTAGCAATAGATATAATAAATAATGAAATGAGAATCGAAACTTAAATAGCAACAATAAAATGGAAAATAATATCAAATAGCAAATAATTATCAAGTAAATGTCAATGGCAAATGGTATCCACCCCAAGGAATAATATCAGTTTAATTCTAACAAGACAGTTATTGATATGCAAGCCAAACTAACTTTACTCTTTACTAGATTGGTTATGGTTATTAACAAGCTCTAACAACCTGTCTTTCCTTACTTCGTCGGTAATTAAAACAAGCTCTTTAATTACTTCCCTAGCTAATAAACAACCCTAAACAAGTTCTTAGGATTTAATTTACTAACAGCATTATCGAATTAGAAAGACTACCAATCCTAGTCAACAAACTCACAAGCTCGGTTCATTTAAGCTAGACTATATATCTCCATAACACAAAACGAAAATAAGTTATAATCAAATTGTGTTATTTGCTACTAACATCAAAACACTTAAACAATTACGGATTCAAGGTTCTGACTAGCAATTTAATAACTTGATAATTGAACAATGGGCCCTATTGCAACAATTAATCAAGCAATAATTCATATATATGAATATAACAGAAGATATATAGATAATAAAGAGCAAAGAATAATTTAGGCTAAATAAAGCTTACTGGTCTTGTAGAATCAAACTTCCATAATCCTTGAATTGGAAAAATAATAACTCAGCAGTACATCGTAGAGAGCGCTTACAAAATAAATTTATATGTTATTAACGTGATAAATGAAAGACAAGAATTACTTGCTAATGAGGAGTGTCTTTACAAATGAAACATGCAAGCTATTTATACTATAATTAAAGAGACAAATGCGCAATTGTGTGAATAAGCAAAGAATTCGGCGACGTGAAAGAAATGCGAGCTTCGTGGGTGAGTTGTATGGTGGATGACATCATGCGCTACTTGAGCCACATAAATTATTACTTTGTTTACTTCCTTCGTTCGCTGCAATGCTGCTATCTACGTACATACATAGCATATAAATTATAAAAGCATAATAATTAATAGGTTAAATGAATGAAAGACAAATATGTTAAAAGTGAAATTTTGGGCTGCTGAATATGAAACAAATAAAAAATTAATTTGGACCAACTAACTAAAACAATATAAAGGAGAATGATTAGTCCAAATCATCAACTAAGCTTAATTATTCAATAACTAATATATTAATGCAAAATATAAAATAAAGTGTAAAATAAATATAATGTAAAATAAATAAAATTAATTTATTATAAGAATTAAATATAAATAAGTATAAAAATAATGCTTATCATTTTCCCTTTTCTTAGTTTTTCTTTGGAGAACTTTATCCATTTTTCTTAGTTTTTAGATTAGATCAATCTCCATTGTAGAAGACAACAAGCTTGGATTGAAGATCTTCTTCTCTCTAGGTGATCTCTATTTCATTTATATAATTTTAGCTATCTTGTTCTTGGATTAAATTAGCTTTTGCTTGCATTTCATATCATGAGTAGCTAATTTAGTCTACGGATTTGGATTGTGTGATTGAATATTGCTTTTTTGATGATCTTATTTCTATATCTTGGATCTATGAGTTTGTGTTGATGGATTATCTATTCTTGTCTTTTGATTGTTGTTTTGATGAGATCTTATTTGGATTTGGCCAATCTAGATGAGAGATTGAGCTCTTGACTCTTTCATGTCTTTGATTAGAGTTAGGATTTGAAGCTTTACACAATCAAAGTTCCTATGGACTTCTTAAGAATAGTAGGATAGTGTGTAGCTTAAGTGTTTAATAAAATTCCTCTTAGAACTTTAGATGCTTGAAGGCACTCCTAAGTCAAAGAAGCCTTAGTACACAAGGTGGAAAAGGACTAAGACAACACACTCTTGAGTAGACAATATCCTAGCAATCCTAATCCATGACCTTAGACTCTCACTGTGCAATATTCATGAACACTATCCAATCCCTACCACTTTTACATATTCACAAAATCACTTTTACTTCACTATTCTCTTGCACTCAAACCAACCAATGAACTACTCTCACTCACAAATCACCCTTCACCACACTCGAGTCTTATGCATGATCCAATCAAGTATACTCCCGAATGTTTGACACACCTCCACGTCCCTCCTTCGAGACCGACACTCGGGGAGTCACAGACTTTCCGTTTTAACATAAATATCTTTTGACATTTCACCCTATGCACGCAAGTTGTTGTCAAGCGCAGAGCTCGTCAATCCCTTGTTTGATTTAGTTTGCATTGGGAGATCACCAGCGATTCCTGTTCAGAGATTGAGCAAAGTGCTCATCAGTTTTTTTGCAGATTTTAATCGCAGCAGATCCGTGAAGCTTTTGAGCTCAATGCTCATTAATCCTCTGTTTGCAGGTTCCCGGAGCAGATCTGCGGAAATCACAATGAGCGCAGAGCTCATCGTGAATGAGTCTGAATTGAATGACAATGATGTCATAGTACTTGTATTGTTTCCGCAGCGGCGAACGAGGAAGAAGAAGCAGTTGATAGCTTCGATTCGCGAATTTGCTCCTGAAAAATCGCAAGGAGAGCGAAGAGTCTGGAATTTGAAGAAACGAGTTGGAGAGCTTCGATCCGAGATTGAGGCTGCAACTGTGGACATCAAAGAAGCTAAGCAGATGAAGGAATCAATGATGTGGAGCAGATCCATGATGAAGCGTTGGAGTACATGGAGCAGTTCCATGATAAATCTCCGTTGTTATCATATTATGATGGATATCGATTTCGCCGAGTATCAGTTGAGATGCCAGCTTCGAGGTCACGAAGACGATGGTCGTGGTGTATTGGACATCACTGTGACTGAGGTTGCAGATTACCTTGTTGGAGGTGTTATGGCTACACGGAGCAGATCCGTGAATACGAACTCTCATTCAATCTTCTTAAAGCCAGAGCCCTTCCTATCACTCTATTTTTTTCCCTGCATCTCAATATCATTTTCATTAAATATGATGTATTATGAGAGGTTCATTCAAGTTCACAGAGAAAAAGATGTGGATATTACAGTTGCTGAAATGCCGATGGATGAGAAACATGCCATCGCCTTTGGTCTCATGAAGATTTGTGAAGAAGGAAAGAATATTGAACTTGCAGAGAAACCAAAAGGAGAGCAGTTGAAAGTTATGAAGGTTGATACCACTATTTTAGGTCTTGATGATGAAGCTCAAAGGAGTTTGCACGATGCCTTTTATGTTGTTAGATGTTTGGTGAATAAGAGGTTCTTGATTGCAGGTGGTGGAGCACTAGAGATAGAGCTTTCAAGACAGTTGGGTGGTACAGTTGATGATACTGAGATGGTGAAGGGTTTGGTTTTCGATAAGAAAGTGAGTCACGCCTCAGGTGGCTTGACTGGAGTTGAGAAAGATAAGATAATTAGTGGTGTTTCCTGTAAGGCTCCTTATGAAGATGATGTTCATGATGTATGCATATGTGATAGTGTTGGTATTGCAGCTTATCCTAGCGAGAAGTTTCCAATGAGTGTAGTGAAGAAAGAGGGTACACATGAAGTGATATGCACCGCATATGAGCTTGTTCGCAGAAGAAGAACTGTTGCTGAGGAAGAAGATGCAGTAGGTCCAGAAAATGTGAACTATGTGACTGATACATTGCAAAAGGAGATAAATGCTCCAATAAGTGAATTTGAGATGGTTATTTTAGAAGCTGCTAGAGCAATTACGGAGTTGAGTGACGTTACGAGTTGGGAATTAACTCAAGCAATTAACATGCTACAACTCTTTTTAAGATTTTCAAAACTAGTTCTTCAATTTGCTGCCGTTCATACTTTGAATAAGGTGGCAATGACACATCCAATGGCTGTGACAATCTGCAAAGTAATGGTTTGGACTATTCCATCAGTTTATGTGAAAGCAGGCTCTGCATTATTAGAAATCATCCAAGCTAAACCTTGCAGGAGCAATGGTTTGGACTATTTCATTATCTCTGTTAATTCCCTTCCCTCTCTAACTTATATATATACAGTGTACTTATATCAATCTGCAGTGAGTTAGCTTCCATTCTGCACTCATCAATAAACATTTCTTACTTTTCCTGTTTCCCATGCTATACTGTGGGCGGGCGCAGAGGCGATAGGTGATCATTGGGCCTACAGTCGGCGGCGGGATCAGACGTTGCAGCAGAATTCGACAACGGAGTTGTTGATCGGTCAACCTTTGTTACATTGTTGTCTCTACCTTGAAAACTATCGCATGTTTTGAAAACCCTCATTTTACATGAAAATTTTTAATTAGTAGTATTATTTTGCTTTATTGTTATATTATTTTTTCACGTGCGTTGCGCGAATAGGATAATGCCCAATATTGATTTTTAAATAAGTACTTCAAAGTATATCAATACAAGATTATATAGAAGATGTTCATGCATACGTAATTGAATGTTGAATTTGTTTATTTAAATCGGTAATTCAAAGTATATGAATGCAAGATAATATATGAGAGATTGATTATAATTGTCACTAAAATCAATGTTTACAATTTAATTTGTAAAAATGATAGTCAAAATACTTGGTCTAAAAATGGTAGTATAAATAAATACTACTTTTGGTAATAAAAATTTATACATTTTAAATCATATTAATAGAGAAATAGGATTTACCTTTAAAGTGAACAACTGTGATGTAGTCCAAAAAATATTATGGGATAGTTTCTCGCTTCAATTTATTGGGTTATTTAAATGTCTTCTTTGTCAACAAATCCTTCCTAAGCAGTTAATATGATTGGTTTCAAATTATTTTGTTTTAAAATTTTTTCTATGTTATTAATAAAATACTTTGTAAATAATTATATAACATTATATAGAATATTTAATTACAAGATAATGTAAAAAGAAAACAATGAATAATGTAGTGAATATAATTAATTAATGAATTTGAATGTAACGAATTTTTGCATGGTAGAAAATAAAGACAATATTAGTAATGAAATTATATTTCTTCTTAAATTTTTTTATAATGAATAATTTTTATTGTAGAAAATAAAGACTATATAACTAATGAAATTATATCTCTTTTTTAATTTTTTGATAATAAATAATTTTTACTGTAGAAAATAAAGACAATATAAATAATTAAATAATATTTCTTTTTTAATTTTTTTTATAATGAATATTTTTTTTTTGAATAAAGGCATTGTAAACATCTAAATTAAAGAAATACATAATTTATTTAATTTAATAATACTATAAGAGTAATATAATGGGTATTTAATTTTCAATAATATAATCTAACATATACTTAGTATATGTTTAACAATTATAACAACTCTGAATAGGATGAGATTCGAACCTAAGACCTTACTTATAGAAATTAATGGGTAAGTTAAAAATTAACGAAATATTCCGTCACCAAAGTTAAAAGTTAACGGAATGTGGGTTATTTAAGAGAAGAAAATAATATAATTGAGGGTAAAGAAGGAAAATCATAAAAGATTTCTAAAATCAAAATAATATGAACCATTCGTTTAAGTAAATAATTACACCAACATTTTTTTCTTCCTGTTAGAACCCCACACTATACTACAGGTCATCTCAAAAGATAGTGCCTTATATTTTTTTATATTATCGAATGAAACTGTAGTTATATCGAAATGTAACTGTAGTTGTGTTGAAATGTAACTGCAGTGTATATGAATTGATACTGAATAACAGTTTCAAATTTGTGTTTTATATTATCGAATGAAATAGTAATTATATCGAAATGTAACTGTAGTTGTGTTGAAATGTAACTGCAGTGCATATGAGCTGATACTGAATAACAATTTCACATTTGTGTTTTTATATTATCGAATGAAACTATAGTTATATCAAAATGTAACTGCAGTTGTGTTGAAATGTAACTGCAGTTGTGTTGAAATGTAACTGCAGTGTATATTAACTGAAAGCGAATCGCGCAGAACGGAGATGGTTTCATCTGTCTGTTTTCATTAATCAAAACGACGTTGTTTTGATGCGCGGTCCACAATCCATTGTGGACCGCAGCCCACGATATAATTTGTGTTAGAACCCTAACATTATTTGCTCTTATTAAGATTGTAGATATCACAGTTAGATGTAAATAGATTTGAGAATGGTGAATAAAATAGTATTTTTTTTATGATAAAAAGAAATCGAAACATAAAATATAATGTACAAAAGTTTTTTTTTTTTTTGGTAAATCTACAGGGTCTTTCTCCGTCCGTTTAATGGTTCGGGTACACCCACGTTCGCTCCGAGAGACACAGGAGCTGGCCCAGGGAAAATCGTCACTTGTGAGAATTGAACCCGGGTTCTCCCGAAATTCTTCCCCACAATATAATGTACAAAAGTTAAACAACAGTAGTTAGATACCTAGATGGGTGTTGAAACTTGAAACCGTAAATAAATTTAAATGGACATGGAAAAAATAAAATAGTAATAAAATGGTTTATGAAAAAAAAATACAAAAAAAAAAAAAAAACACAGAGCGATCCTCCTATTACGAGGCGCTTGGTTAGAAGGAAGAAATTAGGTGGGAAAAGAATTGGAATTTCATGGGAAAAGAATAATGTTGAATAAAATGAGAGTTTAAATTCCAGTGTTTGGTTTGTATGAATAAAATTACTGAGATTTTCAATTCCAATGTTTGGTATACGTGGAAATTGAAAGAGAATAAGTAGTATAAAGTCCAAAATGCACATTATTATTATTATTATTATTATTATTATTATTATTATTATTATTATCATAAACAATGCAAATTTTCAATCACTATTGCATAGAAATAAAGAATTCATTCTCTATTATAAACAAAGTTAACAAACACACAGCTCTTGTCATTCACTATTGCATAGATCGGCGTACAGAATGAAAATATTTTTGTTCAAAATTTAGGCAAATACTATATATACACATATTAAATTTAAATACTTGAGAGCTTTGAGAAAACATACTTGATTAAGGTTGGCCTAGAATGATTATTACTCAAGAACGACGTTCTCTGTTGATAGTAGTCGAACAATAATAGAAGCTATAATCTTGAAGGGAAGGTCAAGCATCAATTTAAGATTAGAAAAGGGAGGGGTAATTTTGTCACAAGATTATCTTTTTTCTTCCTAAAATCCATGGAATTAAAATCTCATGGGGACCATGCGATTCTAATTCCATGAAAATGATGGAATTGCAATTCCCTCCAACCAAACGAAGGAATTAAGTGTGAATGGAATTGTAATTCCATCCAACCAAACGCCTTGTTATTGTTTTGAGAAAAAATAGTTTTGAATAAATAGAAAATTATAATACTGCCAATGACTTTGTGGTCTAGTAGCACGAAGTGACTATCTCAAATGAGAGGTCATGGGTTCGAGCCGATACTACAATGCAGTAGAGTCAACAGACAAAAAAAAATTCATAATACTATCGTAGTTTTGTAAACACTACACGAAAAGAAGTGGGCTTTTTACACAATTTAAAAGTTCAGAAATTAATAATTACTCACAATGTTTATTTTCTTTATTAGTTTTAATTATTTTTAAAATTAATTTTTTATGTTTATAGTAATATATAAATTCTATATAAAAATACTAAATATATGGTTATAAAAAAATTGAATTAAAAATAATTACAGTCAAGCTCCATAAAATAGGACCGATGTAGTATTAAATTGATAAAATCTATAAATTAAATAGTTGTAATTGTGTGTGTGTGTGTGTAAACAAAAGTGCATTTAGTTTTTCGCTTATTTTAGACAAAAAAAGAATAGTTTGAAATTTAAAATCAGTAAACATAATATTAAAACTAGTATTTTCGCCCGTGCGTTGCACGGAATGGATTTGTTATAATATTTTAAGAATATTTGGATCAATATACAATTATATAAATTATAACATCGAATATAATATAGCGCAATTGATGAAATTGGTTGGATTGATTATGTTTTCTGATATTTTTCTTGCTTGAATTATAGCAAATAATTGTCCAATTACTTGTGCGATACGCGGATAAATTTTTTATCATTTATTTAGATAATAAAAATAAAGATAAAATTATAAAAAATTCTAATATTGAATGCGTACATTTATTTGATTATAAGATTAGTGCAAACGTATTACTCAATTAATTAAATAATATATGACTTATTTGTCTACAATTATCTTAAAAAGATCGATATGTAATATGACTTATGTAATTATATTAATACTAAAATAAATACGGAAACAATGAGAAATAATTTAATTATAATTTATAATTATTATAAATATAAATTCAACGACTAATGTTTAGCTCAATTACCATAATAATTATTAGGCAATTATTATTAAGCAATTACACTAATATATGTGCAATTATACTTTTATACCTTAACAGCGTGTTTGGTTCGTGGAATAGGTCGGGAATGGAATACCATTCACCGGAATAGACCTATTCCACTGTTTGGTTCGTCATTCTATTCCTAGGAATAGCATTCTCGGGAATGAGCTATTCCCTTTGTGGGGGAATAGTCATTCCTAGGGGACCCCTAGTATTAGCTATTCCCAATAATAATAATAATAATAATTGTTATTATTATTATTATTATTATTATTCAAAATAATAATAATAATGATTATTATTATTATTATTATTATTATTATTATTTTGTTTAAGGGTATTTATGTATTTAAAACCTATTTCATTTCTATTCCTTTAACGAACCAAACATTGGAATACAATTCCTAAAGTCTATTCCTTCTACGAACCAAACAACAGAATACAAGTTCTGTCTTATACCTTACTTATTCAATTCCCCGTGAAATAGTATTCCTATTCCTTCAAAATTCATTCCGTGAACCAAACGTGTTGTAAGTATATTCATTTTTGCCCTATCGCATTTAGTTTTTCTTCCTCCTCCATATTTGGATAAATTAATTGTAATTATTATAAAAAAAAATTTAACAACACATGTTTAATTAATTTTTTTAAAGTTTAAATAATTTAAAGTTTTCAAAAAGAAGTGTAATTTTTTTTAGAGTTTTTAAATAATTTCCAGTCAATTAGTAATATCCTTTTCCTTTTCCAACTAGCCTAATTTTCGTTTCGTTTTCCATTAGGATCTTTTTATATTTTCAATCAATTAGTAATATCAATTTTCTTTTTCATTTTATCTTTAATATTGTTTGGGGGGAAATTTTACAAAGGATAATTTTATTTTTATTAATAGTTGTATAGATATAAAAGTATAAATAAGTATTCGAATTATTATTATTGGAGTAAATAATAATTAATATATTATTTTTTCTGATAAAATTACGCAGAATTTGTTTCCATTATTCTCACAATTATAATGGTTTAATTATTCTCAGAATTTGGTAAATAAAATTTTGTTACCAATTAAACTTTATTAAATTTTTTAACAATTAATTAATAATATAAGTTTGTGCGGAAAGTTGAAGGGAATGATTTTTCTTTTATTAATAGTATTGATACGTGAATATAGAAACAATATTACCAATTAATAGATATTAGTTAATTTCTATTTTACATTTTCTTACCAAATAAGCTTTATTAATTATTTGACCAATAAAATATTTAATTAATTGACTACAAAAGTTTGGACCGGAAAATGAAATAGGAGGATTTTACTTTTATATATAGTATATATTAGGATCTTTTTATATTTTCAACCAATTAGTAATATCAATTTTTCTTTTTCATTTTATCTTTACTATTGTTTGGGCGGGAATTTCACAAAGGATGATTTTATTTTTATTAATAGTAGTATAGACATAGACGTATAAATACGTATTCGAATTATAATTATTGGTGTAAATAATAATTAATATATTTTTTCTTATAAAATTACGCAGAATTTGTTTCCATTATACTCAAAATTATAATGGTTTAATTATTCTCAGAATTTGGTAAATTAAATTTTGTTACCAATTAGTATTCACTCAATGATTGATTTTTTTCCATAAAAAAAAATTGTTACCAATTAAACTGTATTAATTCCTTTTACTAATTAATTAATAATATTAGTTTGTGCGGCAAAGTTGAATGATAGAATTTTACTTTTATTAATAGTATTGATACGTGAATATAGAAACAATATTACAAATTAATAGATATTAGTTAATTTCCATTTTATAGTTTCCTACCAAATAAGCTTTATTAAATATTTGACCAATATTAATTAAGTACATTAACATAATATAGTAACTTTTTTTGAATACTATAATATACATCATATAGTAATTTGATTGTTGGAATTTCTTTTTTTGAATATTATCATGAGAAGAATTTAATTACGTACATTAACATAATATAGTAATATTTTTTTGGAATACTATAATATACATCATATAGTAATTTGATTGTTGAATTTTTTTTAATATTATCATGAGAAGAATTTAATTACGTACATTAACATAATATAGTAATATTTTTTTTGAATACTGTAATATACATCATATAGTAATTTGATTGTTGGAATTTTTTTTTGAATATTATCATGAGAGGAATTTAATTACGTACATTAACATAATATAGTAATTTTTTTTTGAATACTATAATATACATCATATAGTAATTTGATTGCATACGAATATAAACTAAAAAAATACGCAATATTAAAATATTTTGAACCATAATTGAATTGCATGGTATATTATCATGAGGGGAATTTAATTACGTAAATTAACATAATATAATAATTTATTTTTGAATACAATAATATACATCATATAGTAATTTGATTGTTGGAATTTTTTTTTGAATATTATCATGAGAGAAATTTAATTACGTACATTAACATAATATAGTAATTTTTTTTGAATACTATAATATACATCATATAGTAATTTGATTGTTGGAATTTTTTTTTGAACATTATCATGAGACGAATTTAATTACGTACATTAACATAATATAGTACTCCGTAATATTTTTTTTGAATACTATAATATACATTATATAGTAATATATATATACATACATATATATATATATATATATATATATATTAAAAATACGCAAGATTAAAATATTTTGAACCATAATTGAATTGCATGGTATAATAACTATAATTTTGTTTAATAACAATTATTTTTTTGTGTGACTATTTATTTAATATATGTACATAAATAAGGAATCCATACAGGAATGGAGTTGACAAAATTACTTTATCAGAAAAAAATAAGGAATTTAATTACAATTTACAATTAATCCATAACGAAATTAATGAAATATTTTGAATAAGGAATTTCTGTGTATAATAAAGAATGGAATAATATTTTGAATATTTTGTCAATTTTAGCCATAAATAAGGAATGATAACGAAGGTTATAATTTCTGATAAGGAATACTATAATATAATATTATGTTGACCAAGTTCAAAATTTTTGGACTAAAATGAGTGGAAAAGCTCGCACTTCTATTTTAATATATATATAGATATAGATATAGATATAGATATTTAACAAAATTAAATCATATTTAAGTGAATACCTTAAATTCGGTACATGTATATATAAAGCTTACTAAATAAAGTCAATATTGATTTATGTATATATGTAATGACTTTATTTGGTAAGATTTTTATATATATATATATATATATATATATATATATATATATATATATTTTCCTAAATTCTTATAAGATTATAAAGAGAATATTTTTAAATTTTGACTAGGGCTTTAGAACTTTGTTTTTTTTTTTTTTTTTTTTAAAAAGAGAGAATATTTTTAAAATTTTCACTCTAATTTTCATTAAGTTATAGAAGGATTGTAATGACTAAAGTTAATTTGTAATGAAAAAATAAAAACTAAAAAATGAAGTAATAAAATAACTACCCTGAACTAATTGTGGTATTATATTTGTTTCTTTAAAAAAAAATGCTCTTTGAGTGTTAATTTAAAATAGTAAACATATAACCCGTGTTGGAATAGTTTTTGTAATCCAAGTAAATTGTAATGGTCTTATTAATAAATATTAATATCACAAAATATATTGTAATAGTTTTATTAATAAATATTAATATCTCAATAGAATCGTTATTAATGTGAATGAATATTTGGCACACTAAATTTTATTCTGCAATGTTGGTTAAGATATCTTATTTAACTATTTCAAATTAAATGTTACTTTTTGATTTTTTTTTAATGTCTATAATAATGTTAATTTTGTGGACAATTATTAATCAACTGAAGAATTTTTAGTAAAGGCTGAAATTACATCGAATGACATATATTTACATAATTTGTTAAATATTATATACTTTGAAATCATTCATTAACCTTAAAGGTTGGATCACATGTGATGTTAATGAGAAATATTGACCACACTCTTGACATTTGCAATGGTACTCGGTTGGTTGTAACGAAATTAGCTTACCATGTTATAGAAGCACGCATATTGACAAGGAAAAATGTTGACACTAATGTACTAATTTCTAGAATGACCATCACTCACCAAAGACCTTGTGGTCAAGTGGCATCAGGTGTCCCGATTAACACTCTCACTCACATGGATGATGGGAGTGGGTCCGAGCCTCAGTGGAGGCATCTGTTGTCACATGGATGATGGGAGTGGGTTCGAGCCTCAGTGGAGGCATCTGTTGACTCGTTGTGCTTCAGTAGGTTGAGAAAGTAGCTATGAACATATACTACATTGTAACAGAGTACTACATTGTAACAGAGTTTCAATAGAACTCAAAAGAACTCAAAAAAAACAAAAAACAAAAGAATGACCATCAACAAATGGCAAGGTCAAACACTATCAAATGTTGACTTGCTATTAAAGAAACAAGTTTTTGTTCATGATCAACTATATGCGAGCATGTGATTGCATCAAGAGTGAGTAATTTAGATGGGCTCAAAATCTTAATTTGTGATAAATCCGAAAGATTTTGTACTTCTACTACTAATTTAGTTAAACAGAGATTTTTAATAAATTGTAATTTATATTTTCAATAATAACATAGAATCAAACATCAAGTTTTGTTTGAAATTGCACATGTTTTCGTAAGCTATATTATATTATTATTCTCTTTATTTTATTTATTTATATTATATTATATTCTCTCTTTCGTAAACTATATTATATTATATTATATTATATTATTATTCTTATTCTTTTATTATATTATTATTCTCTTTCTTTTATTTATTTTCTTTCTATATTATATTATTTATTCTCTTTCGGAAAGCACTAGCCAGGATAAAGCGCAGCTAATTAACAGGAAAGAACACACCAGTAGCGCCTCTATCGTTCATAGGATTCTCCAAAATATGAACTGGAGGTCGTACAAACTCAATCCAGGCATAGCCGCGGTTGATAGCTACCTTTACTAAAGCATCAGCTACCACATTATCCTCACTTGGGCAGTAAGAGATACACATGATCCAATTCTCTTTCTTTTATTGTGAATGTGATGATGTATAATGATGAGTGAAAATATGGGTGTGATATGTCGTTCCGTTGAGGATTGGGGCTATGACACGTATTGTGTGAATTATTAAATCCTAGGCACTAAAGTATTGGAATTCACTAGAATCCAAGGAAAATATGATTTAGGAATTAAAATAAAATAAAAGATGCAAATAAAATAAGGGAAAAACTATATAATAAAAGAGTGGGGTCAGATTAGGAGTATTGCAATCTTGATGCCCTAACAATCTCAAAATTAGGGAAAAACAATTAACCAAGTGATTTATTGGCAATGCACTCAAGAATTCAAGTTAGCTACTTTCGTAATCAATAATAAGAATTAGGCTAAGATTGCCCCACTTTCGTGATGCATCAATCATAACCTTAAACACAAAAGCATTATCAGCCCTCAAATTACCCCTATTCTCATAGTAGGAAAAATTGGGTTGAAATTGGTTAGACTGAGTCTTTCACCCAACTTTCGTTGTGATGAAATCCTCTCCAAAACAAATCAATAAAAGCTGCGCATCAATTATCAATAAAAGGAAAATATAATCCAACTCAAACATAAACCCTAGGTAAACAATTATTTCCCTTTATGCAATAATCACAATTCTAGCATCAAGAATAGCAATCGGACCCTAATCCAAACCCAACAACTAACTACTCATGCATCATAAAAGTAAACAAAACAAAGCAATAATAAATAACCATAAACATTGCAAGAAATCTGAGAAGAAAGTAAATAAAGGAATAAGAGAACTTTACTGATGAAGAACAAATCCAACTTCAATCCGAGATTCCAAGCTTGAAATTAAATAATCTAATATAAAACTAATCTAAACTATTCTAGGGAAATATAAAGAGAAGGGGAAAAATAAACTAAAAACTAACTAGGGTTGGGAACTCTGTAAGTGAACTCCCTAAAATACCAGAAAATTGTAGTATAAATAGGAGACAGATGGGCTTTGGCCCATTAGGCAACTTCCAATTCTTTTCCAATTCTTATTCTTGTTTCCTTTTGTGATTAGGTAATTTCCTTTGCTTCCAAAACTTGTCCAAAATGTTCCAAAATTCTTCCTTTGCTGCTCCTTGTAAATAATTCAACCCTTGAGATAATATAACACACAAACAATTCTCAATTTCATTAGGATAAAGAAAATAAGTATAAAAATAACTGAAATAAAGGGTGAATTATTGTACAAAATAGTAGATATTAACTGTTATAGCAATACTTTATATTTAATTATATACGTTTAGTCCGTGCATCGCACGGGACAATATCTAGTATGTTATTATCTAAATAGAATAATATATTAAGGCAAGTTCTATTTGGCTTAATTTTTATTTTTATTTTTTTTTTAAAAACTGTAATGATTTCATCTAATGATCTACTAAGATTAGAAAAAGTTGTTAATTGGACGAGTTTTGATCCGAAATTAATCTATTAATTGTTGTTGTTGTTGTTAAAAACTAAGTAAAATAGTAATGGTATACTGTGTTAAATTATGATTACAAGCAAATAAAAATTTTGGTCTCACGAGTATTAGCAACATGATAGTTTTGGTTCACATGTTTAATTTCTATCAATTTTCATCTACGGCTATTGTTTTAGTATCAATTTTCATCAACGACTATTATTTTAGTGGAAAAATTCATCACGCATGTCACTCATTCGTTTAAGACATGCCAAAATTTAAAATTTTAAAGGTATTTTCGTCCTTTTCAACTTAAGATCACAATTTGAACATTAATAATGAGATTTAAGCCCTAAGTTCAATTCCAATTCGAAGTTCTCCTCCTCATCCTACCTTAATTTGAGGAGGAGAACTGTGAATGGAGATCGATCTTAGGGCTTAAATCCTTTTATTCAATTATTCATGCTCAAATTGGGATCTAAATTTGAAAATGACGAAAATACCGTTAATAATTTCATATTTCAACATATCTTAAATGGAGTGGTGATCGATGTGATTAATTTTGAAACTAAAAGAATAGTCGTGGATGAAAATTGGTACTAAAACAATAAAAATGAATAAAAATTGGTAGAAATTAAAAATGTGGGCAAAAACTGTTATTTTTCTAGTACTCGTGAGACCAAAATTGGTATTTACTCTTATGATTAGTACTAGTTTTTCACGCGCGTAACGTGAATAGGATAATGCCCAATGTTTATTTTTTAAATAAGTACTTCAAATTATATCAATATAAGATTATATAAGAGATGTTCATACATATGTAATTGAATGTTTAATTTGTTTATTTAAATCGGTAATTCAAAATATATGAATGCAAGATAATATATCAGAGGTTGATTATAATTGTAACTAAAATAAATTTCAATTTTGTAAAAAAAATGTTAATCGAAATACTTATTTTAAAAATGATAGTATAAATAAATACTACTTTTTGTAATAAAAATTTATACATTTTAAATCATATTAATAAAGAAATACGATTTTCTTTTAAAGTGACTCCCGCTTCAAATTTATTGAGTTATTTGAATGTCTTGTTTGTCAACAAATCCTTCCCAAGTAATTAATATGATTGATTTCAAATTATTTTTTTTTATAATTTTTTTTATGTTATTAATAGAATACTTGGTAAATAAATATATAACATTATTTTGTATTATAACTTTGATACGGAGTATTTAATTACAACATAGTGTAAAAAGAAGACAATGAATAATGTAGTGAATATAATTAATTCACAAATTTGAAGGTAAATAATCTTTGCATGGTAGAAAATAAAGACAACATAACTAATGAAATTATATCTCTTTTTTAATTTTTGATAATGAATAATTATTTTTGTAGAAAATAAAGACAATATAACTAATGAAATTATATCTCTTTTTAAAAAATTTGATAACTATTTTATTTTAGAAAATAATGACAAAACTAATGAAATTATATCTCTTTTTAAATCTTTTTGATAATGAATACTTTTTTTTTTTGAATTAAGTCATTGTAAACATCGAATTCTAATTGTTGTAGCTACTAATTTATTTAATCTACTATACTAATTCTTATGCCACCCGGCCTCCATTCCAGCTCTGCTCTGAACTTGTACTCGCCGAACTGTAACAATGACTCAGATTGGTCTTAACGAACCTAAGCTAACTTTGAAACTGGGTTAACACGAAACTAGAACTGACTTGAAAAGAAAAGGTTTGACTTAGAATTCTGACTCGAAACAGGGCTCTGATACCAACTTGTAACACCCCGACTCGGCTGTACCGAACAATCGGAGTAGTTACCGCCACACCTAGACTGAACCCGATCACATTCAGATAGGATTTGATCTAGGTGCACAGGCTAAAGATAAGAATACTGTACAATATCAACATAACCATCAAAACAAAAGCATTTCTATAGCATCGATTAATTGTAGCTAAACGAGCTACCAAAAGAACCAAGGTTTGAAAGTACAACCCATCGGAAGAATTGAGTTAGACCCGGCCTGGACAGTCATTCTAGAGTTAGCACCTGCTACAAAAGATATATGTACACAAAAGAACTGATTAGCACCTGCTACAAAAGATATATGTACACAAAAGAACTGACTAGACTCCCCAACAAAAGATATATGTACACAAAAGAACTGACTAGACTCCCCACTCAAAGATATATGTACACAAAAGAACTGACTAGACTCCCCACTCTAGACGCTACCTAGTCTAACGAGTGGTACACTGGGCCCGTGTAGGTGCCCCAGACAACATGCCACTCACCCTCGAACCACATGATGTGGTCCAGAAACCGACACGTGTTCATGTACATCATCCACTCGTCGTGGTAGTCCGGGGGACTCGGATCCCACGGATAAGGATAGTGGACCACAAACTCGAGGGGGTTGCTACCAGGAAGGATCTCTATGGGGTAGAACCCATAGCTGGCTTGGAGGGCGTCAAAGGGATACATCGGCTCAACGGGGACGGGGGACCAAACTGGTACCTCCGGTGAGACAGGAGCGGAAGTAGGCTTAGGAGTACAAGTCAGTGTAGGCGGATCAAGTGCGTAGCCCGGGGCGTAGGGGTCTCCGTCAAGAAGGTAGTGAGAAAAATCATCATAGTCGAGCACGGGAAACTCGAACTCAGAGGGGTCTGAGTCCGGTGGGCTCCAAGAACCTACGCTAGATTCCATCTGATAAAGGTCACAGTGAAGTGTAGTTAGCACGACGGCTAAGTAAGGAAATCCATTGTCACTCGAAAGTAAACAAAGGTTTCGAAAACAACATAATATTCAGGAAATATACACTTTACCCAACGGTCGCATTCTACCTGCAATCATTTTAACAACGAAGCAACACCATATAGTATATAAATGAAATCAGCATATAACACTACCATTTCCAAGAATTCATCATTTAATTCAAAGGAGAGTTTCACAACACATGCTTTACTTATCAGGACTTACGACCTTTTATTCTGCGATCTAGTTACGGAGTAACTAGATTTTATAATTATTAAAAACACTCAATAATTTCGTAACTCCTTTTTCCTCTCAGCAAATAGACTTCGCTCTGCAGTATGAATTAATCATACAAAAACATCTCACTAATTCTCTCAGCGAATAGACTTCGCTCTGCAGTATGAATTAATCATACAAAAACATCTCACTAATTCTCTCAGCGAATAGACTTCGCTCTGCAGTATGAATTAATCATACAAAATCTCACAATAACTCTTTCACTCAGCGAATAGACTTCGCTCTGCAGTATGAATTAATCATACGAAATCTCACAATAACTCTTTCACTCAGCGAATAGACTTCGCTCTGCAGTATGAATTAATCATACAAAACCTCACAATAACTCTTTCACTCAGCGAATAGACTTCGCTCTGCAGTATGAATTAATCATACAAAACCTCACAATAACTCTTTCACTCAGCGAATAGACTTCGCTCTGCAGTATGAATTAATCATACAAAACCTCACAATAACTCTTTCACTCAGCGAATAGACTTCGCTCTGCAGTATGAATTAATCATACAAAACCTCACAATAACTCTTATATTCACATGATGACTCAAAATCATCATACTTGTTCAATTGTACTACCAAAGATCGCATATTGGTTAATGATTTTTCCACCATAAAAATTCAAGTAACGAGAGTCACATTATTTCATAAAACGCAATTTTTCATCAAGATAAGAAATATAATGCACGAAATAATAATCGAGCTTTCAAAAATTTTACCCGGTTGCCCGTAGGCCTTCAAACATCATAACACTCAGGATTAAAAACATCGGGGGAAAGTTTGGTCAACAACGAGTCGAAAACGAGTCCGCGTCGCGCGGACTCGCGGTTGGCCGCACCAGCGGACGCAGGCGTCCGAGCCGCGTCCGCTGGTTCGGCATTTCACGCCGAAACTGGACGTCTGGTCTCTCGGCCGAGGCGTCGAACCACTTTTCCGCGATGGGCGCCCGGTGAACGCGCGGTGGACGCGCGTCCACTGTCGCGTCCATCCGATTCTGCCCACTTTGGGCCGCAAGAACGGGGTTGTAACGACCCGATCTTCCACCATTTTCACAAATATAAGCATATATGGACCTAACACAACATATACATGCATAAAATAACTACGATCATGCATATTAAAATTTACCAAAAATCAAAGTATAGACTTTTGAGCCAACTTGTAGATCCATGAACTTAACACAAAATTTTCATATAAAATTCCTAGTCACATAGTTTACTAGCATTTGATCACCTTCAAGTGACTAAGCCTACTTAAGGGATTCCTTACCTCTTTTAGAAGAGTTTAAAAACCGTAAGAGTTGATGATTTCCTCCTTTGAGTCCTTCACCAAAGATCCTAAACAAAAATCACCATAATAACAACCCTTCACCAAAGATCCTAAACAAAAATCACCATAATAACAACATTTCACCAAAGATCCTAAACAAAAATCACCATAATAACAACATTTTCATGCACCTTTAGTTTACACTTAAGTTCTAGGAAGGATTTAACCGAACAAAACCAAAGTCTTACCTATACTAGAGCACTTGAGTTGAAGAGATGCTTAAGAGTTCTTGATCACAAGTGGAAGACTAAGCTTTTCTTTCTTCTTCCTTTTTCCCTTATGATTTTCGAACTTAGGAGTAGGAGAGAGAGGATGATGGTGAGTCTTGCTTGAAGATTACGGCACAAGTGCAACATTCCCATACTTCCTATGACATGCCATTAATGCACTAACCATGTGGTAAATAGGAGTGCCACATGTCAACTCCCTATGGTGGCTCTTGAAGAACAAATATTTACTTTGCCAGTTTGGGGTTAAATCAGATGAAAGTTCGGAGGATTATAGCTTAATTCGGGAAAATTCTAACACCAAAATTATCCTAAAAATAATCCCGTCGATAACCACTAAAATTGAGAATTTTTCGGTATCTCGCGAAATATAGGTACGAAGGTCCGTAACAATTTTACCCCTTACAGTCCGTTTAAATTTTCACTTGAACTAACTAGAAGTTCAGGCTTAACCGTATTATACTCAATAATCTAACCTCTAAGAAAATTCGAACTATATAAGCATCCTTTAAAATTTTACGGTTCGTGACCGGTACGTAGATCGCAGCTTATTAATAACTAGTCTAAAAAATTCCTTCGAACACCGAGAGACCTCCTCATAAATGTCATAGCTTAAAAAAAATATTTTCTCGAACCTTAACTTTGTCGGAAAACCCGAGGGGTTACAATTATCTTATTTTTACAATATCTTGTAATTAAATATCAAAGTTATAGTACAAAGTACTGTTATATATTTATGAGTCATTTCCATTTTTTTGTCCTACTGTTATTGGGGCATTGCCAATTTTAGTCCATTTCATTAATTTTTGCCACATTGCGGCCAATCTTATTTAGTCATTGCAACTTTTAGTCCACCGTTAAAATTTTCGTCAAATAGCCGTCCAAAACAGGGGTATTTTTTATCTTTTCATGTTTTGGTCATCTCCTTGACCCTTTGCAGTGGTTTTCCTTACACATTTTCATCCAATGAAGAGGTCTGGCGAAAGCCATGTGAGCCACATTTCAAAGCCATGGGGTTAAGTGCTTTGCACTTAGTAAACAAAAACAAGGCTCAAAGGGGATAACTAGGGGAAACAATTATAATAAAGGGTAGGTTTAAAGGCTTGGGCTAACAACAATGGCCTAAATCACTTCAAAGCATGCAAATTATAGACTTCACTATGAGAGCACTGAGACAAGCTATGACAAGACAAATATCACCGGAATTCCATATAAGCCTTCACTAGCAATGTATAACACACAGGGGAAACATTTAGGTTAGAGGTTAACCCAACTATTGGCAAGAGACTGAATTAAACACAAGCTCAACCTTGCATCATCCCTGACAAGCTAGGCTGCACAAGTACCACCAAAACAAACCACCAACCAACAGAAAGGAAAGTGGTCACAGCCACAAAGCAAAGAAAATAGATTATCCACAGTGTTGCACATTGAGTCATTCAAGCAAAGTTCATCAAAAATTCCATTAGAAATAGCACCCCCCCCACTTAAACTGGATATTGTCCCTGAAGGACAACCAAAGCCCTTCTAACAATAAAGAAATTGAACTAGAAAGCAGGAAAACAAGCAATAAATGGAAGCAGAAAACAATGAAGGTGCACGGCACGGCCAGGTTCACGGCCGGGATGGTGGCCGTGACCCAGAGGCCTTAATAGCTCTGTACACACTGGAAATTTTGGGAGACTGTCACGGGCAGGGTCACGGCCGGGAGGTTGGCCGTGACCCAGAGCCCTGGATCACGCTGTAGGTACTAGAATTTTTTAGAAAACCTCACGGCTAGGGTCACAACCAGGATGGTGGACAGGACCTTGAGCCCTCAATAGCGTTGTGCGTACTGGGATTCCCCTGCGGACATCACGGTCGGGACCCTGAGCCCTCTTTAGCTTTGTACGTACTGGAAACACCACACACACCTCACGGCCGTGACCTTGGCCGTGTGCCCAAGCACTCCATTTGCAAAATCCTGAGTATTTTCGCCAAAGCTCGGTTTCACCTGCAAGTTAGTCCAAAATACTCCCAAAACACTTCTGCACCTATTCAAGGCATAAACACCTCAATTCCAACCATTCCCCACTCTCTCAAAAGTAAAAATAACGCAAACCACACCAAAAACTATCCAATTAACACCTCGTAAACAAAGAAAAACTTCTAACTCTACCCCGAACTAAAATAAAAATAAAAATGCAGTAAAATAAAGTGCAAAAAGTAAAGGATAACATTGGGTGCCTCCCATGAAGCGCTAAGTTTATTGTCGTCAGCTCGACTCAACCTCATAAATATGAAGTGGGATTGGGGACCACACGATCCGGTGGCCTTTTGAAATTAGACAGCTCCTTCATCCATCTCTTGTAGAAGCCTTCTTATTTGGGAGGGTATTGTATGCCTTCTTATTTGGGCCCGTGTGCCTCTGTAATTGGGAGTTGGGTACCTATGTGATATGGGCTTGTGTGCCTCTGTGATATGGGCTTGTATGCCTCTGTAGTGGGCTCGTATGCCTCCGTGATATGGGCTTGTATGCCTCTGTAGTGGGCTTGTTGCCTCCGTGTTGTGATATGGATGTGTTGGTTGGTTTTATAGTTATTATTTTGGGGAGGGTGGTTGGTGCTTATCTTTAGTATGATGGTAGGATTGGTTTCCTTATGATCTTTGGTAGAGGTTGTACCTCAGTTGGTGTTGTTACTCCTTGATATGTTGGTTTGGTTGGTTCCTTTGTGTTCGTTTGTTGGTATTGTGATTCAGTTGGTATCTTGTGTATAGACTTGATGTTTATGCATTCGTGTTGGTTGTTGGTTGTACTTGAAGAGGCCTTGGTTTATTGCCTATTTATTGTTGTTGAGTCTTTGATTTAAACACAGAACAGTTCTTTGGTGTGTATATTCTATATGGGTGTGTAAACCTATTTCCATCCTTACTATATATGTATGTTCTCACGAGTGTGAGTGGTGGTTGCTTAATTAGCATTCTTTTGCTAATGGTTTCTTACATGTTTTCCAGGTATAGAGTAAGTCTAAGCGAGAGCGCGTTAGAGTTTTATCGTTATGAGGTCTGCTTACACTAGCATATGTTTGTTTAGTCTTTGTTTTGGGCATGTGCCTATGTTGGGATTATGTACCTTTGACTAGTATTCTTGTTACTATGATGATTTGAGAATTTATGGTTTATTCAATTTCAGTTTTTTGATAGCCTGTGCATCTAGGCTATGTTTTTTTTACCTAGATGTGGCATGATACCCCTTAAGTTATAAATCACTTCCGCTATGTTGTGTTTGGTACTTGAGATAGGCAGTTTTTATGTTTGAAGTTTAGCTATCTCAGCTTGTGAAAAGTTGGGGTGTCACAGTTGGTATCAGAGGCTGTGTTGAGGTCTAAGTAGAGATCCTAGGGTTTGAATTCTTGAGACTCTAGGACTTGATCTGTAGGAATTAAGGTGTTTGAGAATCCTAGGATGTCTGGATTCTAGGAATCGCAGTGAGGACACGCCTTGTTTGTTTAAGTTATATGTGCTTTGTTAACCTTGTTGTTCGTAGCTTGCCCTTGTGGCTGTTGCAGCTTGCAGGCACGTCTTCCCGGTAAGTTCTTAATCGTTATTACATACGTTGCTTCGTTTTAGATTCATTAAAGAGCCTGCTTTAGACTAAGAATAAGAAGTTAGGTGTCTATTGATGCGAAACGGTGGGTAGCACTGTATGCGTCTAGACATTAAGAAGATCGGGTGGCTCGTTGAAGAAGACTAATCTACTCGAAGCTTAGAGTCGTCGACAGCAATCTACGTTTCCTGGGATTGGCGTCTTCGCGCATGTAGCATCGTCTGCGAGATCTTCGCTAACCTCAAGACTTGAAGAATAAAATTCGTGCAACTGAAGTTCGATGCGAGACGAAGTCAGCAATATGAGCTTTAAGACTGAAGACTCGAAGACCCTCGACTATGAGGGAGCGGCAAGAGCGGATGTTCACTCGTCAAACTAAAGTTAAAGCACGCCAAGTAGAAGCTTCTGGATCAATGAGGAAGAATCCTGTGCGAGTTGATCTCGGAAACGACGTTGCATGAATAATTAGAATTTGAGGTCGGGATGCGTAAACCTTAAGATAGTCCTACCTACATCTGATTCCGTGAGAATCCGCTGGGAGGATCCGCTGGGAGGATCCGCTGGTTCACGCGGAAGGGTGTGGCGGAAGGCCGTGTTCCGCCGAGTGATTCCGTGAGAAGGGAACGGGGGAGTGCGACGGTGCAGTCTGCTCCGTTAGCACGTTCCGCAAGTGTACTCCTGCTTCTGTTCCAGTGAGTCTTTTTGGGGTCTGTTAGCTTGGTTGTTTCCCTTTTTATTCTGGAATGTGTACTGAGCATTTTGTTGAGTATTCCACCTTGATATTTGAGTATTTATTCATGAGCTTTTGGACATTATCTTGATCTCTTGAGTTAGTATCATTGTTTCATTGTTTGATTCATATCCTGAGTATGCTCTGTGTTCGTTTTGTGAGATGAACACTGTTGGTGGGTGGTTTGTGTGGGTAAATCTGAGTTGGTATGTGGGGATCTTTAGTTCTTATGAGCATTTCTTCTCTTGTTGAATCTTTGGTAACCTTTGGGGTTTAGTTGGCGGAATTATGGTATAATTGAGGTTGGATTTGGGAGGGTATTGTATGCCTTCTTATTTGGGCCCGTGTGCCTCTATAATTGGGAGTTGGGTACCTCTGTGATATGGGCTTGTGTGCCTCTGTGATATGGGCTCGTATGCCTCCGTGATATGGGCTTGTATGCCTCTGTAGTGGGCTTGTTGCCTTCGCGTTGTGATTTGGATGTGTTGGTTGGTTTTATGGTTATTATTGTGATTTGGGGAGGGTGGTTGGTGCTTATCTTTAGTATGATGGTAGGATTGGTTTCCTTATGATCTTTGGTAGAGGTTGTACCTCAGTTGGTATTGTTACTCCTTGATATGTCGGTTTGGTTGGTTCCTTTGTGTTCGTTTATTGGTATTGTGATTCAGTTGGTATCTTGTGTATAGACTTGATGTTTATGCATTCGTGTTGCTTGTTGGTTGTACTTGAAGAGTCCTTGGTTTATTGCTTATTCAACGTATTGTTGTTGAGTCTCTGATTTAAACACAGAACAGTTCATTGGTGTGTATATTCTATATGGGTGTGTAAACCTATTTACAACCTTACTATATATGTATCTTCTCACGAGTGTGAGCGGTGGTTGCTTAGCATTCTTTTGCTAATGGTTTCTTACATGTTTTCCAGGTATGGAGTAAGTCTAAGGGAGAGCGCGTTAGAGCTTTATCGTTATGAGGCCTACTTAGACTTGCTTATGTTTGCTTAGACTTGGTTTTGGGCCTGTGTGCCTATGTTGGGATTATGTACCTTTGACTAGTATTCTTGTTACTATGATGATTTGAGGATTTATGGTTTATTCAGTTTCAGTTTTTGGATATCCTGTGCATCTAGGCTGTGTTTTTCTTACCTAGATGTGGCATGATACCCCTTAAGTTATAAATCGCTTCCGCTATGTTGTGTTTGTAGTTGAGATAGACAGCTTTTATGTTTGAAGTTTAGCTATCTCAGCTTGTGAAAAGTTGGGGTGTCACACTTCGGCACCTCAACCCGAGCTCCTCCAAACTGATTAGCCTGGACTATTTGGATGAGGGAAGTCTTCAGCTCAAAGTTGTTCACCTCTACTCCTGGATAAACAATGCAATCATCTTCACTAAACTCATGAGCTAAGTGAGCTGCCATGGGTGGACCATTTTGCTGGAACATAGGAGGAACTCCCTATGGAAACTGCTGGGCAAATTGATTAAACATGTTGGGATTCATCTGATAGAGAAGATTCTGCATCCCAACTCCCGGGCCCTGCTGCTGAAACGCAGGACGCTGTTGCATGTGAGGAACTCCCAATCCTCCCCCAATATAAGCATTCGGGTTCGGATTGGCCATGAAGTTCTGTGACTGAATCTAAACTTTGTTCACTGGAGGGTCGACATGAACTCCATGGTTCTCCTCAGTAACCTCTCTCTGCCTCGGGTTCTACTGTGTGTTGGGGTCATCATGGGCAAGCTGCCCGGTATTGCTATTGTCTCCAGTCTCCATGTCTACTTCGAAGTTCTAGAACTCTCGAAGCCACTCACGCAACAACCTCCTTTCCCTCTTTAGATTCCTCTCAAAGTCCGGATCGAAGAAATGAAGACTTTCACTCCCCTCAGACCTAGTGCGCATAAAAAGAGGGAAACCTAATGCCAAACACAAACACAAACACTCTTGGAAGAAACTGGTTATGGGTTAGAGCAAATAAATAATCTCTTTTTTTTATTTTAGAATAATAAACAAAGTAAAAACTTGATCTCCTAAAAATTCACTAACTCTAATGCTAGTAATAAAGTAACCACACAATTAAAACCAAATAAACCAATCCTCGGCAACGGCGCCAAAATGTGATGAGTATAATTGATGAGTGAAAATATGGGGGTAAAATGTCGTTCCGCTGAGGATTGGGGCTATGGCACGTAATTGTGTGAATTAAGGAAAGCTAGGCACTAGAGTATGTTAATTAACTAGAATCCAAGCAACTAATAACCGAATGAAGAAATTAAAAGAAATAAAATGGCTAATGAATAAATTGAATGATAAAGGAATGGGTCAGATTGGAGGAATTGCAATCTTGATGTTCTAACAACTCAGAATTAGGGAAAGAAGGATTTACCTAGGGATTTATGGGCAATGCGCACAAGAATTCAATTCAGCTACTTTCGTAATCAATAAACAGAATTAGGCTAGGATTGCCCCACTTTCGTGATGCATCAATCATAGTCTTAAACACCTAAGCATTGTAAGCCCCCAAATTACCCCTATTCTCATAGTAGGAAAAATTGGGTTGAAATTGGTAAGGCTCGAGGTCTCCATCCAACTTTCGTTGTAATGAATCCCTCTCCTAAACTAGCAATTAGTTGTGGTCATCAATCAATAACAAGTAGAAGACAATCCCCAATTCAACATAAACCCTAGATAAATGATTCAATCTCTTTATGCAATAATCACAACTTGAACATCAAGATTAACAATAAATCCATAATCTAAACCCATTAACGAACTACTCACGCATGATTGAAGTAAACAAAACAAAGCAAGAAGTAAATATGGAAATCATAACAGCGAATCTGAAGAATAAAATAGAGAACTTTACTAACAATCTTTGAGAGTAATTCCAATCCAATCAATGATTCCAAGCTCGTAAACGAATTCAAGAAGGTAAATCTGCGCTATTCTATGCTATAGAAAACTCTAAAGAAAAAGAAAATTGTACTGAACTAAACTAGGGCTCGGAATCATAAAAAAATACAGAAAAACGCGAAGTTAAATATTGGACAGCAGCAGGGTCACGGGCACCCTCACGGTGGGGATCGGGGCCGTGATGTGTCGTGGCCGGCTGCTGCCCGTGGTGGGGATCACGGCCGCCAACACGGCCGGGAGGCTGGCTGTGAGGTGGCCTCCTGGTTCTCCTTCTGACTCCTTTCGTGCTCCGCTGCTCCTTTACGACCTTGAGTAGATTCCTATGCTTCGAAAACTTGTCGAATATGACTAAAAATCCTTCCTTTGCTCCTCATTCGTGAATAAACTAAGATTAATCAAATGTAACACACAAACGAGTCTCAAGTGTACCAAGATAAAGGAAATAAGCAACAGAACTAACTTATGGGACAAATAATGGTATAAAATCATATGCATCAATATATATAGGGTTCCAGTGAGACCACTTGCTTAGGTAAGATCGTGAGATCACATCTTGTGCATCCATGTAATATTTTTTAATGGTCTTGATTGATTGACACACACACACACTTTGTTCGCACACATTTAACCATTGTTCGCACACACTTCAACTTGGAATCTTAGTCAATCTAGACCATTAAAAAATTTTGAGATCAAATCTTGTACATCAATCACCGTTCGCACACATTTAATCACCGTTTGCACACATTTAATCACCTTCCGCACACAGTTAATCACTATTCGCACACATTTTATTACCGTTCGCACACACTTCAAATTAGCATCTTAAATCAATCTAGACCATTAAATTATTAAATGGATGCATAAGATCTGATCTCACGATCTTACCTAAACAACTGATCTCATATGATCCTAACTCTATATATTTTGAAGAAAAGATTAATTTCTCTAAAAATTCAGAGACAACAGTTTTTGCATTTTTAGTCCCACGACTATAGTGACACTTGTAGGATTGGTCCACGACTTTCAAACTTTGCAATTTTGGCCCATGACTATTGTTTTTGTTGCAAAAATGGCCCTTCCGGCACCGGAAAACAAAAACCGGCAGAATTTTCGGCAGTTTTTCGCCGGAAAAAGAAATCGATATATTTTCCGTCAATTTCTCGCCGGAAAAAAAAATCCCCTTTCAAGTAGGATTAAAATTGACATTTCTAAAAAATTAATTTAGTTTACTTTTTATTCAAAATTGACATTTCTAAAAATTTCTTACTGGGCAAAATTATTCAAATATTATTTTTACTTTTTAGTTTAAATTTAATCGTAATAATATTATTTTTTGTTGATCTTGAATTTGTATTAATAATAATAATATTATTTTTTGTTGATCTTGAATTTGTATTAATAATTATAATATTATTTTTTGTTGATCTTGAATTTGTATTAATAATTTTGAATTTGTACTTAATTGGCTAAAAAGTAAATATAATTTAAATTTAAACGAAAAGTAAAAATAATTTTGAATTTGTATTTAATTTTACTAAGATTAACTTGGCTACGTATGCTTTTAGAAATGAATTAGTTTTAACTTTAATTAGTTTACCAAAATATAAAATAATTAAATTGACTACATATGTTTTTAGAAATGAATTTGTTCTAACTTAACTTAATTGTTTAGAAATGTCAATTTTAATCCTATTTGAAAGGAGAATTTTTTTCCGACGAGAAATTTACGAAAAATATATCGATCTTTTTTTCCGGCGAAAGATTACCAGAAAATCTGTCGTTTTTGTTTTCCAGCGCCGGAAGGACCATTTTTGCAATAAAAACAATAGTCATGGACCAAAATTGCAAAGTTTGAAAGTCGTGGACCAATCCTGCAAGTGCCACTAGAGTCGTGGGACTAAAAATGCAAAAAACTCCTCTAATCTAATATTGACACATGAACCTCCTAAAGAAGAACTTAATGAAACCCAAATTTTTGAAATATTTAGACATTATTATTTACAACTACATAGACACTTAAAATCATTAGATTGGGAAATTATAGATATTAAAAATGGTTTTGCATATTATTATCACTACCATGTATAAAACTATCACTCCTATGAAAAATTCTACACAAATCTCCTTCATTTTACTATTCATATACTATTCCCACTATTTTATAAAAATTCAGAGACAACAAATCTCTAATCTAATATTGACACATGAACCTCCTAAAGAAGAACTTAATGAAACCCAAATTTTTGAAATATTTAGACATTATTTACAACTACATAGACAGTTAAAATCATTAGATTGGGGAATTATAGATATTAAAAATGCTTTTACATATTATTATCACTACCATGTATAAAACTATCACTCCTACACAAAAATCATGCAAAACAAATAAATAAATGTTTGTTTGTATCCTAAGTCAATATGTTCGGTGCGCAAGCCATACTATCTGGAAATAGAGAGCTGAAGAACCAAACAAGTAATGGACCTTTTTCAAGCCAGAGTCTGTTAGGCGTATTGACATGCCAAAGATATAAGCTATTGATGACCGGTGCATTCCGTCACCTCCAACACCAGCATATATGGAGGTAACCCAGCCTTTAGTTTTTAAGAAGAAAAGCAAACCCTCTTTGCCCTCTAGAAAATATGTTATCCTTGTTTAGGTATTTAAATCCATAACAAATGCCATCTAACACTTAAATAGTGTTCAAACTTTCTTCAAATAATCCTTCCAAAGAGAAGGCCTTAATTACCAAATGTCATAAAATAAAATAGAAATATAACCAACCTTAATTACCAAATGTCATAAAATAAAATAGAAATATAACCAACAGAAATTTCATAGCAATTACCAAGTCCAGAGTGCTTTACCATACCTAAGTAGATGTGACAAATAGTTTTCATGTTGTTAAAGTGTATTGCCTGTTATCCCATTAACTTCTTAGCCCTTTGGTATTGTTGCAATATAATAAGTGATGGGGGATAGGCTAAGGCTCGGTACTAAGAGCTCGGAGTAGGAAGAAGGGACGACCAATACGGAGGGAGAGAAGGCTCGAGGAGAGATGTGATGACACGGCGGAGGTCGGCCGAGGATCGGTTGGTAGTTCGAAGGATCGTTGAGAAGGTGACAAGGCGGCTGAAGATCTTAGAATGAGAGTGATTGAACATAACTATTGAAACAATTAATTACCATGGAGGAAAGGTCGGGCTAAAAAGGTAGGAAGCGGATGGGTCTAACCAAACCAACCTAGAAAGGGCTGAGGCAATAAAGATGGTGCAGGATAGGCAGTCATGAAGGTTTCTTAAAGGAGTTCGGCGACGGAAGGCAAGAGATTAGAAGAAAGGTTGAGATAGACTAGGAAAGTGCCTAAAGTGTAATAAGGAAAGAATTCCTAAAGTAATTTAGTAGTTTCCTAAGGGGGAAATCCCTCCTAACTTATATAAATAGGAGTTCTAGGCCTCGAGAGAATGACAAGCAATTTTCCACACTTATAAGCAATTCATTGTACTCAAAGGCAATTGATAATGTACAAGAGGGCTGAAAAGTCACTCTAGTTTTCATATTGCGTTAGTCAATTTTCCGGTGGTGTTGGCCTGCCGTTTGACCATTCTATGGGAGATAAAACCAACATTGGCTCCGTGTGTGGGGACCGATCAAAAGGTTGTGTGGTCTCTAGCTGACTGAGAAAGTAGGAGGTACGAAACAATCGTGACTACCAGGAGTCATCAAGGTTAGGGACAAGGAAGGACACGAGTTCAGGTGCAAGTAAACGATACTGCTGGACATACTGTATCTCAGGGAAGGGACCTGCGAGAGCAGTTGTCCCGACCCTGTAATGGTGATCTACGAGAGCATATCAATCAGTCTCGTGCTCAAAGTGAGCAAGTGCGGATGGAGGACACACCAGCTAATGGGGTTCAAGTTGGAGAGGCGCCTCCGCCGATCGCGCCAGATCAACCCGAGCAACCAGAATTTTGAGAGCGCTTACTCGACTAGCAAACACCTGTTTTAGCTCCAGTTTCTAGATGATCACATCCCTTTGTCAATTTTTGTCAAAAATGGGGAGAAGCTATAAATTGAGGGGGGGGGGGGGAGGGGGCAAACCAAGCAAACAAAGCATATGATGTTGTTAACCTTATTTTGATTTATATTGGTGAATTGGTTTTATCTTGGATATTATTTTGGTATAGTTGAATGGGTATTGATTTGGAAGATGAAGACGCATGAATGAGATTTGGTTGTTAAAGTTGATGATGGTGATTGAAATAATTTTTTCAAGATTGGTTGTTGACATGTATTCTGCATGATGTGGAAGTCTTGTCGATTGGGCCAGGAAAGCTGAAGAAGTTGATTCTCAGGAGATGATGATGATTAGTAGGTGTTAAAGATTAGGCCATTGTTGTTGGATGAAAATCTAGTGAACCTTGTATCATCTTTGATCATCTGATTTGGGTTTTCACCTTTGTGTGGCCCCGCAGACGTAGGAGAAGTTCTCCGAACTGCGTGAACATATTCTAGTTCCGTTTAATTTTCCTGCATTGGTTTTTTTTTGTTTATTATGTTTCTAATACAGTAATAAATACAAATGATTAATTTGTTTTAAAAATAAAGTAGGGACTACATAGGTTATCTCCTGCATTGAAATTCACAAATTTTCAACTAAGATTAGAAAAAGTTGTTAATTGGACGAGTTTTGATCCGAAATTAATCTATTAATTGTTGTTGTCATTGTCGTTAAAAACTAAGTAAAATAGTAATGGAAAATTGTGTGTTAAATTATGATTACCAGCAAATACAAATTTTGGTCTCACGAGTATTAGTAAAATGAAAGTTTTGGTTCACATGTTTAATTCCTACTAATTTCCATACACAACTATTGTTTTAATATCAATTTTCATCAACGACTATTGTTTTAGGGTGTGTTTGGAAAATATGAAAAAGATTTTCGGAAAATGTTTTCTGAAAAAAGAGTCATTTGTGGAAAACAATTTCATTTTCTATGTTTGGTTGCATCCTAGAAAATTGTCTTTGTGTGTTTAGTCCATTTTTCGGAAAATGGATAGAATTATATAATTATATAGTTCTATTATTGTATTTAAAATATAGAAAAATATAATAAATAAATAAATAAATAAATAAATATATATATATATATATATATATAATATTTATTATTAAAAAACAAACACCGACGGTAGAAACCAGTTTGCCGGAACAGAGAGAGAGGGACCGCCATTGGCCGTCCCTCGCATGGCGGGAGTGATTTTCCATTTCCTGAAAATGACTTCCGGACTTTTTGTCAGAAAGTTGTTTTTCGGAAAAAGGGGGTGATTTTTCGTGGTCAACGGAAATCATTTTCCATTGACCACATTTTTCGGACGTTGCCAAACACCGAAAGCCCGGAAAATGATTTTCGGAAATCATTTTCTGGGTTACCAAACACACCTTTAATGCAAAAATTTATCATGTCGGTCACTCATTCGTTTAAGACATGCCAAACTCTAAAATTTTTAAGGGTATTTTCGTCTCTTTCAACTTAAGATCCCAATTTGAGTATGAATAATGAGATTTAAGCCCTAAGATCAATCCCAATTCGAAGTTCTCCTTCTCATCCTACCTTAATTTGAGGAGAAGTGTGAATTGGGATAGATCTTATGGTTTAAATCCTTATATTCAATTATTCATGCTCAATTTGGGATCTGAATTTGAAAATGACAAAATATCCTTAATAATTTCATATTTCGGCATATCTTAAATGGATGGGTAACCGACATGATTAATTTTGGCACTAAAAGAACAGTCGTGGATGAAAATTGGTAATAAAACAATAGTCGTGGATGAAAATTCGTAGAAATTAAACATGTGGACAAAAACTGTCACTTTGTTAATACTCGTGGGACCAAAATTAATATTTACTCTTATGCTTACTATTGTAATTGATATTATAATTATAATTAGACAGAAAAGAGTGGAATTAATTTATTTTTGTAGATGTAATTTAATAATTTAATTAGTATATATTGATAATGTGAAAATAATTGAGTACAAATAGAAATTTTGAGTCCTTCGGTATAATGATTTTGCCACTTTTAGTCCTAAACTTTCAAATTAAACATTTGTGGTCCTTCTATTTTAAAATTAGGGTCACACTTGTGTGAGACCGTCTCACGAATCCTTATTCGTGAGACGGGTCGGGTCGGGTCAAAGCACCATGCAAATGTCATACTTATATGTGCAAATCTCACACTTATATGCTCAAATATAACACTAATCAAAAATACAATTGTACTTATATGCTCAAATATAACACTAATCAAAAATACAATTGTTCTTATATGCTCAAATATAACACTAATCAAAAATACAATTGTTGTTACTTATAAGAGAAAAAGTAATACATAAAATACAATTGTTGTTACTTATAAGAGAAAAAGTAATACATTTTTCATAATAAGTAATGTTGACAAGTACCTCTCACTTATAAGGGCAAATATAATGATTTTGAGGAAAAATGTAATACTTTTAAATCGAAATGTAAAAGTATTGTATTTTTCCCTTAAAAGTATTACATATACCCTAATAAGTAACAAAAATTTTATTTTCTGATTAGTATTACATTTGAGCATATAAGTATGACATTTGTGCATATAAGTGTTACATTTGCGTCTTGACCTAACCCGACCCGACCCGTCTCATGGTGAGACGGTCTCACACAAGTTTTTGCCTTAAAATTATTATCATCCGTAGTCCAAGTTAACCACCCATGGTTCTTTAAGAGGACCATGGTTGGTATATTTCAACTCATATATTATTTTATAATTATTTTAAATTAATTATTTTTACCACCAATATATTACATTAATATGTCAAAAATAAATAATTACAAGCATGATGACATCAAGTATTCAAATCTCATATTGGGAGCATGGTTGTAATTATTTATTTTTGACATATATTTAAAATATTGGTAGTAAAAAAATTAATTTTAAATATTTACAAAGTAATATATGAGTTGAAATATAAATATAATGATGTGACAGTGATGATGTTACCATATAAGCTAAATTAATTGTAATATTAACACCGTTAACTATTCTCCTTAAATGCACAACTCTATAAAGTACATGAAGTAAATTAAACAAAATAAAAATATAATGACTAAATTTAACAAATTAAAACACTATATTACACGGATCTTATACTTACTTTGACCAAAAAAATCATATATATATGTAATCACTATACTTGGAAATATCGGTACCAATATAGGAATACATTTAATTCATAATCTTGTTCGAATCAAATTTCAATTCCTTTTTAGAAAATAGAATCCTTTGTATATATTATCCCCTATTAACTACTTTCAGTTGTTATATGGTGGACCACGGTCCACAAAGCATTGTGGACCGTGGTCCCAAAACGCCGCCGTTTCATTTACTAAATGAAACGGCGGCTGTTTACTCCGTCCCACTCTCCCACTTTGATATTATTATTATTATTATTATTTTAATAAAATACGCAGAGAAAGGGAAAAGGCATCATTTGTCGTCTCCACTCTCCCACTTTCTTTTCGATCAAGCAAAAAACTTACCATCTTCTCCAAAAAGCAACAGTGTTCTTCACTTCTTCTGCCATTGTCGACCATTTTCATCGCCATTATCGACAAGCTTTCAACCATTATTGCGGTCTAAAAGCTTCAAAACAGGTAAACATCTTGTTATATATCAAGCAAACACATTGTTATGTATCATGCATGAGCTAAGAGCTTGGTAAAGGAAACTGCAGTGTTTGGTAAAGGAAAGTGCTGTATTTTAAAAAAGAAACTATATTCTTTTTAAGTATATTGTTTNATATAACACTAATCAAAAATACAATTGTTGTTACTTATAAGAGAAAAAGTAATACATTTTTCATAATAAGTAATGTTGACAAGTACCTCTCACTTATAAGGGCAAATATAATGATTTTGAGGAAAAATGTAATACTTTTAAATCGAAATGTAAAAGTATTGTATTTTTCCCTTAAAAGTATTACATATACCCTAATAAGTAACAAAAATTTTATTTTCTGATTAGTATTACATTTGAGCATATAAGTATGACATTTGTGCATATAAGTGTTACATTTGCGTCTTGACCTAACCCGACCCGACCCGTCTCATGGTGAGACGGTCTCACACAAGTTTTTGCCTTAAAATTATTATCATCCGTAGTCCAAGTTAACCACCCATGGTTCTTTAAGAGGACCATGGTTGGTATATTTCAACTCATATATTATTTTATAATTATTTTAAATTAATTATTTTTACCACCAATATATTACATTAATATGTCAAAAATAAATAATTACAAGCATGATGACATCAAGTATTCAAATCTCATATTGGGAGCATGGTTGTAATTATTTATTTTTGACATATATTTAAAATATTGGTAGTAAAAAAATTAATTTTAAATATTTACAAAGTAATATATGAGTTGAAATATAAATATAATGATGTGACAGTGATGATGTTACCATATAAGCTAAATTAATTGTAATATTAACACCGTTAACTATTCTCCTTAAATGCACAACTCTATAAAGTACATGAAGTAAATTAAACAAAATAAAAATATAATGACTAAATTTAACAAATTAAAACACTATATTACACGGATCTTATACTTACTTTGACCAAAAAAATCATATATATATGTAATCACTATACTTGGAAATATCGGTACCAATATAGGAATACATTTAATTCATAATCTTGTTCGAATCAAATTTCAATTCCTTTTTAGAAAATAGAATCCTTTGTATATATTATCCCCTATTAACTACTTTCAGTTGTTATATGGTGGACCACGGTCCACAAAGCATTGTGGACCGTGGTCCCAAAACGCCGCCGTTTCATTTACTAAATGAAACGGCGGCTGTTTACTCCGTCCCACTCTCCCACTTTGATATTATTATTATTATTATTATTTTAATAAAATACGCAGAGAAAGGGAAAAGGCATCATTTGTCGTCTCCACTCTCCCACTTTCTTTTCGATCAAGCAAAAAACTTACCATCTTCTCCAAAAAGCAACAGTGTTCTTCACTTCTTCTGCCATTGTCGACCATTTTCATCGCCATTATCGACAAGCTTTCAACCATTATTGCGGTCTAAAAGCTTCAAAACAGGTAAACATCTTGTTATATATCAAGCAAACACATTGTTATGTATCATGCATGAGCTAAGAGCTTGGTAAAGGAAACTGCAGTGTTTGGTAAAGGAAAGTGCTGTATTTTAAAAAAGAAACTATATTCTTTTTAAGTATATTGTTTCTCCATAATTCCTAAAAAGCTTAAATGAAACTATAGAGTAACTGAAATAATAATGTAGTGTTCATGAACTGAAACTAAAAGGGTTTATTAACTATAACTGACAATGTGGTGTCAAATATTCCACTGAAATTCCATTTGAAATTACAGCTAAATGAAAACGAAACTGTAGTGTTTTTCAAAAGAAACTGCAGTGTTTGTTAAAGGAAAGTGCTGTATTTTCAAAAAGAAACAATATTCTTTTTAAGTATATTGTTTCTCCATACTTCCTAAAAAGCTTAAATGAAACTATAGAGTAACTGAAATGATAATGTAGTGTTCATGAACTGAAACTAAAAGGGTTTATTAACTATAACTGACAATGTGGTGTCAAATATTCCACTGAAATTCCATTTCAAATTTCAGCTAAATGAAACGAAACTGTAGTGTTTTTCAAAAGAAACTGCAGTGTTTGGTAAAAGAAAGTGATGTATGTTCAAAAAGAAACTATATTCTTTTTAAGTATATTGTTTCTCCATAAGGCCTAAAAATCTTAAATGAAGCTATAGAGTAACTGAAATGATAATGTAGTGTTCATGAACTGAAACTGAAGGGTTTATTAACTAGAACTGACAATGTGGTGTCAAATATTCCACTGAAATTCCATTTGAAACTCCAGCTAAATGAAAAAGAAACTACTATGTTTTTCAAAAGTAACTGTAGTGTTTTGTAAAAGAAACTGTATGGTGTATCAGAACATGGGGGTTGTGTGACCAGAAAACTATGAAATCTATGAAAAGAAATTTATGAACTGTATGAACACAAAACATTATGAATAGAGAACAATGAAATCTACCTGGTTATAATAATCATTGTTAATTTGTGACCTTGTTTGCAGAGCAGAAATGAAGAAGACAACAGCAACACAGAAAAAATCAAAAAAGGTCGATACAGCAACGGAAATGCCAGAGCAGCCAGAAACAAGGGGTACTAAAGCTGGTGCTAAGCGCAAGGCTCAAAAAAAAGACCTCCCAAAGCACCAAAAAACAAAAAAACCAAGAACAACTCCAGAAAAGTCATTGATTACAGACCTTGAATACCTGCAAACAAGGATGTCACCAAAGCACTTTAGGGAACTCTTGTCTTCACTAAACCCTGCACAGCAACAGGCAGTTCAGGACATCGGCTTTGGATCAATGCTAACATTGACCGTTTTTTATTGGGATAGTAGGTTAACAAGATACCTACTCGAGCAGTTTGATCCCTATAAATGCTCATTAGATTTACAGGGTGATCAGATGCGGATTTCTGCTGATGATGTCTATAGCACACTGGAGCTCCCAAACAGACAATACCCTGTCATAGAAGGTACATCAGAAATTGAACCAGAAGAGTATGTTAATCTTCTGACTGAATGGAGGCACAGATGGGAAGTAACAAAGGGTTCACCACTCACGAGAAGCATGCCAGCGAAGATGATTGAACGAGGAGACAGTGGAGATTGGTTCAAGCGGGATTTTGTTATCATGTTGGTGTCCAGCCTACTCAAAGGGAACCAGAGCAGGAATGCAGCATACAAGGTCCTGTACTCACTGGCTGATGTTTCAAGAATTAAAGACTTGAACTGGTGCGAGTACACTTTCAAGTCTTTGATTGACTCTGCTGAATCTTGGAAAAAGAAGCCGAATGCATACTTCTGTGGCCCTGCACTGTTTCTGATGGTAACAATTTAAACCATATACTTATAATATTTCTCTTATTGTCCTGCATACTAGAACAATTAAATTTAACTTGTACTAACTAATATTCTTATTGTTTCAAACACAGTTGACATACCTTGACCGTTTGGAATTCAAAGGGAAAAAGATACAAAGAATAGCTCCTGCAATTACATCATGGACTGAAGAGAAGGTAAAGGAAAGAATAAAGTCAGAAGTATTATCTGGACAATTTGGAAGGGGAAAGGTAATCCCACGATTTGAACGGAAAGAAGAACGTGTACATGAGAGGATTGATGAGAATGTCCAAGCTGAATTGTCTGATGAGTCTTTAAAGAAGGTCACTTCTGTCTTGAGGAAGATGGCTGACACAGTGGTTGAATTTGCTGAGGTAATGGCTGAGATTGGCAACACCAGGACTGGAGGTGGAATAATCAAGAGAACATTTGAAAATATTGCTGAAATGATCAACGGTGTGTCCTGTTCTCAACCTCCCCAACAACAAGGTCTGCTAGATGATGATGACATCTTCAATCAACCGAGCTTTCTTGATGCAGTCAGTGCTCTTGAGCAAGCATTCTTACAGACAAGGAAAAATTACCCAGCTCAGCCAGCACAGCCTACAACTTCACAGTCACAACAACACATTCAAACACCATCTTTTGACCTTGGAGTGCCCTCTCCTCAACCTGCTGCAGTGGAACAACCCCAAAATAAGATTGATTCTAATGAACTACGAAATATCGCAAGAGATCTTGAAGAAGATAGTGAGAATACCATTTCTGATGAACAACAGTTGGACACAACCCCAGCAGACAACACAATGAAAGAACTCTTTGATAGGTATGCTCAACCCTTTTATATATACACTAATTTTAACACATACTATTTTGCATGATATCAAAATGAAATTATAGTCTAACTTAAAGGATAGTGTAGTCTTCATGAAAAGACAGTGAAGTGTCTATAAAATGTAACTAAACAGCATGTCTAACATATTTATTCTATGTTGACAATTGAACATATAATTGAATAGAAATGATAGTGAGGTCATTATGAAAAGTAACTGCATTGTATGTTAACTGAAATTGACCAGCATGCCTACTCTATGTTGTATGAGATCTGATAGGAACTATAGTTGTAGTAAACAGAAAGTGAAGTGTTTGTGAAAAGAAACTGCAGTGTATATAAACTGAAACTGACTAGCATGCCTACTCTATGTTGTATGAGACCTAATAGGAACTATATTTTTAATAAACTGATACTGAAGTGTTTGTGAAAAGAAACTGCAGTGTGTATCAACTGAAACTGAACAGCATGCCTACTCTATGTTGTGTGAGATCTGATAGGAAATATAGTTGTAATAAACAGATACTGAAGTGTTTGTGAAAAGAAACTATAGTGTATATAAACTGAAACTGACCAGCATGACTCACAGATTATATATTTGAACAATTAAACTGCAGTTTGATTGCTGAACCTGATGATGATGACCACTCTGAGCAAGTAGTGGCTGAAAGGACCCGAAGATTTAAAAATCTACCAATGAATCTGAGATCACCTTTTTGGACAAAGAACGATGAAATATTGAAGAAAGTCGGACCAAAAGAAAAGCTGATATCTGATTATGCCTTCCTTGACCCAACAGAAGAACGACATTTGACGTATGAAAGACACAATTCTTATATTATTATCTCCATATTTTTGCCTAGGTAACTTAAATATCTATACATGCTCTTTTTGCAGTGAACAACTNACAAAGAACGATGAAATATTGAAGAAAGTCGGACCAAAAGAAAAGCTGATATCTGATTATGCCTTCCTTGACCCAACAGAAGAACGACCTTTGACGTATGAAAGACACAATTCTTATATTATTATCTCCATATTTTTGCCTAGGTAACTTAAATATCTATACATGCTCTTTTTGCAGTGAACAACTGTTTGAGTATGCTGGATATTACTTGAATAGAGAAACATTCCAGTCTATGAGAGCCGGGGAGCTAGAAAGTATTATTGTAGATGTTTGGTGTCTACGACTAAATCAGCTGGATCTCAACAGACGCCTTGATAAGCCCAAGCGAATATTCTTCTCAACCCAGGCTTTTGTAAGCAAACAACACTTTTTTTACATTATGCCTGATTTTTTTAATTAACATCCTATAACATAAAATAAATTTCTACAGCTCCAACTAGACAGCCCCACAAATTGGGAAAGGGATGACAATACAGAACAAAGCTCCTACCAGACAGACTTTGAGCAGTGCTTAGACACTGAAATAAACAATGTCGGGAAGTTGGACATAAGTGATGCTCAACTGGTAAATAATGCCCTATGCAAAAAAAATATTGTACTTAGAATTAAACAAACTACTAACATTTTATTAATTGTTAACAGATTTTCTTTGGCATATTCTGGCATCATCACTTCTACATAATGTGCTACAATTTCACAACGTCAATGCTTGAAATCATTGACAACAGGCCCCTTCCAAAAGGAATGAGAATTCAACAAAAGTATGCTGACAGTCCAAAAGTACTGGTAAGTATTCTAATTACCTATTTCATTCAAAAAATACTTTATTTTAATTTGATAAAGTGTCATATAGTCTTATATGTGGTTCATTATGAAAACTGTGTAAAAAGAACATATATTATTCATCAACTGATACTATAGTATATGTAAAAAGAAACTATAATGTATTCGAAAAGAAACTGTAGTGTATGGTAAAGGAAACTGATATATATTCAAAATAATTCAATCAGACACTCTAATTATGAATATATGATGCATATCTAACTACTTTTGCAGAGCACTGCATTTTTGGAGTATTTGATGAAAAGAGGACATACCAGTCTAGTTGAGAGGATAACAAAACTGCCCGTGGAGCTGGTAAAAATGAATTGGAGAACAGCTGATAACAGGACTGATTGTGGATTGTATTGCATGCGCCACATGGAGACCTACATGGGCAATCCACAATGGAAATGTGGTTTTACTCCGAAAAAACCCAAATGTAAGTTTACATCAAACTTTAATCATTTATACTGCTCATTCAATTATAAAAATTTAAATAACAAACAATTAACACTAATGCAGGACCCATATTTGGCATCACTACGAGCATTGTACACATCAAGGATTATCATGATGCCCGTGAATGTTCACAAAGCAAATGTCATAAGGAATGCCGAAGAACACTTTATTGGAAAAAGGCTCTTACAGTGACTTTCAATTTGAATGTAAGGATAACTGCACCACCCGACAATGTTTTATTCTGTTTGATTGTGAAGCCAAGGTAGCTTTAGACTACGTTTATTATGCAGGTTTTAATCATCATAGTTTCTGCTAAAAATACTTTTATGTTTTTGACTTATCATGTTAATATATAATCAATGGAATATTATTCCTGAAATGCTACATTTTCATTCACAAAAATACTTTAGTTTAATTTCATAAAGTGTCATATATTCTTATATGTGATTCATCAACTGAAACTATATTATATGCACTAAGAAACTGGAATGTATTCGAAAAGAAACTGTAGTGTTTGATAAAGGAAACTGATATATATTCAAAACAAAAAACTGTAGTATTCATGAAAAGTAACTACAGTGTCCGTGAAAGGAAAGTGTAGTGTTTACCAACGGATACTGTCAAATGTGAAAAAGAAATCACGTGTATCATTCAAAAAACTGTATACTACTTGAAATGATACTAATCTTTCAAAACGATGAAATCACATGGTTTATAAAATCGAACTAGCTGTATGAAAACACATGAATCGNGATAGGAAATATAGTTGTAATAAACAGATACTGAAGTGTTTGTGAAAAGAAACTATAGTGTATATAAACTGAAACTGACCAGCATGACTCACAGATTATATATTTGAACAATTAAACTGCAGTTTGATTGCTGAACCTGATGATGATGACCACTCTGAGCAAGTAGTGGCTGAAAGGACCCGAAGATTTAAAAATCTACCAATGAATCTGAGATCACCTTTTTGGACAAAGAACGATGAAATATTGAAGAAAGTCGGACCAAAAGAAAAGCTGATATCTGATTATGCCTTCCTTGACCCAACAGAAGAACGACATTTGACGTATGAAAGACACAATTCTTATATTATTATCTCCATATTTTTGCCTAGGTAACTTAAATATCTATACATGCTCTTTTTGCAGTGAACAACTGTTTGAGTATGCTGGATATTACTTGAATAGAGAAACATTCCAGTCTATGAGAGCCGGGGAGCTAGAAAGTATTATTGTAGATGTTTGGTGTCTACGACTAAATCAGCTGGATCTCAACAGACGCCTTGATAAGCCCAAGCGAATATTCTTCTCAACCCAGGCTTTTGTAAGCAAACAACACTTTTTTTACATTATGCCTGATTTTTTTAATTAACATCCTATAACATAAAATAAATTTCTACAGCTCCAACTAGACAGCCCCACAAATTGGGAAAGGGATGACAATACAGAACAAAGCTCCTACCAGACAGACTTTGAGCAGTGCTTAGACACTGAAATAAACAATGTCGGGAAGTTGGACATAAGTGATGCTCAACTGGTAAATAATGCCCTATGCAAAAAAAATATTGTACTTAGAATTAAACAAACTACTAACATTTTATTAATTGTTAACAGATTTTCTTTGGCATATTCTGGCATCATCACTTCTACATAATGTGCTACAATTTCACAACGTCAATGCTTGAAATCATTGACAACAGGCCCCTTCCAAAAGGAATGAGAATTCAACAAAAGTATGCTGACAGTCCAAAAGTACTGGTAAGTATTCTAATTACCTATTTCATTCAAAAAATACTTTATTTTAATTTGATAAAGTGTCATATAGTCTTATATGTGGTTCATTATGAAAACTGTGTAAAAAGAACATATATTATTCATCAACTGATACTATAGTATATGTAAAAAGAAACTATAATGTATTCGAAAAGAAACTGTAGTGTATGGTAAAGGAAACTGATATATATTCAAAATAATTCAATCAGACACTCTAATTATGAATATATGATGCATATCTAACTACTTTTGCAGAGCACTGCATTTTTGGAGTATTTGATGAAAAGAGGACATACCAGTCTAGTTGAGAGGATAACAAAACTGCCCGTGGAGCTGGTAAAAATGAATTGGAGAACAGCTGATAACAGGACTGATTGTGGATTGTATTGCATGCGCCACATGGAGACCTACATGGGCAATCCACAATGGAAATGTGGTTTTACTCCGAAAAAACCCAAATGTAAGTTTACATCAAACTTTAATCATTTATACTGCTCATTCAATTATAAAAATTTAAATAACAAACAATTAACACTAATGCAGGACCCATATTTGGCATCACTACGAGCATTGTACACATCAAGGATTATCATGATGCCCGTGAATGTTCACAAAGCAAATGTCATAAGGAATGCCGAAGAACACTTTATTGGAAAAAGGCTCTTACAGTGACTTTCAATTTGAATGTAAGGATAACTGCACCACCCGACAATGTTTTATTCTGTTTGATTGTGAAGCCAAGGTAGCTTTAGACTACGTTTATTATGCAGGTTTTAATCATCATAGTTTCTGCTAAAAATACTTTTATGTTTTTGACTTATCATGTTAATATATAATCAATGGAATATTATTCCTGAAATGCTACATTTTCATTCACAAAAATACTTTAGTTTAATTTCATAAAGTGTCATATATTCTTATATGTGATTCATCAACTGAAACTATATTATATGCACTAAGAAACTGGAATGTATTCGAAAAGAAACTGTAGTGTTTGATAAAGGAAACTGATATATATTCAAAACAAAAAACTGTAGTATTCATGAAAAGTAACTACAGTGTCCGTGAAAGGAAAGTGTAGTGTTTACCAACGGATACTGTCAAATGTGAAAAAGAAATCACGTGTATCATTCAAAAAACTGTATACTACTTGAAATGATACTAATCTTTCAAAACGATGAAATCACATGGTTTATAAAATCGAACTAGCTGTATGAAAACACATGAATCGT
>NC_044925.1:7913749-7943072 GCF_003576645.1 Ipomoea triloba
ATATATATTCAAAACAAAAAACTGTAGTATTCATGAAAAGTAACTACAGTGTCGTGAAAGGAAAGTGTAGTGTTTACCAACGGATACTGTCAAATGAAAAAGAATCACGTGTATCATTCAAAAAACTGTATACTACTTGAAATGATACTAATCTTTCAAAACGATGAAATCACATGGTTTATAAATCGAACTAGCTGTATGAAAACACATGAATCGTAAAAAATATTCTGTTGTATTTTCAAAATGAAACTAAAGGCCTGACTAAAAGAAACTAGTGGTTTGTCTAAATGAAAGTTGCAAAAAATACCTGTTCCAGTAAAATTCAAATTCAGCTTCTGTGTCACTATACTTTAACAGAAAATTAAATAACTCTATGAAACCCTTTTGCATTCTCAATCCTTTGATGTGCTTCTTTGAATTCTCCCCAATGTGCCAAATACATAGCCTATGTTTTGAATTTGGAAATACTTGCATGATTGCAGCAGCCATGGCAGAACACTGATCAGTCATTATTGTTTGTGGCTGCCTACCATCCATTGACTGTAGAAACGTTTTGAACAGCCAAACAAAAGATTTTGTCCTCTCATTCAATAAAAAGCTACAACCAAACATCACATTCATACAATGGCGGTTCATACCTACAAATGGACCACAAATCATATCATACCTATTGGTACGGTATGTTGTATCATGTACCACCAAATCACCAAACAACAAATAATCCGACTTCATTTGCACATCCCTCCAAAAAAAACTACACAACCTAGCATCATCATCAACTTCGAAATCAAAAAAGAAACCAGACTCATTCAATTGTCTCTTCCGAAAAATCTCAATCAAAGTGTTAGAGTCAGTCCCATCTAAATGCTTCGCCGAATCTAACAACATTGTGTTATAAGCATCCCTGGCAGTAAATCCAACAAATGGTGAACCTCCAGACTGATGTTTTAAAAACCGAATACCATCAGATAATGGGACTCCACTCCTCTTCATATCTTTAAGGTATGTCAACTGATCAACAGAAACGTTCCTATGCGACCTAAGCATATAGCTTGCAGATGCCGGACACAACTCATGGTTGTGCTCCTTTACATGTTTTGTAACTACCCACTTCCCACTTGAATCTAAGTCAAATTGACACATTGCATCACATCCAGTCCGAGTATCTATCTTTGTATAACACTTATTAGCACTCGCTTGTTTTGCTTTCAACCCAGCCTTATAACAATGGAACTTTTTCGACTTCACATTCCGAGTTCCAGGGAAGTAGTACTGTTTACCCTTCCTAACACTAAATCCCATCCGAGATGCAAGATCATTATACATATCAAATGCTTCTTCAAGTGAATAAACAGAATGTCCCACCAATTCTTGATTAGCTGTGAGTTATTAAAATGAACTTTCAATAAGTATACACTAACAGTTCATACTAATTGGGGAAATCAATTGACACTATAGACATATTGACCTGATACTACAATGTTCCTAAACAAACAAAAAAAAGGAAACTGTAGTGTATTTCAAAAGAAACTGTAATGTATTTCAAAAGAAAATGTAGTGTATTTCAAAAGAAAATACAGAGAAATGAAAAAGTATGATGATCCTAAACAAAAAATATAACTACTCTGTTCAAACTCAATTGACAAACAGCTAAACATAAGAACCTGGAATAGATGAATCATCCTCATTGGCATCTATAGAAGTACCACCACCTCCAGCAGATGGATTACAGCCATCTGACCAAATAATAAGAAACTGTAATATAATTTAAAAGAAACTGTAGTGTATTTCAAAAGAAACTGTAGTGTATTTCAAAAGAAACTATAATGTATTTCAAAAGAAAATACAGAGAAATGAAAAAGAAACTGTAGTGTATTTCAAAAGAAACTGCAGTGTATTTCAAAAGAAACTGTAGTGGTTTTCAAAAGTAAGTGAAGTGTTTCCAATAACAAAAACTACTTCAGAAACAAATTCATACTAACTATGATGATTCGAACACAAATGCATAATTCAACACCAGTAGGGATTAAAACCTGGAATGTCATCGTGATCACCATCAGAACAGGAAGAACTAGCATTACATGCAACTAGTGAATCCGATTCAACACCATTAGGGAGATTACATTCAACTGCAATGCATAAATATTTGAAAATATATAGCATCAAATATAACCTACAAATATTACACAATCAAACGAGTAAACAAACGAAAGCTAATTATACAATCAAACGAAGATACATACCAGGAGTTGATGAACTGTAATCTTCAACAATCAACGCATTCAAATCAATATCATCAATAAGATTACTTCTACCTAACATCTCTCCCATAATTCGCGACATAATGAACTCAAATCGCGATGAACAAATGTAATCTCCTTTGCTCCCTTTGCGAACAAGAAAAATTAGATCGAACTGAAAAAAGGAAACAACGAAAGCTGAAAGAAGAAAAATTGCCGCCGGTGATAGTTAACAGCGCCGTCTACATCTAACGATTAGGAAACAACAAAACGACGTCGTTTCAGCCCTTGGTCCACAATGCTTTGTGGACCACGGTCCATGATATAATTTGCGAACTACTTTACCATAAACTTAATCAATTACTGAACATAAGTAGCTCGGCTCAAGTCATTGTCATAGCCAGAAAAAGAAAGAAAAGAAAAAAAGTTAAAGAAAATATAGAGTTGAGAAAATGGGTTTCAGTTTGTTTCCTCATCCTAAGCTGTGTCGTCTTTTGGTAATACTTTTAGTGACTGTGTGTGTTGTTAGTGGTCGTAAAACCTATAATATCACTAATTATGGCGCCATTCCAGATGGAAAAACCGACAGCAGCAAGGTATATATATATATAGAAAACACATATATGGTGTTGCATTTCATACATGCATAGCACCCTCACCTCTTTCTGTTAGAATGCAGTATCTATTCATAGTTTCTTTCTCAAAATACAAAGAGTCAACAGTTATCTCCACTGAAGTTCAAACCACTCACATCATCCATGTGGGAGTGTTAATTGAGACACCGGGTGCTACTAAACCACAAGGTCTTTGGCCTCTCACCTCTTTCATATATAAGAGCTCTACTCATATATCATTCTGTTGCAACTAAGGGTATACGTTGTAATTAATACAAAGTTTATATAGAATGAAGATAATTTACTCTAAGGATAACCCAGCCAAGTTGGCTAAGGCTACAAAATGATAACCACAAGGTGGGATTTACTCAGTGGATACGTTCGGATAGTGGTTACAGATTTCTCTTGTTACCCCAAAATAAGTAACTCTAATATGATTTATACGTTGAATATATATATATATATATATATATATATTTGTAGGCATTACTGACAGCATGGATGCTTGCATGCAAAGATAGCCACAGCACGGTGGCCGTTCCAAGCGGGGAGTTCTTACTGAATCCGGTGAGGTTAAGCGGCCCATGCGCCGGCCCGATAACGTTTTCTGTCACGGGCGTTTTGAAGGCTCCGGAAAAGACTTTCCTCGACATCCCGGAGTGGATACTGTTGGAGGATCTGCAAGGCATAACCGTCACCGGGAACGGCGTTTTAGATGGTCAGGGTGCCTACGCCTGGAGTGTGAACCCATGCAAAGTTGATCCCAACTGCAAACCTTTGCCAACGGTATGTATATACATTCATTTAATTTTCCTACATGGCTAATATCCGGCCTTTCTTAATTGGGTGGGTAAACTTATGTGAGATCATCTTGCGTCTCATTATTCGTGAGACCGGTCCAGTCGGATTAGATTAATATGAAAATGTAATATATATATATATATATAACGGAAAATATAATACTAATTAGAAATAAAATATTTGTTACTTATTAAAGAAATTGTAATACTTTTGAATACAAATGTAATACCTTCACATTTTAATGTAAATGTATTACTCTGTATATTTTTCATGAAAAGTATTACATTTTCCCTTCTAAGTAATATTGACAAGTGTTGGTTACTTATAACTGAAAATGTATTTCTTTTAAATCAAAATGTAAAAGTATTACATTTTTTTTAGAAAAATATTATATTTTCTAATATAAGTAATAAAATTTTATTCCTCAGTTTAAGTATTACATTTTATATTGACCCGATCCTTATCATGAAAAGGGATTCGCGAAACGGTCTCACACAAATTTTTGCCTTCTTAATTGGGTTATACTTGTCTGAGACCGTCTTGTCCTTATTTATGAATAGGGTAGGGTTGATGTAAAAATATTACTCCGTTTTCTATTAAAAGTATTGCGCTTTCCCTTTGTTACGTAAAAGAGAAAATGCAATACTTATGAAGAAAAATAAAATGCTTTTAAATCAAAATGTAAAAGTATTACGAAGTACATTTTTCTTCAAAAAGTATTACACTCACTCATATAAGTAATAAACATTTACTCCTGATTAGTATTGCATTTTTCAGTATAATAAGCATTACATTTACATCTTGATTCGACCCATCTCACAAACAATAATCCGTCTGATAGTCTCACAAATGTTTTTGCTTTCTTAATTATATAAATATATATTTTTCTAATACATACTTTTTTTTCTTGAATTATTGATGTTTAGAATTTGAAATTCGGTAATATCGTGCATGGACGCATTGAAGGGATAACTTCACGGGATAGTAAATTTTTTCACATTTTAATCGACGGCTGTAAACACGTGGAGATTGAAAATATAAGAATAACGGCGCCGGCGGATAGCAAAAATACCGACGGAATACACATCGGCCAGTCACAATATGTGCAAGTCCAAAATGTGGATATTGGAACAGGGGACGATTGCATTTCGTTTGGGCCAGGATCCACAAACGTTGTGATCAGTCAGGTGAATTGTGGTCCTGGCCATGGCTTTAGCATTGGAAGCCTAGGAAAAAGTGAAAATGAACCAGATGTGAATGGAATTATTGTGACGAATTGCAATATCACAAACACCACAAATGGGCTTAGGATCAAAACGTGGGCACCTTCTACTCCCAACAAGGTTTACAACATTACCTATCAAGACATCATTTTGAATGGTGTTCAAAACCCGATTGTCATTGATCAACACTACTGTCCCAACAACGCATGCCAAGATCAGGTATAATAATTTCTGTCTGTATGGTTATATAGTTTAATAGGTAGTATTTAGAGGAAGAGACATTATGGGAATTATGTTTAAAGTGAGCAGATCTTTTATGCGCACTTGTATTTGGTGCAGCTAAGTTATTGTGATTTATATCCTCCCAAATCTTTTATTAGGCTAAGATGTGAGGGACCCTTGAGATTGGAGATTCACCCCTTTGGGTAAGGTATAGTAATTCCTTCGATCAATAATCACGTACAACATCCATTAGGCGGGCAGGTGCTAATCAGTGTCTTGTCACTACAAATTAAAGGCTTGGTGCCCGCATGGGCTAAGAGCATCCTCATCAATGAGTTTATTTCACGGTATAAGAGCAGTTTTTGTAAGTGTTATTAGGAAAGAGAAAATGGGGAGGAAAAATAATAATAAACAAATCTGATTTCAAAAATAAAAAATAAAAAAAAAATGAGGTTGTCAGTCGCGCCTGCGTGAAGTGCACGCGCCCGATGGGTGGCTGCTGGGCGCGGAACGCGCCCAGCAGGTGAGTCTTTTAATTATTTAGACTGCAAAATTACTGTACTATGATGCACCCCTTGCAGTTGCTTCCCTTCCCTTCTCTCTCCCTCTCTCTTTCATGCCATGTGGCTATAACATCTGACATTATCTATCTATGCTCCCCTGATGGGGATGCTCTAAGTTCACTAGTTCAATAGACAATATTTAAAAAAGTGACTAATGTTTGAAACTCTGTAGTGACAGTGCAAGAATTATGTCCAAAGTGGACAGATGCCTTGCGCGCCGACTTTTGACCCTATCTGATCTGCTAAGCCACTATATAACAGCGGCTTACATCCTCATAAATACTCTACCGGACGGGGTGTAAGGCCACATAATTAATTAATTAATGTTTGTGTACGATCAAATTAAACAGGGGGAATCATCAGTTAAAATCTCAAACATCAGATACTTAAACATTGTTGGGAGCTCCCAGGACGAGTTGTCTACGATTTTCAATTGCAGCAGAAGAGTGCCGTGTAAAGACATAGAGGTAAGGAGCTTGAATATAGTATACAATGGTCATCAACCCACGAAAGCAGCTTGCTACTATTTTAATGGGAAATTTGAGCATTGTCATTCTCCAAATCAATGCGGCTGTGATGTTATAAGTTTTATATGTTGTATGTGGTAGCTTAGCATATATAGATACATACATTCTATGTGCTTTGCTAATTTTTCTACATACTTCTATTTATATACACCAAATAAAATTATGTACGGTTCTTGAACCTTGTATTACTATTAATAAAATGGCGGGTTTTTTTGTTCTCTTTTAAAAATAGCTAGTCATTAGTAATAGGATATGATGATCTTTTTTATAAGTTCTTATGGTGTTCTTTTGGGATCTTTCTTTGGGTAAAGATGATCAAGTGGGTGGGAATGGCTTGTGAAGAGGAAGGTGTTTGCTTGGTTTGAAGTTGTGCTACAAGAGGTAACCATCATGTCTCACTAAAATCTATTTTACACTCTTGATCTATGTATAATACTTGGTGATTTGGAATCCTATGGAAATTTCTTGATCTAGCCCTTGATGATTTGTGATCTATTTTGATGGGTTATTGAACTTGTGTTCTTGATCCTTTGCATCTTGATGAGTATGAACATTTATTGTTATGGATTCCATGTTTATTTGGCTTCTGAGATGTGTAATCTGGGCAATCTGATCATATTTTTGTATTCTGGAAATGAGTATTTCGTATTCTGTTCTATGTCTGATTCGGTGCGTTGGAGTTGTCCTTGCGGTGCGTTTCAATGGTATAACGTGTCCCGTTGGAATGTTCCGTAAGAACACTGGTGGAATGGTTTGGCGGAAGGGTGTATTCCGTTGGTGTGTTCCGTTAGAACTAGAGGAAGAGTTTGGCGGAAGGGTGTATTCCGTGGGTTTGTTCCGTTAGTGTTGGTGGAGTAGGCTGGCGGAACAGGGTGTTCCGTGAGAGTGCTCCGCCAGTTCATTTCCAGTTTTGTTTCCAGTAGCTGATCTGTTGTCTTGTTGATTCATCTTTGATTCTGGAACTTATTTTGGGTATTTTTTTGAGTATTCCACCTTGGTTCTTGAGTATTTATTCATGTCTTTTGATTCATTCTCTTGATTTGTTGAGCTAGTATGGTTGGTTGAATCCTTGGTTATTACTGAGTATATGGTGTGTTCATAACTTGAGATGAACACTGTGGGTGCATTATTCTTGGGGGATGAGTCTGAGGTTGGATGTGGAGATGTGAGTCTTTGAGTATCTTTTGGCTTGTTGAGGGTGAACTAGCTATGGGCATCATTTGCCTCTGTGTTTGGGCATCATTTGCCTCTGTGATTGGGCACCATTTGCCTCTGTGTTTGGGCATCATTTGCCTCTGTGTTTGGGCATCATTTGCCTCTGTGATTGGGCATCATTGCTCTGTGTTTGGGCATCATTTGCCTCTGCGATTGGGCATCATTTGTCTCTGTGGTTTGGGATTTTGCCTCTGTGACTGGGCATCATTTGCCTCTGTGGTTGGGCTTTATGCCTCTGTGTACTAGCTTGGGTTTAGTGGTTGGTATGAGGGATGGTATTGTGGTTGGAAGGTATGGTTTGGTGCTTATCTTTGGTATGTTGTTTGTTTGGTTCCTTATGGTTCTTTAGTTGAGTTGTATTTCAGTTGTTATCCGTTATTCCTTGATATATTGCGGTTTGGTGGTTTCTTTGTGAGTAATCTGTTGAGGTTATGATTCAGTTAGTATTCCGTTATAGACATGTTGCCTTGTACATTCATATTGGATATTGGTTTTACTTGGAGAGTCCTTGGTTCATGGCTTATTTAGCTTGTTGTTGCTGAGTTTCCGTTTTAATTAAAGAACAGTTCGTTAGTGTGTATATTCTATACGGGTGTGTAAACCTATTTACAAACTTACTATATATATATGTTCTCACAAGTGTGAGTGGTGGTTGCTTAGCATTCTTTTGCTAATGGTTTTCTACATGTTTTTCAGGTATGGAGTAGTCTAAGCCGTGAGCGCGCTAGAGCTATATCGTTATGATGCTTTGCTTAGACTAGATTATGTTTTAGACTCCTTTCGGGCCTGTGTGCCTATGTCTTGGATTATGTATCTTTGACTAGATTTTTACTATGATGTTTTGAGGATTTATGTTTTGGGTTTGGATAGGTTTTGTTTTTACCTAGATGTGGCATGATACCCTATAAGATTTAAATCGCTTCCGCTATAGTTTGAGTAGTTGTTGAGATAAGCAACTTTTATGTTTAAAGTTTTAGCTATCTCAGCTTGTGAAAAGTTGGGGTGTCACAATAATTATATGGAATAGCATAGTAGGCCTGAGGAGACTTGGGTGAATAAACCTTTTGAAAAGATGGTGTTTGTTTATTCGTGTTTATCATGGTGTAGGAGGTCTACTTATGTCTATGTGTGAGCAAAAATTTTGCTCTTATCATAGGCTCATAGTCCATGAACCAGTCCTCGTCACTAGGATAAAGACTACCATCATCGCCCTTATGCCTACTTGAGAACCTTTTGAAATTCTTGACAGTATTCGGGTAAAGACTTGGCCTACCCTGAGGTCTACCCTTGCGTTGCCTCGGTGAATAGTGTTGCATCTTTTTGCTATGGAATTTCACTTTTGATTGGTTGTTCCTTTTTGGTTGACCATTGGCAATAAAACTATGATAGTTCTATGTGCGAGGTCTATACCGAGTTGTTCGATGACTCCTCGGGTTACCGTATAAGGAACTTCCTCTCGTAGGTTCCACAATTTGTGTTTCAGCCGAATCATTAGATTGGCTCGTTGATTGTGGTTCTTTTCCATTTTCAGCATTAATCACTGGCTCAAAATTTTCAGTTTGTCCTTGGACAAAAACAGAGTTTAAACCTCCACTAGTAGAAGGGTCTGTTGGTCGTGTTAAGAGGACATGTGAATGAGAAGTGGAGTTGTAACCAAGTCCGGTTCTACTCCCTGATGGTCTTTGATCATCCACCATTCGATCTATTATTCTGGATGAATTAGTAAATTTCGCAATTACCGCACGCAAGTTTTGATCTCTATTCTCCTTTGCTTTACATTCTTCCTTAAGTAGATGAACTTAATTGCTTCTCGAGCTGACTTATAGACTCAAGCATCTCAGCATTTTTGGACTTTAAGTCCTCGAGATCTTGTGTCTTTCTATCAATAGTCGAGCATTCTCTTCCTTAAGTATGAAATGTGTGCTTTTAACATCATCGAATTCCTTCATCATTCATTCGAATGCTTCCCTAGGATTCTCATGATAGCTAGACTTAGAGCTGTAATTAGATGAGTGGTTTTGAGAAGTTACCTCGTCTTCTTCCGCCATAAGACATAGTTCTTCGTCCGATTCCTCTTGACTGAAGAGATACAGGAGTCCCTTTTCATCTTCCGAGCTATCACTTTCTGAGTTGGAGCTTGATGTGCATGGCTCGTCAGTCTTTTCGTCAGTCTGTCACTCTTCTGATTGTTTCCAGAGTAGTTGCTAGGTTGATCATTCGCATCATTTGATGTATTCTTCGGGTTGTTGTAGTTTCCCAAATTCTTCCTGTAGTTGTCGTATTCTTCTTGATGTTTCTTGACAATGGGATAAGGACATTCAGCTTTGAAGTGTCCAGGCTTTCGACAGTTATAACATAGCATTTGTACTTCTTCAGTGTCACGTGTTCTTGATCCACTGGACTTGTCAGTACTTCTATGCTTCAATGTTCTTGGCTTGTCCGAATTGTTGTAGGACTGGTTTTTCCTAATGAATCTTTTGAACTTTCTCATAAACAAGGCAAACTGGTCATCAGTAAATAAATCAGATGGATTAGAGTTTGACCTTATGGTTGACGATGATGGTTGCTGGCTTGCAACTAGAGCTACGTTTCTCGTCTCAAGTTCTTCCTCAGTTAGTGCTTCTTTCTCGAATTCATAAGCCTTTAAGTCACTGAATATCTGAATAGTGCTCGTTGTTTTTAGGTCTTGGTGATCACGCATTGCAACAACTTTCATCTCCCAACTCTTTGGCAAGCCACGAAAATTTTTTTAGTTTATCTCCTTTTGTGAGAGCTTCTCCTCATCAAGGTCTCGGATGTCCATTAGCAGTTTCATAAAGCGAGCTTCCATGTCAAATATATATTCTTTTGCGCCAAGTTTGAAATCCTCGAATCTTTTCATTGCAATAGTCAACTTGTTTTCCTTTTCTTGCTCATCACCTTCTCCTATTTGCATAAGTGTATCCCAGATATCCTTAGCCGATTTGCATTTTCTCACCCGAGGGAATAGTGACTCGTCCAGAGCCTTGTAGAGTATATCTTTAGCAATGTTATCAAGGTTTGCACGAGTTCTTTCCTCAGTTGTCAGCAAGGACTTATCCTTCGGTATCATCGCTGGTGCGTTGGATCATCAGCGGCTCGGTTGGTGTTTACTTGTAGGATCTTGATAGGTCCATCAGTAATCACATCCCACATCTCATCATGAATAGCAGACAAGTGAGCCTGCATTCGCACTTTCCAGTCATCAAACTTATATAGGTTAAACATGAGGAAGTGCCTATGATGTTCCATTTTCGACATAGTGCAAAATGTGAAAAAGATTTTTTAGTTTTGAAAGAGAATCACCAGGCAGTATACACAGAGTGTTCACCGCTCAAGGCTATTGCTCTGATACCACTTGTTGGTCCCGGTGGTAAAGATGTGAGTCTAGAAAGGTGGGGTTGAATAGACTCACAAGAATTTTGCAAACTTTTTACAAGATCAATCCCATGAAAGGAATGAACTCGGTCAAAGATAAGAACGCAACGGATAAGATAGGTTATGCCAAATTTTAATTTTACTTTGCACATGAGCTTTAGTCTATGAAAATGTTAGGTTTTAAGAGTGGCATGCAATGCAGTACGTAAAATCAAAAGAGAGAGAGAGAGAGAGATTTTTATAGTGGTTCGACTGTTAGCGAAGCCTACTTCACTCTTCTTCACAACTTGTGAAGGTTTGCACTATTTTCTCCTTAATAGTACAAAACCCCATTACAACGTTCTCCTTTGATCACTAAGCCCGGCAGCCACGTTTGGTTAGGTTTTTCAACTCTTTCAAAGTCTACTCCGCCTCTTTCTACTTCTCCGAGTAGAGATGATTGAAGATGGTTGAAAGTGTTTCTCCAACTCGAGATTATTGTGATTGATCTTCTTGATTCAACACTTGAGCTTCACAAGATCTCTTTTATAATCTGGATAGAAATTTTAAGCTTTTGAATATTTTGACACACTGAGAATAAAATTGCTTGCTAATGCCTTTTCGCTTTTTTTCAACCTTTTCCAAGTGAGAAGGAACAAGGGTATTTATAGGTGTGAATTTTCAGATTTGTTGGAGGGAACCTGAATTTTCAAAACCTATAGTCCAGTGTGTAATATCCAATATGTAAAGTTTTGACCTTTTTAGAATGTCAATACCTTTCTAGCCGTTTGTTCACTTTGAAGCAAGGACAATTTCTCTTTTGTCCCACAAAAAGGTGACAATCATTTAATGCTCCTAGGGATTATTATTGCCTAGGATCCATTTTGACATTCAGGTTATACCCAACCTCAAGGCTATGGACAAGACAAATCTCAGAGAATGTCAAGTGCCTTGGGTACTCGTGAAAATGATTGACTTTATCATTCTCTTATCATCTTCTCGAAACAATCAACATTGATTGTTCGGTGTTCATGTGTTCGGCCCTTCCATTTTTCGGCCTACAACTCTCAGTCTTCAGTCTTTATACCTTCAAGTCTTCATGTCTTCAAGTCTTCATGTCTTCAAGTCTTCGGCTTGAATTCTTAAATTCTTCAGGAATAAGAATTCGTTTAACTAAGACTAAGACAAGGACTCGTCTAACTAACCAAAATACACAGACAAGAATTGAGGGGTCTCCTCGGGTCTTTGGTATCATCAAAATCAATGGCTAGGGGTTCCTAACATATTGAGCAAATTAATCGTAACCGATGATATTAATGATAATATTCAGAATCAATAAAATATAAATTCACGTGATTTTTGAAATGATTTTGTGTAAATATATCGTAACGGATGATATTAATCATAGTAATTTGATTCAATAAAAAGTAAATTCACATGATTTTAGATGTTATTCAATTTCTATTGGCATAATTTGTTTTAAAATTACTGTGGGCACTTAACATCTAACTAGACCTTGTGGTCATGTGGCATCCGGTGTCCCGATTAACACTCCCACATGGATGATGGGAGTGGGTTCGAGCCTTCGAGCCTCAGTGGAGGACTGAGGCAACTGGTGACTTGTAACAGAGTCAGTAGTACTCAAAAGAAAAAAAGCATCTAACCAGCGACTTCAGTCAACATTGTAACAGAGTCAGTAGTACTCAAAAGAAAAAAAGCATCTAACCAGCGACTTCAGTCAACATTGTAACAGAGTCAGTAGTACACAAAAGAAAAAAAGCACCAGCGACTTCAGTCAACATTGTAACAGAGTCAGTAGTACACAAAAGAAAAAAAGCACCAGCGACTTCAGTCAACATTGTAACAGAGTCAGTAGTACACAAAAGAAAAAAAGCACCAGCGACTTCAGTCAACATTGTAACAGAGTCAGTAGTACACAAAAGAAAAAAAGCACCAGCGACTTCAGTCAACATTGTAACAGAGTCAGTAGTACACAAAAGAAAAAAAGCACCAGCGACTTCAGTCAACATTGTAACAGAGTCAGTAGTACACAAAAGAAAAAAAGCACCAGCGACTTCAGTCAACATTGTAACAGAGTCAGTAGTACACAAAAGAAAAAAAGCACCAGCGACTTCAGTCAACATTGTAACAGAGTCAGTAGTACACAAAAGAAAAAAAGCACCAGCGACTTCAGTCAACATTGTAACAGAGTCAGTAGTACACAAAAGAAAAAAAGCACCAGCGACTTCAGTCAACATTGTAACAGAGTCAGTAGTACACAAAAGAAAAAAAGCACCAGCGACTTCAGTCAACATTGTAACAGAGTCAGTAGTACACAAAAGAAAAAAAGCACCAGCGACTTCAGTCAACATTGTAACAGAGTCAGTAGTACACAAAAGAAAAAAAGCACCAGCGACTTCAGTCAACATTGTAACAGAGTCAGTAGTACACAAAAGAAAAAAAGCACCAGCGACTTCAGTCAACATTGTAACAGAGTCAGTAGTACACAAAAGAAAAAAAGCACCAGCGACTTCAGTCAACATTGTAACAGAGTCAGTAGTACACAAAAGAAAAAAAGCACCAGCGACTTCAGTCAACATTGTAACAGAGTCAGTAGTACACAAAAGAAAAAAAGCACCAGCGACTTCAGTCAACATTGTAACAGAGTCAGTAGTACACAAAAGAAAAAAAGCACCAGCGACTTCAGTCAACATTGTAACAGAGTCAGTAGTACACAAAAGAAAAAAAGCACCAGCGACTTCAGTCAACATTGTAACAGAGTCAGTAGTACACAAAAGAAAAAAAGCACCAGCGACTTCAGTCAACATTGTAACAGAGTCAGTAGTACACAAAAGAAAAAAAGCACCAGCGACTTCAGTCAACATTGTAACAGAGTCAGTAGTACACAAAAGAAAAAAAGCACCAGCGACTTCAGTCAACATTGTAACAGAGTCAGTAGTACACAAAAGAAAAAAAGCACCAGCGACTTCAGTCAACATTGTAACAGAGTCAGTAGTACACAAAAGAAAAAAAGCACCAGCGACTTCAGTCAACATTGTAACAGAGTCAGTAGTACACAAAAGAAAAAAAGCACCAGCGACTTCAGTCAACATTGTAACAGAGTCAGTAGTACACAAAAGAAAAAAAGCACCAGCGACTTCAGTCAACATTGTAACAGAGTCAGTAGTACACAAAAGAAAAAAAGCACCAGCGACTTCAGTCAACATTGTAACAGAGTCAGTAGTACACAAAAGAAAAAAAGCACCAGCGACTTCAGTCAACATTGTAACAGAGTCAGTAGTACACAAAAGAAAAAAAGCACCAGCGACTTCAGTCAACATTGTAACAGAGTCAGTAGTACACAAAAGAAAAAAAGCACCAGCGACTTCAGTCAACATTGTAACAGAGTCAGTAGTACTCAAAAGAAAAAAAGCATCTAACCAGCGACTTCAGTCAACATTGTAACAGAGTCAGTAGTACTCAAAAGAAAAAAAGCATCAAACCAGCGACTTCAGTCAACATTGTAACAGAGTCAAAAGAAAAAAATAACAACTCAAAAGAAAAAAAGCATCAAACCAACGACTTCAGTCAACATTGTAACAGAGTCAAAAGAAAAAAAACACATCTAACCAGTCAACATTGTAACAGAGTCAGTAGTACTCAAAAGAAAAAAAAAGCATCTAACCAGCGACTTCAGTCAACATTGTAACAGAGTCAGTAGTACACAAAAGAAAAAAAGCACCAGCGACTTCAGTCAACATTGTAACAGAGTCAATAGTACACAAAAGAAAAAAAGCATCTAACCACACACAAAAGAAAAAAAGCATCTAAAAGAAAAAAAGCATCTAACCACAACATTGTAACAGAGTCAGTAGTACTCAAAAGAAAAAAAAGCATCTAACCAGCGACTTCAGTCAACAAGAAAAAAAAGCATCTAACCAGCGACTTCAGTCAACATTGTAACAGAGTCAGTAGTACTCAAAAGAAAAAAAGGCATCAAACCAGCGACTTCAGTCAACATTGTAACAGAGTCAAAAGAAAAAAATAACAACTCAAAAGAAAAAAAGCATCAAACCAGCGACTTCAGTCAACATTGTAACAGAGTCAAAAGAAAAAAAACACATCTAACCAGTCAACATTGTAACAGAGTCAGTAGTACTCAAAAGAAAAAAAGCATCTAACCAGCGACTTCAGTCAACATTGTAACAGAGTCAGTAGTACACAAAAGAAAAAAAGCACCAGCGACTTCAGTCATCATTGTAACAGAGTCAATAGTACACAAAAGAAAAAAAGCATCTAAAAGAAAAAAAGCATCTAACCAGCGACTTCAGTCAACATTGTAACAGAGTCAGTAGTACTCAAAAGAAAAAAAGCATCTAACCAGCGAGTTCAGTCAACATTGTAACAGAGTCAGTAGTACTCAAAAGAAAAAAAACATCAAACCAGCGACTTCAGTCAACATTGTAACAGAGTCAAAAGAAAAAAAAAAACAACTCAAAAGAAAAAAAGCATCAAACCAGCGACTTCAGTCAACATTGTAACAGAGTCAAAAGAAAAAAAAAACATCTAACCAGTCAACATTGTAACACAGTCAGTAAGCATCTAACCAGCGACTTCAGTACTCAAAAGAAAAAAAGCATCTAACCAGCGACTTCAGTACTCAAAAGAAAAAAAGCATCTAACCAGCGACTTCAGTCAACATTCAACATTGTAACAGAGTCAGTAGTACTCAAAAGAAAAAAACATCTAACCAGCGACTTCAGTCAACATTGTAACAGAGTCAGTAGTACTCAAAAGAAAAAAAACATCTAACCAGTCAACATTGTAACAGAGTCAGTAGGAGTCAGTAGTACTCAAAAGAAAAAAAACATCTAACCAGTCAACATTGTAACAGAGTCAGTAGTACTCAAAAGAAAAAAAAATATCTAACCAGTCAACATTGTAACAGAGTTAGTAGTACTCAAAAGAAAAAAAAATCTAACCAGTCAACATTGTAACAGAGTCAGTAGTACTCAAAAGAAAAAAAACATCTAACCAGTCAACATTGTAACAGAGTCAGTAGTACTCAAAAGGAAAAAAACATCTAACCAGCGACTTCAGTCAACATTGTAACAGAGTCAGTAGTACTCAAAAGAAAAAATATCTAACCAGCGACTTCAGTCAACATTGTAACAGAGTCAGTAGTACTCAAAAGAAAAAAAACATCTAACCAGCGACTTTAGTCAACATTGTAACAGAGTCAGTAGTACTCAAAAGAAAAAAACATCTAACCAGCGACTTCAGTCAACATTGTAACAGAGTCAGTAGTACTCAAAAGCCAGCGACTTCAGTCAACATTGTAACAAAGTCAGTAGTACTCAAAAGAGTAGTACTCAAAAGCCAGCGACTTCAGTCAACATTGTAACAGAGTCAGTAGTACTCAAAAGAAAAGAAAAAACATCTAACCAGCGACTTCAGTCAACATTGTAACAGAGTCAGTAGTACTCAAAAGAAAAAAACATCTAACCAGCGACTTCAGTCAACATTAAGAAAAAAACATCCAACCAGCGACTTCAGTCAACATTAAAAAAAAACATCTAACCAATGACTTCAGTCAACATTGTAACAGAGTCAGTAGTACTCAGAAGAAAAAAACATCTAACTAGCGACTTCAGTCAATATTGTAACAGAGTCAGTAGTACTCAAAAGTCAACATTGTAATAGAGTCACAGAGTCAGTAGTACTCAAAAGAAAAAAAACATCTAACTTGTGACTGAGTCAATAGTACTCAAAAGAAAAAAACATCTGTGAAGATGTTTTTGGCAAAAAAACATCTAACTTCGGTCATAGTCAAATTTTGGAATGTTCAGAAGCTATATTATAGCTTATCTTTAGATTCATTTGCACAAACACATACAGAGAGGCAAAAAAAAGTATTAGAGTTTTTTCTAAAAACCAATTTCTGTGAAGATGTTTTTTCGCAAAAAAATCTTGAGAAAGCTAAACATCCGCTTTTGCAGGCTAGCCAATTCCAATGATGACTCAAAGCTTCTACTTCATGCTTCAATTGAATAAGCATAACTGATATGATTTTTGAAATAATATTGAACGAATTTATCGTAAGGGATGATATTAATGATAGTAATCTAAGTAAATAAAAGTAAATTAAAGTGATTTTTGAAATGATATTAAGTGAATTTATCGTAATGGATGATATTAATGATAGTAATTTGAGTCAATAAAAAGTAAATTCACATGATTTTAGATCTTATTCAATTCTTATTCGCTTAATTTGTGTTAGAATTACTATGGGCACTTAGCATCTAAGCAGCTACTTCAGCCAAATTCTAAAACTAGTTTTTTCTAATTAAGGAAAAAAAATTTACTTTGTTCAGTTTATAAAATTTCATAACATTTTCAAGAATTGAACAATTAGATTTATCCAACAAAAAACAGAAGAAGGCTATATTCTAGCTTAAACATCTTTAGATTCATTTGAACAAACACGTACTCAGAGGCTAAAAAAACAAAAACAAGATTAGAGTTGTTTTTGCAAAACAATTTCTATGAGGATGTTTTTTTGTCAAAAAATCTTGAGAAATCTAAACATCCTCTTTTGGACGCTAGCCATTTTGAATGACGAATCAAAGCTTCTTCTTCACGCTTCAATTCAGTAAGATTAATTGATATGATTTTTGAAATGATATTGAGTGAATATATCGTAACGGATGATATTAACAATAGTAATCTGAATAATTGAAAAGTAAATTCACGTGATTTTTGAAATGATATTGAGCAAATTTATCATAACAAATGATATTAATGATAGTAGTCTGAATAAAAAAAATGTAAATTCACGTGATTTTTGAAATGATATTGAGTGAATTTATCGTAACGGATGATATTAATGATACTAATCTGATTCAATAAAAAGTAAATTCACATGGTTTTAGATCTTATTCAATTCTTGTTGGCTTAATTTGTTTTTGAATTATTATGCGCACTTAGCATCTATCTAGCAACTTCAGCCAACCTTTAAAACAGTGTTTTCTGTTAAAGGATTCAGTTTATGAAATTTTAGATCATTTCCAAAATTGAACAATTAGGTCTATCAACCTAAACACACAGAAGAAGGCTATATTCTAGCTTAAATATCTTTAGATTAATTAGCACAAAACATTTACAAAGGCAAAAAAAAAAAATATTAGAGTTGTTTCTGCAAACCAATTTATGTGAGAATGTTTTTTTTCAAAAAATCTTGAGAAATCTAAACATCCTCTTTTGCACGCTAGCCATTTCGAATGACGAATCAAAGCTTCTTCTTCATGCTTCAATTGAGTAAGATTAATAGATATGATTTTTGAAATGATATTGAGTGAATTTATTGTAACGGATGTGTAACCCCTCACTCATTCCAATAAGTTGCAAACCTACGTACCGGTCACGAACCGTAAGGATCTTTAGAGCATGTGTTCAGTCCCGATTGTCCTAGGAAGTGAATTATTGGGGACTACACTATTAAGCTTGAACTTCCTACGTAATTAAATTAGCCCGTAGGAGTGGAAATCTGTTACTATATATTATTTTCCACCGTAACTATATCTGTTTTAATCCCGAACAGTCTAACCGAAGATATTTTCCCTTACCCACCACAAAAATGTGACAAGTGTCACTTTCTACACCACATGTTATTATTAAAATATTTTTGAAGATGATCAAAATGAAAACTTGATCTCCAAGTTTCTTATTTCTTACCTTATAAGAAACAATGTAGCTTGATCTCCAAGTTTCTTCATCCCTAAAGTGTTGCTATAAAAGGAGACTTGATCTCCCATTTTCTTCATTCCATACCCATTTGGCCGAAATTTAGAGAGGAAAAAGGAGAGGAAAATTCTTCATCTTCTTCCTTGAGTTCAAGAAGCTTCATAGCCAATTTCTTCACAAGATCATCATCTATTCGGTAAAATTCCATTTTTATTCGGTTAAAAACTTTGTTTTCTTCCCTAGAACCTAGTTATAGGTTAAGAGTTCTTAAAATTATGGTGGTATGTTTTGCCTAGGGATTTTGGTGAAAGAATTGAGTAAAGGAGAGAATTTAGCTATTGATGTTTAAAGGGTTTGAAGGAAAATCTAGCCTCTCAAGTTTCTTATCAAGTGGCTAGAATCCCATTAAGTGTTGATGAGAGTTTTGGTCTTCAAGGGTAAGATTTCATGTTCACTAAAATTATTATTTACCCCATATATATGTATATTGATATATGACATGATATGATATCAAAATTATGTGTTTTGCAAAATTATGTGCATTATGATGTTCATGTGATCGCAAGTGCATTGCATAATATGTGTATGATTCTCGAATTATCGAGAATTGACTTTTACGGGTCAAACACGTGTGTTGAGTAAATGCTTGGCTTGGAATTTTGGTGTTATGTACATATATGTACTAAGAATGATATATTCTTATGGAATGAATTATTGTGGAGAAAAATGTCTTGAGAAATTATATATTTTTGAAGAAAATATTTATTATGAAGAAATGATATATTTTGGAAATTATATGTACATATTTAGTCTTGGAGGATAAGAATACTTGCTGCCGGTCTGAGCCGGAAATGGGCTGCGGTCCAGATTATTATGAGCACTTAGGGCTGCGGTTCTATTTGCTATTGATATGAGAACCTAGGGCTACGGTCCTATTGATTGAGTATTGGTGTGGGTTGTATCCCCAACTTGGTATTTAATCCTCCTTGACAAATATGTTATTTTGGGAAAAGTATATCTCCACATTATTTTGGAAAAGTATATTATGAGATAAATGAAAAAAACTCAAGCCTATATTTTTCGGGGTGAAATGGAACTTACTTAGCTTATGCTAATTTTGGGANATCTTGAGAAATCTAAACATCCTCTTTTGCACGCTAGCCATTTCGAATGACGAATCAAAGCTTCTTCTTCATGCTTCAATTGAGTAAGATTAATAGATATGATTTTTGAAATGATATTGAGTGAATTTATTGTAACGGATGTGTAACCCCTCACTCATTCCAATAAGTTGCAAACCTACGTACCGGTCACGAACCGTAAGGATCTTTAGAGCATGTGTTCAGTCCCGATTGTCCTAGGAAGTGAATTATTGGGGACTACACTATTAAGCTTGAACTTCCTACGTAATTAAATTAGCCCGTAGGAGTGGAAATCTGTTACTATATATTATTTTCCACCGTAACTATATCTGTTTTAATCCCGAACAGTCTAACCGAAGATATTTTCCCTTACCCACCACAAAAATGTGACAAGTGTCACTTTCTACACCACATGTTATTATTAAAATATTTTTGAAGATGATCAAAATGAAAACTTGATCTCCAAGTTTCTTATTTCTTACCTTATAAGAAACAATGTAGCTTGATCTCCAAGTTTCTTCATCCCTAAAGTGTTGCTATAAAAGGAGACTTGATCTCCCATTTTCTTCATTCCATACCCATTTGGCCGAAATTTAGAGAGGAAAAAGGAGAGGAAAATTCTTCATCTTCTTCCTTGAGTTCAAGAAGCTTCATAGCCAATTTCTTCACAAGATCATCATCTATTCGGTAAAATTCCATTTTTATTCGGTTAAAAACTTTGTTTTCTTCCCTAGAACCTAGTTATAGGTTAAGAGTTCTTAAAATTATGGTGGTATGTTTTGCCTAGGGATTTTGGTGAAAGAATTGAGTAAAGGAGAGAATTTAGCTATTGATGTTTAAAGGGTTTGAAGGAAAATCTAGCCTCTCAAGTTTCTTATCAAGTGGCTAGAATCCCATTAAGTGTTGATGAGAGTTTTGGTCTTCAAGGGTAAGATTTCATGTTCACTAAAATTATTATTTACCCCATATATATGTATATTGATATATGACATGATATGATATCAAAATTATGTGTTTTGCAAAATTATGTGCATTATGATGTTCATGTGATCGCAAGTGCATTGCATAATATGTGTATGATTCTCGAATTATCGAGAATTGACTTTTACGGGTCAAACACGTGTGTTGAGTAAATGCTTGGCTTGGAATTTTGGTGTTATGTACATATATGTACTAAGAATGATATATTCTTATGGAATGAATTATTGTGGAGAAAAATGTCTTGAGAAATTATATATTTTTGAAGAAAATATTTATTATGAAGAAATGATATATTTTGGAAATTATATGTACATATTTAGTCTTGGAGGATAAGAATACTTGCTGCCGGTCTGAGCCGGAAATGGGCTGCGGTCCAGATTATTATGAGCACTTAGGGCTGCGGTTCTATTTGCTATTGATATGAGAACCTAGGGCTACGGTCCTATTGATTGAGTATTGGTGTGGGTTGTATCCCCAACTTGGTATTTAATCCTCCTTGACAAATATGTTATTTTGGGAAAAGTATATCTCCACATTATTTTGGAAAAGTATATTATGAGATAAATGAAAAAAACTCAAGCCTATATTTTTCGGGGTGAAATGGAACTTACTTAGCTTCAAGCCTATATTTTTCGGGGTGAAATGGAACTTACTTAGCTTATAGCCTATATTTTTCGGGGTGAAATGGAACTTACTTAGCTTATGCTAATTATTTTTCGGGGTGAAATGGAACTTACTTAGCTTATGCTAATTTTGGGATATACACCCCTTCGTTTTTGTGTTAAAATGATTTTTGCAGGTGAACATAAATAGGATGGAAGTGAGGTTGAGATTAGTCCATTTGAGGAGTAGGCATTTGGAGGATTTTATTATTTGGAGGAAATTTTGGTTGTATAATTACTTCCTTGTATTAAGTTGGACTTTGAATTTATTTTGATGTTGTAAGTTTAGCATGTGCACTTAGAGTGGAGTTTGTCAAAGAGGTGATAGAATTCACTCTAGGTGTGGCGTAACACCCATTTTCTGCTGGTTAGATGTGTAAACTTCCGCAATATATTATTGGGATTTTGTAATAAAGTTAAGGTTTGAAAATTGGGGTTTTACAAGATGATATTAATGATACTAATCTGATTCAATAAAAATTTAATTCAAATGATTTTAGGTCTTATTCAATTCTTATTGGCTTAATTTGTTTTAGAATTACTATGGGCATTTAGCATCTAACCAGCAACTTCAGCCAAATTTTAGAACAGTGTTTTCTGTTAAAGGAAAAAAAATTATTTTTTGGAAAAAAAAATAAAAAAAAATAAAAAAATTATTCAGTTTATGAAATTTTAGATCATTTTCAAAATTGAACAATTAGGTCTATCAGCCTAAACACGCAGAAGAAGGCTAAATTCTAGCTTAAACATCTTTAGATTCATTTGCACAAAACATACACAGAGGCAAAAAAAAAAAAAAAATTAGAGTTGTTTCTGCAAATCAATTTATGTGAGGATGTTTTTTGTCAAAAAATCTTGAGAAATCTAAACATCCTCTTTTGCCCGCTAACCATTTCGAATAACGAATCAAACTTCTTCTTCGCGCTTCAATTGAGTAAGATTAATAGATATGATTTTTGAAATGATATTGACTGAATTTATCGTAACGGATGATATTAATGATACTAATCTAATTCAATAAAAATTTAATTGACATGATTTTAGGTCTTATTCAATCTTATTGGCTTAATTTTTTTTAGAATTACTATGGGAACTTAGCTTCTAACCAGCAACTTCAGCCAAATTTTAGAACAGTGTTTTCTGTTAAAGGAAAAAAATTATTTTTTTGAAAAAAAAAATAAAAAAAATAAAAAAATTATTCAGTTTATGAAATTTTAGATCATTTTCAAAATTGAACAATTAGGTCTATCAACCTAAACACGCAGAAGAAGGCTAAATTCTAGCTTAAACATCTTTAGATTCATTTACACAAAACATACACAGAGGCAAAAAAAAAAAAAAAATTAGAGTTGTTTCTGCAAATCAATTTATGTGAGGATGTTTTTTGTCAAAAAATCTTGAGAAATCTAAACATCCTCTTTTGCCCGCTAACCATTTCGAATAACGAATCAAACTTCTTCTTCGCGCTTCAATTGAGTAAGATTAATAGATATGAATTTTGAAATGATATTGAGTGAATTTATCGTTGTGGATGATATTAATGATACTAATGTGATTCAATAAAAATTTAATTCACATGATTTTCGGCCTTATTCTATTCTTATTGGCTTAATTTGTTTTAGAATTACTATGGGCACTTAGCTTCTAACCAGCAACTTCAGCCAAATTTTAGTACTGTGTTTTCTGTTAAAGGAAAAAAAAAATTATTCAGTTTAGGAAATTTTCGATCATTTTAAAAATTCAAAAATTTGGTCTATCCAACTAAACACACAGAACAAGGTTATATTCTAGCTTAAATATCCTTAGATTCATTTGCACAAAACATACACAGAGGCAAAAAAAAAAAAAAAATATTAGAGTTGTTTCTGCAAACCAATTTATGTGAGAATGTTTTTTGTCAAAAAATCTTGAGAAATCTAAACATCTTCTTTTGCACGCTAGCCATTTCGAATGACGAATCAAAGCTTCTTATTCACGCTTCAATTGACTAAGATTAATAGATATGAATTTTGAAATGATATTGAGTGAATTTATCGTTACGGATGATATTAATGATACTAATATGATTCAATAAAAATTTAATTCACATGATTTTCGGCCTTATTCTATTCTTATTGGCTTAATTTGTTTTAGAATTACTATGGGCACTTAGCTTCTAACCAGCAACTTCAGCCAAATTTTAGTACTGTGTTTTCTGTTAAAGGAAAAAAAAAATTATTCAGTTTAGGAAATTTTCGATCATTTTAAAAATTCAAAAAATTTGGTCTATCCAACTAAACACACAGAACAAGGATATATTCTAGCTTAAATATCTTTAGATTCATTTGCACAAAACATACACAGAGGCAAAAATAAAAAATAAAAAATATTAGAGTTGTTTCAGCAAACCAATTTATGTGAGAGTGTTTTTTGTCAAAAAATCTTGAGAAATCTAAACATCCTCTTTTGTATGCTAGCCATTTCGAATGACGAATCAAAGCTTATTCTTCACACTTCAATTGAGTAAGATTAATAGATATGATTTTTGAAATGATATTGACTGAATTTATCGTAACGGATGATATTAATGATACTAATCTAATTCAATAAAAATTTAATTGACATGATTTTATGTCTTATTCAATTCTTATTGGCTTAATTTTTTTTAGAATTACTATGGGAACTTAGCTTCTAACCAGCAACTTCAGCCAAATTTTAGAACAGTGTTTTCTGTTAAAGGAAAAAAAATTATTTTTTTGAAAAAAAAAAAAAAAAAAAAAAAAAAATTATTCAGTTTATGAAATTTTAGATCATTTTCAAAATTGAACAATTAGGTCTATCAACCTAAACACGCAGAAGAAGGCTAAATTCTAGCTTAAACATCTTTAGATTCATTTGCACAAAACATACACAGAGGCAAAAAAAAAAAAAAAATATGAGTTGTTTCTGCAAATCAATTTATGTGAGGATGTTTTTTGTCAAAAAATCTTGAGAAATCTAAACATCCTCTTTTGCACGCTAACCATTTCGAATAACGAATCAAACTTCTTCTTCACGCTTCAATTGAGTAAGATTAATAGATATGATTTTTGAAATGATATTGACTTAATTTATCGTAACGGATGTTATTAGTGATACTAATCTGATTCAATAAAAATATAATTCACATGGTTTTAGGTCTTATTCAATTCTTATTGGCTTAATTTGTTTTAGAATTACTACGGGCACTTAGCTTCTAACCAGCAACTTCAGTCAAATTTTAGAACAGTGTTTTCTGTTAATGGAAAAAAAATTATTCAGTTTAGGAAATTTTCGATCATTTTAAAAATTCAAAAATTTGGTCTATCCAACTAAACACATAGAACAAGGTTATATTCTCGCTTAAATATCTTTAGATTCATTAGCACAAAACATACACACAGGCAAAAAAAATAAAAAATTTTAGAGTTGTTTCTGCAAACCAATTTATGTGAGAATGTTTTTTGTCAAAAAATCTTGAGAAATCTAAACATCATCTTTTGCAGGCTAGCCATTTCGAATGACGAATCAAAGCTTCTTATTCACGCTTCAATTGACTAAGATTAATAGATACGAATTTTGAAATGATATTGAGTGAATTTATCGTTACGGATGTTATTAATGATACTAATATGATTCAATAAAAATTTAATTCACATGATTTTCGGCCTTATTCTATTCTTATTGGCTTAATTTTTTTTAGAATTACTACGGGCACTTAGCTTCTAACCAGCAACTTCAGTCAAATTTTAGAACAGTGTTTTCTGTTAAAGGAAAAAAAATTATTCAGTTTAGGAAATTTTCGATCATTTTAAAAATTCGACAATTTGGTCTATCCAACTAAACACACAGAACAAGGTTATATTCTAGCTTAAGTATCTTTAGATTCATTAGCACAAAACATACACAGAGGCAAAAAAAATAAATAAAAAATATTAGAGTTGTTTCTGCAAACCAATTTATGTGAGGATGTTTTTTGTCAAAAAATATTGAGAAATCTAAACATCCTCTTTTGTACGCTAGCCATTTCGAATGACGAATCAAAGCTTCTTCTTCACACTTCAATTGAGTAAGATTAATAGATATGAATTTTGAAATGATATTGAGTGAATTAAGATTAATAGATATGAATTTTGAAATGATATTGAGTGAATTAAGATTAATAGATATGAATTTTGAAATGATATTGAGTGAATTTATCGTTACGGATGATATTAATGATACTAATATGATTCAATAAAAATTTAATTCATATGATTTTCGGCCTTATTCTATTCTTATTGGCTTAATTTGTTATGATTTTCGGCCTTATTCTATTCTTATTGGCTTAATTTGTTTTGATTTTCGGCCTTATTCTATTCTTATTGGCTTAATTTGTTTTAGAATTACTATGGGCACTTAGCTTCTAACCAGCAACTTCAGCCAAATTTTAGTAGTGTGTTTTCTGTTAAAGGAAAAAAAAATTATTTAGTTTATTAAATTCTAGATCATTTTCAAAATTGAACAATTAGGTCAATCCAACTAAACACACTGAAGAAGGCTAAATTTTAGCTCAAACAACTTTAGATTCATTTGCACAAAACATACACAGTGACAAAAAAAAACAAAAAAAAAAAAATTATAGTTGTTTCATCAAATCAAGTTATGTTAGGATGTTTTTTGTCAAAAAATCTTAAGAAATCTAAATATCCTCTTTTGCACGCTAGCCATTTCGAATAACGATTCAAACTTCTTCTTCACGCTTCAATTGAGTAAGATTAATAGATATGATTTTTGAAATGATATTGAGTAAATTTATCGTAATGGATGATATTAATGATACTAATCTGATTCAATAAAAATTTAATTCACATAATTTTAGGTCTTATTTAATTACTATTGGCTTAATTTGTTTTAAAATTACTATGGGCACTTAGCTTCAAACCAGCAACTTCAGCAAAATTTTAGAACAGTGTTTTCTGTTAAAGGAAAAAAAAAATTATTCAGTTTAGGAAATTTTCGATCATTTTCAAAATTCAACCATTAGGTCGATCAAATTAAACACACAGAACAAGGTTATATTCTAGCTTAAACAAATTTAGATTTATTTGCACAAAACATACACAGAGGCAAAAAAAAAAAAAAACAAAAAAAAATTAGAATTGTTTCTCCAATCCAATTTATGTGAGGATGTTTTTTGTCAAAAAATTTTGAGAAATCTAAATATCCTCTTTTGCACGCTAGCCATTTCGACTAACGAATCAAAGCTTCTTCTTCACGCTTCAATTGAGTAAGATTAATAGACATCATTTTAGAAATGATATTGAGTGAATTTATCGTTACGGATGTTATTAATGATACTAATCTGATTCAATAAAAATATAATTCACATGATTTTAGGTCTTATTCAATTCTTATTGGCTTAATTTGTTTTAGAATTACTATGGGCACTTAGCTTCTAACAAGCAACTTCAGTCAAATTTTAGAACAGTGTTTTCTGTTAAAGGAAAAAAAAATTATTTAGTTTAGGAAATTTTTGATCATTTTAAAAATTCAACAATTTGGTCTATCCAACTAAACACACAGAACAAGGTTATATTCTAGTTTAAATATCTTTAGATTCATTTGCACAAAACATACACACAGGCAAAAAAAAATAAAAAATATTAGAGTTGTTTCTGCAAACCAATTTATATGAGAATGTTTTTTGTCAAAAAATCTTGAGAAATCTAAACATCCTCTTTTGCACGCTAGCCATTTCGAATTACGAATCAAAGCTTCTTATTCACGCTTCAATTGACTAAGATTAATAGATATGAATTTTGAAATGATATTGAGTGAATTTATCGTTACGGATGATATTAATGATACTAATATGATTCAATAAAAATTTAATTCACATGATTTTCGGCCTTATTCTATTCTTATTGGCTTAATTTGTTTTAGAATTACTATGGGCACTTAGCTTCTAACCAGCAACTTCAGCCAAATTTTAGTACTGTGTTTTCTGTTAAAGGAAAAAAACAAATTATTCAGTTTAGGAAATTTTCGATCATTTTAAAAATTCAAAAATTTGGTCTATCCAACTAAACACACAGAACAAGGATATATTCTAGCTTAAATATCTTTAGATTCATTTGCACAAAACATACACAGAGGCAAAAATAAAAAATAAAAAATATTAGAGTTGTTTCAGCAAACCAATTTATGTGAGAGTGTTTTTTGTCAAAAAATCTTGAGAAATCTAAACATCCTCTTTTGTATGCTAGCCATTTCGAATGACGAATCAAAGCTTATTCTTCACACTTCAATTGAGTAAGATTAATAGATATGATTTTTGAAATGATATTGACTGAATTTATCGTAACGGATGATATTAATGATACTAATCTAATTCAATAAAAATTTAATTGACATGATTTTAGGTCTTATTCCATTCTTATTGGCTTAATTTTTTTTAGAATTACTATGGGAACTTAGCTTCTAACCAGCAACTTCAGCCAAATTTTAGAACAGTGTTTTCTGTTAAAGGAAAAAAAATTATTTTTTTGAAAAAAAAAATAAAAAAAATAAAAAAATTATTCAGTTTATGAAATTTTAGATCATTTTCAAAATTGAACAATTAGGTCTATCAACCTAAACACGCAGAAGAAGGCTAAATTCTAGCTTAAACATCTTTAGATTCATTTGCACAAAACATACACAGAGGCAAAAAAAAAAAAAAAATTAGAGTTGTTTCTGCAAATCAATTTATGTGAGGATGTTTTTTGTCAAAAAATCTTGAGAAATCTAAACATCCTCTTTTGCCCGCTAACCATTTCGAATAACGAATCAAACTTCTTCTTCACGCTTCAATTGAGTAAGATTAATAGATATGATTTTTGAAATGATATTGACTTAATTTATCGTAACGGATGTTATTAGTGATACTAATCTGATTCAATAAAAATATAATTCACATGGTTTTAGGTCTTATTCAATTCTTATTGGCTTAATTTGTTTTAGAATTACTACGGGCACTTAGCTTCTAACCAGCAACTTCAGTCAAATTTTAGAACAGTGTTTTCTGTTAAAGGAAAAAAAATTATTCAGTTTAGGAAATTTTCGATCATTTTAAAAATTCAAAAATTTGGTCTATCCAACTAAACACATAGAACAAGGTTATATTCTCGCTTAAATATCTTTAGATTCATTAGCACAAAACATACACACAGGCAAAAAAAATAAAAAATATTAGAGTTGTTTCTGCAAACCAATTTATGTGAGAATGTTTTTTGTCAAAAAATCTTGAGAAATCTAAACATCTTCTTTTGCAGGCTAGCCATTTCGAATGACGAATCAAAGCTTCTTATTCACGCTTCAATTGACTAAGATTAATAGATACGAATTTTGAAATGATATTGAGTGAATTTATCGTTGTGGATGATATTAATGATACTAATGTGATTCAATAAAAATTTAATTCACATGATTTTCGGCCTTATTCTATTCTTATTGGCTTAATTTCTTTTAGAATTACTATGGGCACTTAGCTTCTAACAAGCAACTTCAGCCAAATTTTAGTACTGTGTTTTCTGTTAAAGGAAAAAAAAAATTATTCAGTTTAGGAAATTTTCGATCATTTTAAAAATTCAAAAATTTGGTCTATCCAACTAAACACACAGAACAAGGTTATATTCTAGCTTAAATATCTTTAGATTCATTTGCACAAAACATACACAGAGGCAAAAAAAAAATAAAATATTAGAGTTGTTTCTGCAAACCAATTTATGTGAGAATGTTTTTTGTCAAAAAATCTTGAGAAATCTAAACATCTTCTTTTGCACGCTAGCCATTTCGAATGACGAATCAAAGCTTCTTATTCACGCTTCAATTGACTAAGATTAATAGATATGAATTTTGAAATGATATTGAGTGAATTTATCGTTACGGATGATATTAATGATACTAATCTAATTCAATAAAAATTTAATTGACATGATTTTAGGTCTTATTCAATTCTTATTGGCTTAATTTGTTTTAGAATTACTATGGGCACT
>NC_044925.1:7943097-7966101 GCF_003576645.1 Ipomoea triloba
GTAACGGATGATATTAATATATAATCTAATTCAATAAAAATTTTATTGACATGATTTTAGGTCTTATTCAATTCTTATTGCTTAATTTTTTTTAGAATTACTATGGAACTTAGCTTCTAACCAGCAACTTCAGCCAAATTTTAGAACAGTTTTCTGTTAAAGGAAAAAATTTTTTTGAAAAAAAAAAAAAAAAAATAAAAAATTATTCAGTTTATGAAATTTTAGATCATTTTCAAAATTGAACAATTAGGTCTATCAACCTAAACACGCAGAAGAAGGCTAAATTCTAGCTTAAACATCTTTAGATTCATTTGCACAAACATACACAGAGGCAAAAAAAAAAAAATTAGAGTTGTTTCTGCAAATCAATTTATGTGAGGATGTTTTTGTCAAAAAATCTTGAGAAATCTAAACATCCTCTTTTGCCGCTAACCATTTCGAATAACGAATCAAACTTCTTCTTCACGCTTCAATTGAGTAAGATTAATAGATATGAATTTTTGAAATGATATTGACTTAATTTATCGTAACGGATGTTATTAGTGATACTAATCTGATTCAATAAAAATATAATTCACATGGTTTTAGGTCTTATTCAATTCTTATTGGCTTAATTTGTTTTAGAATTACTACGGGCACTTAGCTTCTAACCAGCAACTTCAGTCAAATTTTAGAACAGTGTTTTCTGTTAAAGGAAAAAAAATTATTCAGTTTAGGAAATTTTCGATCATTTTAAAAATTCAAAAATTTGGTCTATCCAACTAAACACATAGAACAAGGTTATATTCTCGCTTAAATATCTTTAGATTCATTAGCACAAAACATACACACAGGCAAAAAAAATAAAAAATATTAGAGTTGTTTCAGTAAACCAATTTATGTGAGAGTGTTTTTTGTCAAAAAATCTTGAGAAATCTAAACATCCTCTTTTGTATGCTAGCCATTTCGAATGACGAATCAAAGCTTATTCTTCACACTTCAATTGAGTAAGATTAATAGATATGATTTTTGAAATGATATTGACTGAATTTATCGTAACGGATGATATTAATGATACTAATCTAATTCAATAAAAATTTAATTGACATGATTTTAGGTCTTATTCAATTCTTATTGGCTTAATTTTTTTTAGAATTACTATGGGAACTTAGCTTCTAACCAGCAACTTCAGCCAAATTTTAGAACAGTGTTTTCTGTTAAAGGAAAAAAAATTATTTTTTTGAAAAAAAAAATAAAAAAAATAAAAAAATTATTCAGTTTATGAAATTTTAGATCATTTTCAAAATTGAACAATTAGGTCTATCAATCTAAACACGCAGAAGAAGGCTAAATTCTAGCTTAAACATCTTTAGATTCATTTGCACAAAACATACACAGAGGCAAAAAAAAAAAAAAAATAAGAGTTGTTTCTGCAAATCAATTTATGTGAGGATGTTTTTTGTCAAAAAATCTTGAGAAATCTAAACATCCTCTTTTGCCCGCTAACCATTTCGAATAACGAATCAAACTTCTTCTTCACGCTTCAATTGAGTAAGATTAATAGATATGATTTTTGAAATGATATTGACTTAATTTATCGTAACGGATGTTATTAGTGATACTAATCTGATTCAATAAAAATATAATTCACATGGTTTTAGGTCTTATTCAATTCTTATTGGCTTAATTTGTTTTAGAATTACTATGGGCACTTAGCTTCTAACCAGCAACTTCAGCCAAATTTTAGTACTGTGTTTTCTGTTAAAGGAAAAAAAAAATTATTCAGTTTAGGAAATTTTCGATCATTTTAAAAATTCAAAAAATTTGGTCTATCCAACTAAACACACAGAACAAGGATATATTCTAGCTTAAATATCTTTAGATTCATTTGCACAAAACATACACAGAGGCAAAAATAAAAAATAAAAAATATTAGAGTTGTTTCAGTAAACCAATTTATGTGAGAGTGTTTTTTGTCAAAAAATCTTGAGAAATCTAAACATCCTCTTTTGTATGCTAGCCATTTCGAATGACGAATCAAAGCTTATTCTTCACACTTCAATTGAGTAAGATTAATAGATATGAGTTTTGAAATGATATTGACTGAATTTATCGTAACGGATGATATTAATGATACTAATCTAATTCAATAAAAATTTAATTGACATGATTTTAGGTCTTATTCAATTCTTATTGGCTTAATTTTTTTTAGAATTACTATGGGAACTTAGCTTCTAACCAGCAACTTCAGCCAAATTTTAGAACAGTGTTTTCTGTTAAAGGAAAAAAAATTATTTTTTTGAAAAAAAAAAATAAAAAAAATAAAAAAATTATTCAGTTTATGAAATTTTAGATCATTTTCAAAATTGAACAATTAGGTCTATCAACCTAAACACGCAGAAGAAGGCTAAATTCTAGCTTAAACATCTTTAGATTCATTTGCACAAAACATACACAGAGGAAAAAAAAAAAAAAAATTAGAGTTGTTTCTGCAAATCAATTTATGTGAGGATGTTTTTTGTCAAAAAATCTTGAGAAATCTAAACATCCTCTTTTGCCCGCTAACCATTTCGAATAACGAATCAAACTTCTTCTTCACGCTTCAATTGAGTAAGATTAATAGATATGATTTTTGAAATGATATTGACTTAATTTATCGTAACGGATGTTATTAGTGATACTAATCTGATTCAATAAAAATATAATTCACATGGTTTTAGGTCTTATTCAATTCTTATTGGCTTAATTTGTTTTAGAATTACTACGGGCACTTAGCTTCTAACCAGCAACTTCAGTCAAATTTTAGAACAGTGTTTTCTGTTAAGGGAAAAAAAATTATTCAGTTTAGGAAATTTTCGATCATTTTAAAAATTCAAAAATTTGGTCTATCCAACTAAACACATAGAACAAGGTTATATTCTCGCTTAAATATCTTTAGATTCATTAGCACAAAACATACACACAGGCAAAAAAAATAAAAAATTTTAGAGTTGTTTCTGCAAACCAATTTATGTGAGAATGTTTTTTGTCAAAAAATCTTGAGAAATCTAAACATCTTCTTTTGCACGCTAGCCATTTCGAATGACGAATCAAAGCTTCTTATTCACGCTTCAATTGACTAAGATTAATAGATATGAATTTTGAAATGATATTGAGTGAATTTATCGTTACGGATGATATTAATGATACTAATATGATTCAATAAAAATTTAATTCACATGATTTTCGGCCTTATTCTATTCTTATTGGCTTAATTTGTTTTAGAATTACTATGGGCACTTAGCTTCTAACCAGCAACTTCAGCCAAATTTTAGTACTGTGTTTTCTGTTAAAGGAAAAAAAAAATTATTCAGTTTAGGAAATTTTCGATCATTTTAAAAATTCAAAAATTTGGTCTATCCAACTAAACACACAGAACAAGGTTATATTCTAGCTTAAATATCTTTAGATTCATTTGCACAAAACATACACAGAGGCAAAAAAAAATAAAAAATATTAGAGTTGTTTCTGCAAACCAATTTATGTGAGAATGTTTTTTGTCAAAAAATCTTGAGAAATCTAAACATCTTCTTTTGCACGCTAGCCATTTCGAATGACGAATCAAAGCTTCTTATTCACGCTTCAATTGACTAAGATTAATAGATATGAATTTTGAAATGATATTGAGTGAATTTATCGTTACGGATGATATTAATGATACTAATATGATTCAATAAAAATTTAATTCACATGATTTTCGGCCTTATTCTATTCTTATTGGCTTAATTTGTTTTAGAATTACTATGGGCACTTAGCTTCTAACCAGCAACTTCAGCCAAATTTTAGTACTGTGTTTTCTGTTAAAGGAAAAAAAAAATTATTCAGTTTAGGAAATTTTCGATCATTTTAAAAATTCAAAAATTTGGTCTATCCAACTAAACACACAGAACAAGGTTATATTCTAGCTTAAATATCTTTAGATTCATTTGCACAAAACATACACAGAGGCAAAAAAAAATAAAAAATATTAGAGTTGTTTCTGCAAACCAATTTATGTGAGAATGTTTTTTGTCAAAAAATCTTGAGAAATCTAAACATCTTCTTTTGCACGCTAGCCATTTCGAATGACGAATCAAAGCTTCTTATTCACGCTTCAATTGACTAAGATTAATAGATATGAATTTTGAAATGATATTGAGTGAATTTATCGTTACGGATGATATTAATGATACTAATATGATTCAATAAAAATTTAATTCACATGATTTTCGGCCTTATTCTATTCTTATTGGCTTAATTTGTTTTAGAATTACTATGGGCACTTAGCTTCTAACCAGCAACTTCAGCCAAATTTTAGTACTGTGTTTTCTGTTAAAGGAAAAAAAAAATTATTCAGTTTAGGAAATTTTCGATCATTTTAAAAATTCAAAAATTTGGTCTATCCAACTAAACACACAGAACAAGGATATATTCTAGCTTAAATATCTTTAGATTCATTTGCACAAAACATACACAGAGGCAAAAATAAAAAATAAAAAATATTAGAGTTGTTTCAGCAAACCAATTTATGTGAGAGTGTTTTTTGTCAAAAAATCTTGAGAAATCTAAACATCCTCTTTTGTATGCTAGCCATTTCGAATGACGAATCAAAGCTTCTTCTTCACACTTCAATTGAGTAAGATTAATAGATATGATTTTTGAAATGATATTGACTGAATTTATCGTAACGGATGATATTAATGATACTAATCTAATTCAATAAAAATTTAATTGACATGATTTTAGGTCTTATTCAATCTTATTGGCTTAATTTTTTTTAGAATTACTATGGGAACTTAGCTTCTAACCAGCAACTTCAGCCAAATTTTAGAACAGTGTTTTCTGTTAAAGGAAAAAAAATTATTTTTTTGAAAAAAAAAATAAAAAAAATAAAAAAATTATTCAGTTTATGAAATTTTAGATCATTTTCAAAATTGAACAATTAGGTCTATCAACCTAAACACGCAGAAGAAGGCTAAATTCTAGCTTAAACATCTTTAGATTCATTTGCACAAAACATACACAGAGGAAAAAAAAAAAAAAAATTAGAGTTGTTTCTGCAAATCAATTTATGTGAGGATGTTTTTTGTCAAAAAATCTTGAGAAATCTAAACATCCTCTTTTGCCCGCTAACCATTTCGAATAACGAATCAAACTTCTTCTTCACGCTTCAATTGAGTAAGATTAATAGATATGATTTTTGAAATGATATTGACTTAATTTATCGTAACGGATGTTATTAGTGATACTAATCTGATTCAATAAAAATATAATTCACATGGTTTTAGGTCTTATTCAATTCTTATTGGCTTAATTTGTTTTAGAATTACTACGGGCACTTAGCTTCTAACCAGCAACTTCAGTCAAATTTTAGAACAGTGTTTTCTGTTAAAGGAAAAAAAATTATTCAGTTTAGGAAATTTTCGATCATTTTAAAAATTCAAAAATTTGGTCTATCCAACTAAACACATAGAACAAGGTTATATTCTCGCTTAAATATCTTTAGATTCATTAGCACAAAACATACACACAGGCAAAAAAAATAAAAAATTTTAGAGTTGTTTCTGCAAACCAATTTATGTGAGAATGTTTTTTGTCAAAAAATCTTGAGAAATCTAAACATCATCTTTTGCAGGCTAGCCATTTCGAATGACGAATCAAAGCGTCTTATTCACGCTTCAATTGACTAAGATTAATAGATACGAATTTTGAAATGATATTGAGTGAATTTATCGTTACGGATGTTATTTATGATACTAATATGATTCAATAAAAATTTAATTCACATGATTTTCGGCCTTATTCTATTCTTATTGGCTTAATTTGTTTTAGAATTACTATGGGCACTTAGCTTCTAACCAGCAACTTCAGCCAAATTTTAGTACTGTGTTTTCTGTTAAAGGAAAAAAAAATTATTCAGTTTAGGAAATTTTCGATCATTTTAAAAATTCAAAAATTTGGTCTATCCAACTAAACACATAGAACAAGGTTATATTCTCGCTTAAATATCTTTAGATTCATTAGCACAAAACATACACAGAGGCAAAAAAAAATAAAAAATATTAGAGTTGTTTCTGCAAACCAATTTATGTGAGAATGTTTTTTGTCAAAAAATCTTGAGAAATCTAAACATCTTCTTTTGCACGCTAGCCATTTCGAATGACGAATCAAAGCTTCTTATTCACGCTTCAATTGACTATGTAACACCCCGGCTCGGCTATACCGTACATCCGGAGTGGTTACCGCCACACCTAGACTGAACCCAATCAAATCCAGAAAGAGTCCACTCTAGATGCACAGGCTAAAGAAGGAAACTGTTTCACACGCTTTCTACTTGACAAAAGCTTTACGTATATATTGCAGCGGAAAGAAAGGAAGGTAGCTAGGTTAGCTACTACTATATATACAAGGATCGACCCATTGGGTCCAAAAACGTAAAAGTTTAGGTTGTTCACATCTTGTTAGCCATACTAGGCTACAAAAGATATTCACACAACAAAAAGAATGAGTTGTTCTAAACAGTATACTTTGGAAAGGGCGGAGCAGGAGGAGCAGGAGTCATCATCAAGCAGGATCTGCACATAGTCATCATAGTCCAACACTGCAAACACAACTTAGATGAGCTCTCAGCGCTCATCGGGCTACAAGAGCCCACGCTAGACAACATCTGATAAGAGACACGGTGAAGTGTAGTTAGCGCGACGGCTAAGTAAGGATATCCATGGTTATTCAAAACTAAATAAAGGTTTTGTAAAAATTGTTGCATAGAAAACCCTATACCTTACTCATCTGCAAGATTCTACCTGCAACAGTTATAAAGAGCAACTTGCATACAGTATGAGCAAAATTCAATGACATCTCATGTCATTTTTCCTTTTGACAAGGTCATTTGGTAATCATTTTCATACCCAATAATATATTATTAAACAATTAAGCATGCTAGTAAGTAGTAGAAAACATAAATCACACATCTTGCTTGTAATCACATTAGTAGAAAAACTTTTCCCTCATAATGAAATTCTCATCACTTTTCACTTTTCAAAGAGAGAGATCACCCACAACTTTTGGGTACTTAAAAACTTGTCACATCTTTCTTTCCCGTAGCTACAGCGTAACTACATCCACTTTTCCAAAATTCCACTTAGTTCTAGATAGAAAGTGTGAGGCCTTTGGAGTCTTTCTCCACTTTTGACCACTTGGATCGTTGAACTCGGGTTCAGTGGTCATCGCCCGGTCTAATACTGATCCCCTGGACTTATAGGAGCGTTGGAATGATTCCTAGCTAGCCTCACTAGGTTCATAAGAACAACACCTACCCGAACATAGAGTGACTATACTTAAGTGTGCACACCCCCGTAGGAGTTCTTTTCCTTCCGGGTGATATAGTACTCGGCGAATAGACTTCGCCCACAGTATGAATGATCATACACATAACTACCATACGGGATAGGCACTTTAAGCTCATCTTTATCCCGTAGGTTAACAAGGTCCTCCACGACTTTTACTAGAATTAAGGTTTGAAAACATTTTTCCACTCTTTTCCCTTTCTTGCTTGAAAATATTTTGGACATACTTGGGTCAATCCCAATACTCGGAAATTAATTCTCCTTTTAACCCAATTCACAAATTCTCCTTTTCCTTTGCAAAACATTTGGATGATCCACTAACATCCTTTCACAAAAGTAAATCAAGTGTAACTACCCTACACTTTCAACTCCACATTTATCACATAAGTCTCATATTTGACACATACATCTCAATGCATATAACGTGTACGTTTCCCAAGTTAAGAGATATAATGTACAAAGGTAATATTTGAGTCTTCAAAAATCCACCCGGTTGCCCGTAGGCTTTCAAAACATCATAATACTCGGGATTAAAAACATCGGGGAAAAGTTTGGTAAAAAAACAGGTCGAAAACGAGTCCGCGTCGCGCGGACTCGCGACTGGCCGCAGATGCGAACACACAGCGGACGCGTGCGTCCGAGCCGCGTCCGCACGTTCGGCAAATGGCGCCGAAATTGGGCGCCCACGGACGCGCAGCGGACGCGCGTCCGTGCCCGCGTCCGGCCTTCCAGCCGTGACGCCGTAACTCTGGCGTCGATGGACGCGCGTTGGACGCGCGTCCAAGGCCGCGTCCACCCTAAAACTGCCAGAAAATTTCTGGCGCAGTCCGAAAGATTGAGCCGGTAAAAATAGTTCCCGAACTCTTTTTCACTTGAAATTTTTATGGTAGAACCCCAACTTATAGTACTTGATGTCCGTAAAATTTTTTGGTCATTTTGATCTACGAATAACCACAGAAAATTCCATTTTTGCCCTTGGCAGTGTGCTGTCCAGAATTTCTCTCTCTGGACCAGTTTTGGAAAAAAAATCGAAAACCATACTTATACTACTCCGATCATTATGAAATTTTATATGCGGGTTCTACACTTATTGAACTACATATCTGAGAAAAATGGAGTCAAAATACCTTACCAATTTTTCCCAATAATTTTCGGAAGTCACTGCCAGAGGCTAGCTTAATTTTATTTCACTATTTTCACAAGTATAGGCATATATGGACCTAATACAACATATACATGCATAAACTAGCTATCAATTATCTAGTTTCAAATAACCTCAACCAAATAAAGGGATTCCTTACCTCGATGGAAGATTTTAAAGAAAACCGTAGGAGTTGTTGTTTTCCTTCGTTTGAGTCCAAAGATCCTAAAATATCGCCATAACAACAACATATTCATGCACCTTTAGTTCACACTTAAATTCTAAGAAGGTTTTAACCAAACAAAGTCTAAAATCTTACCTACACTTAGACACTTGAGTTGGAGAAAGGTTTAGGAGTTCTTGATCACAATGGAAGACTAAGCCAAATTTCTTCCTTCTTCTTCTTGGTGTAATTTCGAAAATGGGATGGAGGGGATGAGAGAGATGATGATGTGAGTTTTGGCTTGAAGACTAAGTAATCAAGTGCAATTGCACCATACCTCATTAATGCTAGCATTAAATGATCCAATCTTAGGCTAGATTTGGTTGCCACTTGTCAATACCCTATGGAGTCCTTAAGAAGATCACAACTTAATTGGCCAGTTTATGGTTAAATCAGATGAAAGCTCGGAGGATTATTACTTAATTCGGGAAAATTCTAACACAAAAATTATCCTAAAAATAATCCCGTCGCTAATCACTCAAATTGGGAATTTTTCGGTATCTCGCGAAATATAGGTACAAGGTTCGTAACAATTTTACCCCTTACAGTCCGCTTAAAATTTTACTTGAACTAACTAGAAGTTCAGGCTTAATCGTATCATACTTAATAATCCAATTCCTAGGAAAATTCGAACTGAATATACATCCCTAAGAATTTTACGGTTCGTGACCGGTACGTAGATCGCAGCTTATTAATGACTAGAAAAAAAAAATTCTTTCGATCACCGAGAGACCTTCTCATAAATGTCATAGCTTAAAAATATATATTCTCGAACCTTAACTTTGTCGAAAAAACCGAGGGGTTACAGACTAAGATTAATAGATATGAATTTTGAAAATGATATTGAGTGAATTTATCGTTACGGATGATATTAATGATACTAATATGATTCAATAAAAATTTAATTCACATGATTTTCGGCCTTATTCTATTCTTATTGGCTTAATTTGTTTTAGAATTACTATGGGCACTTAGCTTCTAACCAGCAACTTCAGCCAAATTTTAGTACTGTGTTTTCTGTTAAAGGAAAAAAAAAATTATTCAGTTTAGGAAATTTTCGATCATTTTAAAAATTCAAAAATTTGGTCTATCCAACTAAACACATAGAACAAGGTTATATTCTAGCTTAAATATCTTTAGATTCATTTGCACAAAACATACACAGAGGCAAAAAAAAAAAAAAAATATTAGAGTTGTTTCAGCAAACCAATTTATGTGAGAATGTTTTTTGTCAAAAAATCTTGAGAAATCTAAACATCCTCTTTTGTACACTAGTCATTTCGAATGACGAATCAAAGCTTCTTCTTTACACTTCAATTGAGTAAGATTAATAGATATGATTTTTGAAATGATATTGACTGAATTTATCGTAACGGATGATATTATTGTGATACTAATCTGATTTAATAAAAATTTAATTGACATGATTTTAGGTCATATTCAATTCTTATTGGCTTAATTTTTTTTAGAATTACTATGGGCACTTAGCTTCTAACCAGCAACTTCAGCCAAATTTTAGAACAGTGTTTTCTGTTAAAGGAAAAAAAAATTATTCAGTTTAGGAAATTTTCGATCATTTTCAAAATTCAACAATTGTTCGATCCAACTAAACACACAGAACATGGTTATATTCTAGCTTAAACATCTTTAGATTCATTTTCACAAAACATACACAGAGGAAAAAAAAATAAAAAATATTAGAGTTGTTTCTGGAAACCAATTTATCGGAGGATGTTTTTTGTCAAAAAATCTTGAGAAATCTAAACATCCTCTTTTGCACGCTTGTCATTTCAAATAACGAATCAAAGCTTGTTCTTCACACTTCAATTGATTAATATTAATAGATATGATTTTTGAAATGATATTGAGTGAATTTATGGTAACGGCTGATATTAATGATATTAATCTGATTCAATAAAAATTTAATTCACACGATTTTAGGTCTTATTCAATTCTTATTGGCTTAATTTGTTTTAGAATTACTATGGGCACTTAGCATCTAACCAGCAACTTCAGCAAAATTTTAGAACAATGTTTTCGGTTAAAGGAAAAAAATAATTATTCAGTTTATGAGATTTTAGATCATTTTCAAAATTGAACAACTACGTCTATCCAACTAAACACACAGCAGAATGATATATTCTAGCTTAAACATCTTTAGATTCATTGGCTCCGAACATACACAGGCAAAAAAAAAAAATTAGTGTTATTTCTGCAAATCAATTTATGTGAGGATGTCTTTTGTAAAAAAATCTTGAGTAATCTAAACATCCTCTTTTTCACGCTAGCCATTTCGAATAATGAATCAAACTTGTTCTTCACGCTTCAATTGAGTAAGATTCATAGATATGATTTTTAAAATGATATTGACTGAATTTATCGTAACGGGTGATATTAATGATACTAATCTGATTCAATAAAAATTTAATTGACATGATTTTAGGTCTTATTCAATTCTAATTGGCTTAATTTGTTTTAGAATTACTATGAGCACTTAGCATGTAACCAGCAACTTCAGCCAAATTTTAGAATAGTGTTTTCTGTTAAAGGAAAAAAAAATTATTCAGTTTATGAAATTTTAGATCATTTTCAAAATTGAACAATTAGGTCTATCCAACTAAACACACAGAAGAAGGCTAAAGTTTATCTTAAACAACTTTAGATTCATTTGCACAAAACACACACAGTGGCCAAAAAAAAAAAACAAAAAAAAAATTAGAGTTGTTTCTGCAAATCAATTTATGTGAAGATGTTTTTTATCAAAAAATCTTGAGAAATCTAAACATCCTCTTTTACACGCTAGTCGTTTCGAATAACGAATCAAACTTCTTCTTCACGCTTCAATTGAGTAAGATTAATAGATATGATTTTTGAAATGATATTGAGTGAATTTATCGTAACGGATGATATTCATAATACTAATCTGATTCAACAAAAATTTAATTCAAATGATTTTAGGTCTTATTCAATTCTTATTGGCTTAATTTATTTTAGAATTACTATGGGCACTAAGCTTCTAACCAGCAACTTCAGCCAAATTTTAGAACATTGTTTTCTGTTAAAGGAAAAAAAAATTATTCAGTTTAGGAAATTTTCGATCATTTTCAAAGTTCAACAATTAGGTCGATCAAACTAAACACACAGAACAAAGTTATATTCTAGCTTAAACATCTTTAGATTCATTTGCACAAAACAAACACAGAGGCAAAAAATAAATAAATAATATTAGAGTTGTTTCTGCAAACCAATTTATCTGAGGATGTTTTTTGTCAAAAGATCTTGAGAAATCTAAACATCCTCTTTTGCACGCTAGCCATTTCGAATAACGATTCAAACTTCTTCTTCACGCTTCAATTCAGTAAGATTAATAGATATGATTTTTGAAATGATATTGAGTGAATTTATCGTAACGGATGATATTAATAATACTAATCTGATTCAATAAAAATTTAATTCAAATGATTTTAGGTCTTATTCAATTCTTATTGGCTTAATTTATTTTAGAATTACTATGGGCACTAAGCTTCTAACCAGCAACTTCAGCCAAATTTTAGAACATTGTTTTCTGTTAAAGGAAAAAAAAATTATTCAGTTTAGGAAATTTTCGATCATTTTCAAAGTTCAACAATTAGGTCGATCAAACTAAACACACAGAACAAAGTTATATTCTAGCTTAAACATCTTTAGATTCATTTGCACAAAACAAACACAGAGGCAAAAAATAAATAAATAAATAATATTAGAGTTGTTTCTGCAAACCAATTTATCTGAGGATGTTTTTTGTCAAAAGATCTTGAGAAATCTAAACATCCTCTTTTGCACGCTAGCCATTTCGAATAACGATTCAAACTTCTTCTTCACGCTTCAATTCAGTAAGATTAATAGATATGATTTTTGAAATGATATTGAGTGAATTTATCGTAACGGATGATATTAATAATACTAATCTGATTCAATAAAAATTTAATTCAAATGATTTTAGGTCTTATTCAATTCTTATTGGCTTAATTTATTTTAGAATTACTATGGGCACTAAGCTTCTAACCAGCAACTTCAGCCAAATTTTAGAACATTGTTTTCTGTTAAAGGAAAAAAAAATTATTCAGTTTAGGAAATTTTCGATCATTTTCAAAGTTCAACAATTAGGTCGATCAAACTAAACACACAGAACAAAGTTATATTCTAGCTTAAACATCTTTAGATTCATTTGCACAAAACAAACACAGAGGCAAAAAATAAATAAATAAATAATATTAGAGTTGTTTCTGCAAACCAATTTATCTGAGGATGTTTTTTGTCAAAAGATCTTGAGAAATCTAAACATCCTCTTTTGCACGCTAGCCATTTCGAATAACGATTCAAACTTCTTCTTCACGCTTCAATTCAGTAAGATTAATAGATATGATTTTTGAAATGATATTGAGTGAATTTATCGTAACGGATGATATTAATAATACTAATCTGATTCAATAAAAATTTAATTCAAATGATTTTAGGTCTTATTCAATTCTTATTGGCTTAATTTATTTTAGAATTACTATGGGCACTAAGCTTCTAACCAGCAACTTCAGCCAAATTTTAGAACATTGTTTTCTGTTAAAGGAAAAAAAAATTATTCAGTTTAGGAAATTTTCGATCATTTTCAAAGTTCAACAATTAGGTCGATCAAACTAAACACACAGAACAAAGTTATATTCTAGCTTAAACATCTTTAGATTCATTTGCACAAAACAAACACAGAGGCAAAAAATAAATAAATAATATTAGAGTTGTTTCTGCAAACCAATTTAAATAAATAAATAATATTAGAGTTGTTTCTGCAAACCAATTTATCTGAGGATGTTTTTTGTCAAAAGATCTTGAGAAATCTAAACATCCTCTTTTGCACGCTAGCCATTTCGAATAACGATTCAAACTTCTTCTTCACGCTTCAATTCAGTAAGATTAATAGATATGATTTTTGAAATGATATTGAGTGAATTTATCGTAACGGATGATATTAATAATACTAATCTGATTCAATAAAAATTTAATTCAAATGATTTTAGGTCTTATTCAATTCTTATTGGCTTAATTTATTTTAGAATTACTATGGGCACTAAGCTTCTAACCAGCAACTTCAGCCAAATTTTAGAACATTGTTTTCTGTTAAAGGAAAAAAAAAATTATTCAGTTTAGGAAATTTTCGATCATTTTCAAAGTTCAACAATTAGGTCGATCAAACTAAACACACAGAACAAAGTTATATTCTAGCTTAAACATCTTTAGATTCATTTGCACAAAACAAACACAGAGGCAAAAAATAAATAAATAATATTAGAGTTGTTTCTGCAAACCAATTTATCTGAGGATGTTTTTTGTCAAAAGATCTTGAGAAATCTAAACATCCTCTTTTGCACGCTAGCCATTTCGAATAACGATTCAAACTTCTTCTTCACGCTTCAATTCAGTAAGATTAATAGATATGATTTTTGAAATGATATTGAGTGAATTTATCGTAACGGATGATATTAATAATACTAATCTGATTCAATAAAAATTTAATTCAAATGATTTTAGGTCTTATTCAATTCTTATTGGCTTAATTTATTTTAGAATTACTATGGGCACTAAGCTTCTAACCAGCAACTTCAGCCAAATTTTAGAACATTGTTTTCTGTTAAAGGAAAAAAAAAATTATTCAGTTTAGGAAATTTTCGATCATTTTCAAAGTTCAACAATTAGGTCGATCAAACTAAACACACAGAACAAAGTTATATTCTAGCTTAAACATCTTTAGATTCATTTGCACAAAACAAACACAGAGGCAAAAAATAAATAAATAATATTAGAGTTGTTTCTGCAAACCAATTTATCTGAGGATGTTTTTTGTCAAAAGATCTTGAGAAATCTAAACATCCTCTTTTGCACGCTAGCCATTTCGAATAACGATTCAAACTTCTTCTTCACGCTTCAATTCAGTAAGATTAATAGATATGATTTTTGAAATTATATTGACTTAATTTATCGTAAGGGATGATATTAATGATACTAATCTAATTCAATTAAAATTTAATTCACATGATTTTAGGTCTTATTAAATTCTTATTGGCTTAATTTGTTTTAAAATTACTATGGGCACTTAGCTTCTAACTAGCAACTTCAGCCAAATTTTAGAACAGTGTTTTCTGTTAAAGGAAAAAAAATTATTCAGTTTAAGAAATATTTGATCATTTTCAAAATTCAACAATTAGGTCGATTCAACTAAACACACAGAACAAGGTTATATTCTAGCGTAAACATCTTTAGATTCATTTGCACAAAACATACACAGAGGCAAAAAAAAAAAAAAAAAAAAAATTAGAGTTGTTTCTGCAAATCAATTTATGTGAGGATGTTTTTTGTCAAAAATTTTTGAGAAATCTAAACATCCTCTTTTGTACGCTAGCCATTTCAAATGACGAATCAAAGCTTCTTCTTCACACTTCAATTGACTAAGATTAATAGATATGAATTTTGAAATGATATTGAGTGAATTTATCGTTACGGGTGATATTAATTATACTAATATTATTCAATAAAAATTTAATTCACATGATTTTAGGTCTTATTCTATTCTTATTGGCTTAATTTGTTTTAGAATTACTATGGGCACTTAGCATCTAACCAGCAACTTCAGCCAAATTTTAGTACAGGGTTTTCTGTTAAAGGACAAAAAAATTATTCCGTTTATAAAATTTTAGATCATTTTCAAAATTGAACAGTTAGGATTATCCAACTATACAGACCGAAGAAGGCTAAATTCTAGATTCAACATCTTTAGATTAATTTGCACAAAACATACACAGAGGCAAAAACAAAAAACAAAAATTTGCACAAAACATACACAGAGGCAAAAACAAAAAACAAAAATTTGCACAAAACATACACAGAGGCAAAAACAAAAAACAAAAAAAAATTAGAGTTTTTTCTGCAAATCAATTTATGTGAGGATGTTTTTTGTCAAAAAATCATGTGAAATCTAAACATCCTCTTTTGCACGCTAGCAATTTCGAATGACGAATCAAACTTCTTCTTCATGCTTCAATTGAGTAAGATTAATAGATATGATTTTTGAAATGATATTGACTGAATTTATCGTAACGGATGATATTAATGATACTAATCTGATTCAATAAAAGTTTAATTCACATGATTTTAGGTCTTATTCAATACTTATTGGCTTAATTTTTTTTAGAATTACTATGGGCACTTAGCTTCTAACCAGCAACTTCAGTCAAATTTTAGAACAGTGTTTTCTGTTAAACGAAAAAAAAAATTATTCAGTTTAGGAAATTTTCAAATGTTTTCAAAATTCAACAATTTGGTCTATCCAACTAAACACACAGAACAAGGTTATATTCTAGCTTAAACATCTTCAGATTCATTTGCACAAAACATACACAGAGGCAAAAAAAAAAAAAATTAGAGTTGTTTTTGCAAATCAGTTGATGTGAGGATGTTTTTTGTCATAAAATCTTGAGAAATCTAAACAATATCTTTTGCACGCTAGTCATTTCGAATAACGAATCAAACTTCTTCCTTCAATTGAATAAGATTAATAGATATGATTTTTGAAATGATATTGACTGAATTTATCGTAACGGATTATATTAATGATACTAATCTGATTCAATAAAATTTTAATTCACATGACTTTAGGTCTTATTCAATTCTTATTGGCTTAATTTTTTTTAGAATTACTATGGGCACTTAACTTCTAACCAGCAACTTCAGTCAAATTTTAGAACAGCGTTTTCTGTTAAACGAAAAAAAAATTATTCAGTTTAGGAAATTTTCAAATGTTTTCAAAATTCAACAATTTGGTCTATCCAACTAAACACACAGAACAAGGTTATATTCTAGCTTAAACATCTTTAGATTCATTTGCACAAAACATACACAGAGGCAAAAAAAAAAAAAAATATTAGAGTTTTTTCTGCATACCAATTTATGTGACGATGTTTTTTTGTCAGAAAATCTTGAGAAATCTAAACAATCTCTTTTGTACGCTATGTATTTCGAATGACGAATCAAAGCTTCTTCACACCTCAATTGAGTAAGATTAATAGATATGAATTTTGAAATGATATTGAGTGAATTTATCGTTACAGATGATATTAATGATACTAATATTATTGAATAAAAATTTAATTCACATGATTTTAGGTCTTATTCTATTCTTATTGCTTAATTTGTTTTAGAATTACTATGGGCACTTAGCATCTAACCAGCAACTTCAGCCAAATTTTAGTATAGTGTTTTCTGTTAAAGCACAAAAAAATTATTCAGTTTATGAAATTTTAGATCATTTTCAAAATTGAACAGTTAGGATTATCCAACTATACAGACCGAAGAAGGCTAAATTCTAGATTAAACATCTTTAGATTCATTTGCACAAAACATACACAGAGGCAAAAACAAAAAACAAAAAAAAATTAGAGTTTTTTCTGCAAATCAATTTATGTGAGGATGTTTTTTGTCAAAAATTCTTGAGTAATCTAAACATCCTCTTTTGCACACTAGCCATTTCGAATAATGAATCAAACTTGTTCTTCACGCTTCAATTGAGTAATATTAATAGATATGATTTTTGAAATGATATTGACTGAATTTATCGTAACGGATGATATTAATGATACTAATCTGATTCAATAAAAATTTAATTGACATGATTTTAGGTCTTATTCAATTCTTATTTGGCTTAATTTGTTTTAGAATTACTATGAGCACTTAGCATATAACCAACAACTTCAGCCAAATTTTAGAAAGTGTTTTCTGTTAAAGGAAAAAAAGAATTATTCAGTTTATGAAATTTTAGATCATTTTCAAAATTGAACAATTAGGTCTATCCAACTAAACACACAGAAGAAGGCTAAATTCTAGCTTAAACATTTTTACATTCATTTGCACAAAACATACACAGAGGCAAAAACAAAAACAAAAAAAAAAAATTAGAGTTGTTTCTGCAAATCAATTTATGTGAGGATGTTTTTTTTCAAAAAATCTTGAGAAATGTAAACATCCTCTTTTGCACGCTAGCCATTTCGGATAACGAATCAAACTTGTTCTTCACGCTTCAATTGAGTAAGATTAATATATATGATTTTTGAAATGATATTGACTGAATTTATCGTAACAGATGATATTAATGATACTAATATGATTCAATAAAAATTTAATTCACATGATTTTAGGTCTTATTCAATTCTTATTGTCTTAATTTGTTTTAGAATTACTATGGGCACTAAGCTTCTAACCAGCAACTTCAGCCAAATTTTAGAACAGTGTTTTCTGTTAAAGGAAAAAAATTATTTAGTTTAGGAAATTTTAGATCATTATCAAAATTCAGCAATTAGGTCTATCAAAATATTTAATATGTGCTTATGTGATTTTATGTTTAAATGATTTTGTGGTTTAGGTGATGTGAGTACATATTATTTGTACTAGTGATTTTTGATGAAATTATGAATGTCTAGTTAAAGTATTAGATTTATAGAGATTATGATAAGTAATGAAGTTATGATGTTGAAGATATTTTGTGATAGAAATTTTTGGAATATGGATTATGAAAAGGAAAATATTGTTATATGGATATTATGAATATGAAGGTTATAGACATAAGATATGACATTGAATATGTAATTTTGGGTTATAGATGTAAGATGTAAGATTTTGAAAGTTATGGTTATTTATATATTTTGTCCCGGAGGGTGGTGATACTTGGAGGTTTTGAACTATCCTTTATGACTATTATTATTATGATTATGAGTATGATGATGAGAGTTCTGATCTCTCTATTTGGTTTTGGCCACCGGTTCGTGAATTCGTCCAGTTGGTTTGGATTTGGTTTTGGCCACCGGTTCGTGGATTCGTCTGATTGGTTCGGTATTGGTTTGGAAGTTGAAACTTTCCATTTGGATCCATTCCTCCTTGACACTGTGTATAATAACTACTATTGGACATATGAAAAGTGTGACTAATTATTTGGAAAATTTACCTTTGGTGGTTATTGTGAGAGTTCATGATACTCTTTATTTGGAATCTAATTTGGAGAGATTGGATTTCTCTCTTTGGTTATTATTTTAAGAACTTGGAAGTGATTCTTTTGATTTGGAAATTGTTGGTGGTTACTTGAGGATTTAAAATATCTCTTTGGTAAATATATTATGATTTAAAGAAATTTGAGTACTGATGGTATTATGAAATGTCTTGAGGAATTGATTATATGAAAATGTTGAGATACAGGTTATATGGAGAATATTGAGAAAAGAGTGGTTGAATGGATGAGGATTATGGATAGGCAATGCCTTGATCTCCTAGGAATTTTGTTGGTATATTTATATATACTTTAACGTGTGATTTAATCGAGTTACATTTTAATTGGTTGAAACTTATTGATAATGATGAGAATAAAAATGCTTAAGGGGTTATTGAATGTGTTAATTACATGCTCCTATTTGTTATGTGCTATGTGCAAAACGTTTTACGGGGTGGAGTAAGTCTTACCAGCCGTCGTGCTGACTTTGTTTCCCCCTTAGTTAATTTTGCAGGTGATGATTGCATGATTTGGAGCATGAGAGCGATTTACACCTTCTAGATTAGTATCTGGATTTTTATTTTATTAGATAATCTAGAGGTTGTATTTCAAAGAAATGTATTTTGTTCATTGTACTAGTATAAATTATGGGTTATTTCTAGTAGTTGTTTTTAGCCTGTGCGTTTAGATATAAGATTTATCTAAATGTGGCGGTAGCATCCCTATTTTCAATCGTTTTGCTTTTGGGCTTCCGCAATTAAAGGTGATTTTTAATTAAATAAATCATGTTTTAATAAAATATTTTGGTCTGGAAAATGGGGTTGTTACATATGATTTTTGAAATGATATCGACTGAATTTATCGTAACGGATGATATTAACGATAGTAATCTTAATAATTTAAAAGTAAATTCACGTGATTTTTGACATGATATTGAGCAAATTTATCATAACAGATGATATTAATGATAGTAATCTGAATAAGAAAAAAAGAGCAAATTCACGTGATTTTTGAAATGATATTGAGTGAATTTATCGTAATGGATGATATTAATGATACTAATCTAATTCAATAAAAAGTAAATTCACGTGATTTTAGATCTTCTAAAAGTAAAAAGCAAAGTAATAATTAGAGAGTTAACAAATGTTGAGTAAATAATCAATTGTTTGATTTTTTATTGTCTTAATTTGTTTTAGAATTACAATGTAAACTAAGTAAACCACAATCTTTGAAGGATTAGACATGTGTAGGGGTGGCATTTCGGTTCGAACCGAGCGGAGCATAATCGAAATAGAATAGAACGATTATGTTTTGATTTATTATTAAAAACAATGGGTTCTATATTTTATGAACTGGATGGTTTTGGTTAAGTTCGGTTAAAAATCATCCATTGGTGCATTTCTTTGTTGTGCATCCCCAAATACTATTGGGGCTTTTTTTCATAACTAATGGTGCAGCTGCACCGTCCGCACAATAAGACATGACCCCACTACAACTTGACCCTATATATATATATATATGTATATTGTAAGATCAATAATACTGTCTAAACGTATACAGAATGAATTTACGAGTAACCTAACCTCGTAATAGCGGAAGTATAGATCGTGTTGATCTCCAGCCACAGTTGATGCCTTGTTGTGTTGCCTGTGTTAGTCGTTTTGTCTCACACTTGACTCAGAACCCTGGATTGTGTCCTGGTATTTTCTGAGCAATGTGAGTACCATGTCTGTAGGTGTCTATATGATTTTCTGTCCTGCATCCCATCAATGCAGGCTTATATAGGCATATGGTGGATTGGACTAAACCTAGATGTCCAATCCAACCTATAGCTTAATGGGCCTAGTCCACTTGCACCATATTATTAAGGCCCACAATATATAATATATATTGTATTGGGAAAAGTCTTACATATATAACATGTAACATTAGTATGTGTAGAGCTCATTGGTGCACTGCACGTACATTCATATTCTAAAGAATAAGAAAACAAGCAACTATTAATAAAACAACCAAAAATTCATTTCTATAAAATATTCTTTCATCTTGGTTTGTTAAGAATACTTTATGTGATGATTTCTAAATGGTATCAACAATCTTAAATAATTGAATGAACAACGTTAAATGATTCAAATCTCACTCAATATATAAGAAGTAAAACCATGCACAAATAACACATTCTCTTGAATTTAAGTAAAGAAGTAACCAGTAATCTCTAAAGACCAAATAGTAGATCAATGCTAAGTAATATAAGGAGAATATATTTATCATAATGTCTTAATTTATCTTAAGACTAGTTTTACACGCGCATTGCGCGAATGGGTTAATGCCCATTGTTTATATTTAAATAAATATTTGAAAGCATATCAATACAAGATTATATATGAGAAGTTTATACATAGGTAATTGAATGTCGAATTTGTTTATTTAAATATGTAACTCAAATTATATGAATCCAAGATAATATAAGAAATTCATTATAATTGTCACTAAAATAAATGTTTGCAACTTTGTAAAATCGATAGTCTAAATACTTGGTCTAAACATGATAGTCTAAATAAATACTACTTTTGGTTTGAATTTTTCTAAGTATTCTTAATTCTCTTTTGAGTAATATTGTCATTGTCTTCATCTTTACTATTTGTCATCTTCCTTTTTGTTGGTAGTGTGTTATTTGCGATTGGGTTACTGTTGGTAGCATAGATGACAATGTCATGCAATGAGATTATGATATAGGAGCTATGGACTTTCCTTTAGGTGTTCTGCTCGGGCCGGGGTTCATTTGGTTCAATCATTATTGTTGAATGAGTTATCGTGGATAAAGAAATCCCTAGTTTAAGGAAAAAGATTAAATAAATTAGTAAAAATTAAAAATTTTAAATATGATGTATTCCAATGATATTAAAAGGTAGTTTCTCGCTTCAATTTGTTGGGTAATGAGTTATTTGAGTACTTTCATTGTCAACAAATCCCCCAATTCAAATAGTTAATATGATTGGTTTCAAACTATTCTTTTTTTATTTTTTTTCATGGTATTAATAAAATACTTGTTAAATAAATATTTAACATTATTTTGTATTATAACTTTGATATTCAATTACAAGATAGTGTAAAAAGAACATAATGGACAATGTAATGAATATCAATTGATGAATTTGAATGTACGGAATCTTTGCATTAGAGAAAATAAATAGAATATAACTAATAAAATTATTTTTCTTATTTAATTTATTGATAATCAATATTTTTTTTAAATAAAGGCATTGCAGACACATAATTTTAAATTAAAGAAATGCATATGCATCATTTTTTCTTGTAACTACTAATTTATTTAATTTAGGAAGAGTAAAATAGAGTGATACCGCTTCAATTTGTTGGGTTATTTGAGTACTCTCTTTGTCAACCAATCCCCAAATAGTTAATATAATTAGCTTCAAATAATTTTTTTAAAATTTTTTTTCATGGTATTAATAAAATACTTGATAAATAAATATATAACATTATTTTGTATCATAACTTTGATATTTAATTACAAGATATTGTAAAAATAAGATAATGGACAATGTAATGAATTTCAATTGATAAATTTGAATAATATAAAGAATCTTTATATCAGCGAAAATAAAGACTATATAACTAATAAATTATTTCTCATATTTAATTTAATTTTTTGATAATGAATAATTTTTTCAAATAAAGGTATTGTAGACATATAATTCTAAATTAAAGAAATACATATGTATCATTTTTTGTTAGCTACTAATTTATTTAATTTAATAAGAGTAAAATAGAGTGAGGAATTTAACTGTGCCAAATTTGTTTGGGATGAGGTTCGAACCTAAGACCTTTCTTATAGAAATTAATGGGTAAGTTAAAAGTTAACGGAATGTTAACGGATAAGAGAGTATTTAACGGAAAACTTAACGGATAATCATATAATTAAGGATAAATTAGGAAATCTCATGAAAAAAATTATAAATCTAAACAATCTGAACCATCCATTTGATTAAATAATTTGACCGCCATTTTTTCTACCCATTTTGGGCCTAACTCTCTTTGGCTCTTATTAGTATAGTATAGTATAGTAGATTGTAATTAAAACAAGTATGTTATGAGAATTTTCTATCAATGTTGTCAACTATACTAGAGGACCATTGGGCAGTTGATGAGCACCTAATACTAGCTAGCCATCCAGGCACCTAAGTTCTTAACCATAAAAAAAAAAAAAAAAAAAAAAATA
>NC_044925.1:7966261-7976903 GCF_003576645.1 Ipomoea triloba
CAAAAAAAAAAAAAAAAAAAAAAAAACATTACAAAAATAAAAAAAAAGAAAAATAGGGCAAAGTCGTAGTGAAAAAATAAAAATTAAAGACCAAAAGAAAATGTGGAAAAGTAAAAGTGTAGGGGTAGGTGTCTAGAGTTTAACTTTAAATACAAAAAATAAAAATAAAAATAAAAATAAAAATGAAGGGCAAGAGTAAAAGCCAAAGCCCTAAAAGATCAAAAGTTGAAAACTAGGTAGTGGCTTAGACTATGGTGTCGAAGGCAAAAAATGGAATTGAAATCGAAAACCATTGGTCAGCCGCAAATGTTTTGAGGAAAATAAACTACTCAAAAAAAATTAAAGGAAACCGGTTGATTAGTTGGTCAGTTGCCTAATAGGGTAGATTTTGCCTATGGGTACTTAGCATCTAAGTGGCTACTTCAGTCAAATTTTACAAAAATGCTTTCTGTTAAGAAAAAAAATTACTTTGTTAAGTTTATAAAATTTCAGATCATTTTCAAGCATTGAACAATTAGATTCATCCAACTAACTATATAGAATCCCTCCCTTCTTTGGCACTACATGGGTCGGGCTAACCCATGTACTATCTGAGATGGGATAAATCATCTCCACATCCATTAGCTTGATGACTTCATTCTTCACTAGCTTGAAGGTATTCGAGTTGAGTCTCCTCTGTGGTTGAGCTACCGACTTTGATCCCTCTTCTAGGAAAATCTTATGTGTACAAATAGTCGGATTGATTCCTTTAAGATCGGTCAATTTCCACCCTATTGCCTCCTTGTTTTCCCTCAAAACACTCACAAGTTTATCTTTTTCCTCTTCCGAAAGATCAGCCGTTATAACAACAGGAAGCTCTCTATCCTCCCCCAAATAAGCATACTCGAGATGATTCGATAGCGGCTTCAACTCCCCTCTTCTTTTTTCCTCTTTCTCTTTTTCACTCTCACCCTCATCTTTCTTTTCTTTCTTAACATGTTTCTCCCCCTCATACTCATCAAATGCAACCCTTTTACTTCCAACCATATCCTCCTCAACTTCACCAACACAATTGATATTTCCAATCAATAAATCACTATGCACATTATCAATTGAATTAAATCGATCAACCTCGCGGTTCAAAGAGACATGCATGTAAAGTATGCAAATCATGCTCATATTCATTCATGCTATGATCATTGGTGCCCTTGGGACATTCCTAATCAAACTCATGTCGCTTGACATCGGGCAACTCACATAGATAATCAACTTCTTTGTGCATAGACTTAATGAAAAAGCACTCATCCCCTTCCAAGGGGAACTTCATCGATTTAGTCACATCAAAACTAGTCGACTCGTCACCCACTCATATGACGACTTTGCCCTCCCCAACATCTATAAGTGCCCTTGCGGTGGCTAGAAATGGCCTACCTAGAATGAGAAGCACTTCAACATCAGGATCCATATCAAGGATAACAAAGTCGACCAGAAAGATAAACATGTCAACTCTTACCAACACGTCTTCCACAATACCACGAGGGTATTTGGTAGATCGGTCCGCGAGTTGTATGCACATGCGTGTGAATTTAAGAGTTCCCAAGTTTAGCTTTTGGTAGAAGGCAAAATGCATCAAGTTAATACTAGCTCCTAGGTCGACTAAGGCTTTGTTGAAAGAGGTCCCCCCTATATTATATGGGATAGTAAAACTCCTCGGATCTTTTAGTTTCCAGGGTACGTTCTTATGTAATATAGCGGAGTACTCTTCTCTGAGAACTGCACTCAACTAGCTTCTTTTTATTAAATAAAAGATCTTTGAGAAACTTGGCATGCCTTGGCATTTCTCCTAGTGCATCGATGAAAAGCATATCAATATGAAGTTGCCGTAGTATTTGAAGGAATTTGTCATACTTTGCGTTGTCAACATCTGTCTGGAAGCATTGTGCGAAGGGAAGCCGTGCTTTAGTGATTGGCGGAGGATCTTGCACGACCTCCTTCCTTTTCTTGGGAGGTTGTATTAGAGTTTCTTCCTCTTCATCTTCCTTATCCTTGCTTGGCTCATCTCTCTTAACTCCAGGGGAGTTCAGTTCCGTCCTTGGCTCCTCATTAGTAGTGGTCTTCTTTGGTGGTGGAGTAGCCTCGGGAAGTGCCTTCCCGCTTCTCAATTTAATGGCATGAGCATCCATTTCTCCTTGCATTTGAAGCATTTCCATCATCTTAGCAAGGGTGTCCTCCACGTTTTGAAGAGGTGAAAGTGTTTCTTAGCGAAGTTCTTGTATTTCTCCCAACATTTGCTTCGTGATGGCCTCCTTAAGTTTGGCATTTTCGTCTTTAGTTTCACTAATAAAGTCATTGAGGCGCTTTTCGAGGTCATCTCGCTCAATGTTGGTTGCAAAAGATTCATCTGAAGCGGCGGGAAGATGGTATTACGGTTCGGCCTGCCCTACGCATGAGTCCACGCGTGAGGACATACTAGAATCGGTCCACACCTCATCCACGTGTGGCCTATGGTGTGAGACAATTCTGGAAATGAACCACGCCTCGTCCACGTGTGGGGAGGACGTGGACGGGCTACTATCTGCAAATTGGTTTCGATTTTGGTTCCGTGGCTCATTGGGGTGAGTTGTAGGGTAAGGTGGTGCCTCATGTGTGTAGGAATGATGCGGGGGCAGTAGTGGTGCATGGCATATACCCTTTCGTCGTAATATGGCGAGGGTGAAGGTAGTGGATAGTGGTAGGGAGGAAGATATTGAAAGGCATAAGATGGATAATATGGTGGAGGTGGGTAACGTTGTGGTAGAGGATAGTAGGGGTCTCCACCATGGGGTGGGTAACCGTAGTATGCTCTATCGTCGGGTGGTGGTGGTTCATCCATATGCTTGAGAATAGAACCTACAAACAATAGTAAAACAAAGAAAACAGAGCACAAGAGTAGCTCCTAAGGTGATTAGCTCAAAACGTGTGTGTGTGAACAAGTGTGAGATGGAATGAAGTGAGCAAAGTAAAGCAAACTCAAAAGGACAGCAAGTAAACAATCAAATTGTCTAAACAATCAAGGTAGAAAGTCTAATCTATACCATTTGCCATCCCCGACAACGAGGCCATTTTGATACTTGTTTGTTTAGTGGTGGTGTAGAGATGGTAAAACGAGGAAAAGAAATTCCCCGAGTGTCGTGTTCACAATGATGGAAAATTGGAGAGTTTAGTCGGTTTACCTTAAACTACCGAGACAACTTGGAAGCAAAAAAGTAAATGAGGCATTGGTTTGGATTGTAATTCAACTTGATTAAAATGCAATTAGAGAAGGGTGGATAGGATTAGGATCCTTCAACTCTTGCACTCTCGGGCTACGGTAGGAGTTGAATTGCTACTTGGACTATCTAAGGGGACCAAACGCACAATACCAAGTGGCGTCACACTCGAACTCCCAATCCTCATTCAATTAGAGAATTTCATCGAACACTTGGTCTACGAGTCCCCTCCGGACCTCACCCTTCCGGATAAAGGACGGGAAATGTGAGAATCAAAGCTCTCACACACTTGCGATATCTTACTAAGGGTGTAATCTTAAACTCTTGGAGAGATCGGGGCCCTCGATTCCACAAGATCAAATAAGACTATACCCACAACATAGGTAGAACAAGGCAATTCAAGCTCCAATTCAACAATCTCAAATCATGAGTGCAAGATCCTAATTTCCTAATCAAATCCTAAGGATCTAGCTACTAACAATCATGTTTAACAACATCATCATTCCAATTTCAAGCAAAAATGCAAAATTGACAAGAATCAAATCACAGCTTCAAAAAGGAAAATTAAGATCACAAAATGAAGAATTAAAAGGATTACAAGAAAGATATTGGAACTTGTTACCAAATTAGATTATTCAATTGCAATCTACACTTGATCTTCCTCCAAACTTTGCTTTCTTCACTTTCTCTCTCAAAAATCTAAACCTACACTCTCTAACTAAGAAATGAAATTTTAGAACTAAATTAAACTCCTCCTCCAAGCTGAATTTGCCCCCTTTAAATACTTCCCGCGCCTAGGCTTTAAGTTGCCCGTCTACGCCATGTCCACGCGTGGACGTTTGGCATGGGGCGCTACTGGAAACGTTACACGCCAGCTCCACGCATGGGACACACGTGGACAGGATGTTTTTCCTCCTTTTTAGCTCTTTTGATTGAGTAGGTTGGTTTTGAGCGTGCCACGGTTGGTTATTCTTCCCGTTGATTGTATGCATCGTCTCCTGACCTCTTCACGACCCCGACCTAGCGAATTACTTCTAAGACATTCTAAAAGTAGCAATCTCACAAATGTTAGCACATCAAAGCGTAAACACCACACATTGATTCACTCGAAGGCATTAAACGATATCAACAACTCCTTAATCGACCCTAAAAATAGGTACTTTTGGTACCTATCAATACAAAACAAGACTACTCAATCTAATTCCTCAAACGCGCTCGGCAAACATCAAACTGAACCTGAAATGGGTTATATAGAACAAGTAGAAAACACCCGATTCGCATAATTGCTAAGTATAAACCACTCTACATTGTAAAATAGTTTACACATATATAGATTTGAAAACTTGAGGTTTGATTCACATAATCACATTATACATCAACTTGTAACATAAGTTCATGGGATATACTATACTAGATATCATCTAGAATCATGGATATTCAATACTATGCATCATATAGAGTCATGGGTGTACAATATTAAATATCATATAGCTTCATGAGAATACAACATCAAATGACATAATCATTATAGAGATTGCATAGATAACATATTCGGTTTCAGGCTAAGTCACATAGATCATACTCACACGATTATGGGTGTAACTAGAAAAGGATTCAATGCTTGAGTGAATAGAGTTTATGTATCATGAATAACTATAACATTATGAAGAATTTATTTATGCTAGCAAGTAAAGGAAATGATTTACTCATATCATAATGCACAAATATCATGCTCATCATCTATAGTGAGAAGTGGCTCATAGCCAAAAATATAAGTATGTTTTCTAAATACTTTACTGGGGATCGATAATCACATCATAAGAAAATAGTCATTTCTTTATAATAATACTGGAGGAAACCTTTCATCATATACTTTCATCTTTATCATACATGAAGGGAGGTGAGGTCACCACCATGTGTGTAAGACCTCAACAAGGACCGAGTCCCGAAGATCTGCTCCTTTATAACTCATCATATCTCATAATTCACATGTGGAATCAGGACCGCTACCTTAAGTGTGCAAACCCCCTAACTGGGATTCCAAGCCCAACGAGTAATAGCTCAAGCCCTAAAGTAAGTCCAAGATTTTTCTACTAAGCCACTTTTCTACCTAATCTGGGATTTTTCTAACAGATGTCATCTCATCATTTCATCGAGTCTTTTCATCACATAATGATAGTATGTCATTTCATCGTTTCTGCCGAAAGGACTGTAGTCCAGTTGGGTTCTCCAAAAATATAGATTTTCTTAGATCCCATTACTTAAAAGATTGATATTATAATCTTTAAAACCAATTCATCATGATATATTCAAAAATGGAGAATAATAGACTTTTATGGCCTTATATGCACATGGAATCAAACTAGTGTATAGCTATAGGTTTTAAAAGGGCTTTAATGCGGAAATGTATACATATAAAACACCTATATGCATTCTCATAAGTTTTCATGGTAAGAACATATTCTTTTATGCAACATATACGGGTTGGGTAAGTATAAACATAGGTATGAAGATGCAAACAAATGCACAAACAATAAATCACATACATGTTACCACTCATCATACTTAACATGACATTTTAATATCAAAGATAGAATGCATAACATTCACTTTCCCTTTTCCAACTTTCTATACTTCAACTCATGGTCCTATTTGCAAATAGGAGTATCATAAATCATTTGCATTCTTTAATCACATTCTTTCAATAAATAGGGATTTCATGCTTAGCTCAAAGCTTATCTCATAATTCCATTTTAACTAGGAACATTATACTTTAATCATATAATTCACTTCATAATTCCATTTCATGTAGGAATATCTTGCCCATTAACATTGCTCATTTCATAGCATTATTTCATGTAAGAATATCAAGCTTAGACACATAGATTAATCAAGATACGATTTCTCATAGAAATAACATATTTAATCAACATAATATCACTCCACCAGGGAATGTAATGCTTGATCACATAATAACGTATCGAGTAAGAATAACAAATTTAATCAACAATTTATCTCACCATAAGTAATCAATAGATCAAGTAACCGGACCCCATGGTTCAACCGAACTCAAAAACACAAGGTGGACGGATCCGGTTGGTAAGAGAGTACACCCAAAACCAATAGGCCCCTCATCCCCCGCGAAATTGGCAACAAGAGCAACAAGGCCCGTCGCCAGGACCTCGCGGGGCTTGGATCATTGACTGGCAGGGCTCCCAGCCCCGCCACTCACGACTAACACACCTCGTAGGGCCAGACTCGCAGGCTCCTAAGGCCTGCGGGTGGCCCTACTCTCTCTCTCGTGGGCTATGCCCAAAGGTCCTTGTGGCTTGCGGGGTAGCCTGCGAGAATGGTAGAGAGAGGAATAGAGTCCCAACTCTCGCTATTTTCTTCCGCCTACAACCTCAAAACCCCCATTTCCAAACCTTTGCATGATTTCAACACAACCATAATAGCATTATTTCACACAAACATCAACAATACATCAATATTTTCATCAAACACACTATATATCACACTCCAAGCTCATCACCAGAGCACTCCCACAGATTCACAACTTTTGCATACAGAATAAATCAAAATGATAGGTTTTAGATGTCCATGGGTTATACTATTTTATTGATCAAAAGTTCTTAAGCTAAACATTTCAAAAAATATATATATGAATAGCTTCCATAATATATAAAATCCTACTATCCAAGTAGTTTTACAAAAATAATAGTATAACCCCCAAATATCAATATAGAAAAATATATACATTTATATATATAATTATATATTTTCCCACAATCAAGTATAATACTTCAAGATATAAACCCTTCTCAAAAATAATAATAATTTTCTATGTATATAAAAATACCCTTTCAAACTCATATAACATTTTATTAACCCAAAATAGTTTTAAGGAGGTTATTGTAGTTTAGTTGGAAAGAACCTTAATTATTAACTATGAGATTAGGGGTTTAAATCCCACTTTAAACATATTAAAACATTTTATGAACATAAAGCATATTAAAAATATAAGGGTTTCTAACATAAGGAATCAAACCCAACCATCTCAACTTCAAACATAACATATGCAAATACATTTTGAATCGCATCTCACAGATTACTAACATCATATATATATGTGTGTATGTATGTGTGTAAGAAAATAATAGATTTTGGGAGACCATGGGTTATACCTCAAACTTTCTAGTTTTAATCTTAAGAGTTCTCCCTCTGATCCATAAGTTAAAACTTCTCACTCACCATCTCCCTTGGTTCATTCACAGGCATACCATTCATACTATACACAGAGGGTATGAGTTTCATGGAGGAAGCTAATAAAGAGGAAGGAGGTGAAAATGCCAAGGAATGATAATGGAAAGCTTACTATTACTTGGGAGTTCCTGAAAATTTTCTCCTGCAAAGAGTGAGGAGGCGAGGGAGAGATTGAAGATTTGGAGAGTCAATAGCAGCATATTTATAGGCTCAAAACCCTAGAGTTCTAATACACGATTAGGATGAGGGCAAAAAATGAAATTTGACTCTAAACTTTGGATTATAATTTCGGGTCAAAGATTGGGTCAAGTTTGGATGAAAAATATAATATAATAAATATAGGAATAAGATATGTTCGTTTTGAAATCAAGTTTAGTAAAAAAAAAAAATCAAACCTATCAGGTTCACATGTTTCTCTCAGATAGACTTTTGGAATAAAATTCTTGGTAAATAAATTCACCATTTACATAAGACTTTTGAAATTAAATGAGATTACATAATCTCTTGCACTAGGTTGATTTAAAATATTAAAATTTGTAATTAACACCCATTTGATGAAATATTTTTAGAATGAAAATCATTTTCGTGACTTTATTTGAAACTCGATAATTTGGAAATTTGGGTGAAAGAAATTTTTTGGGTGTTACAAAAGTGTTATTTTAATTGTAGAATATAATTAAGGATACAAGTTTTCAATCTTTCGAACATTTAATAATTATATATTTATTTAATTAAAAGCAATTTCTTGTTGTCAGTTATCTATGTGGTAGATGGAAAAATATTTTAAGCGAAAAGTAACATTCAATTAATTAAGTAGTGCGCAAAAAACGAAAACAATATCAATAAATGTAATTTATATTTATGTTTCTATGTCATTGAAAGTAATATTGAAATTGTACATTGAATTCACTCAATTATAATGATTATATGCCTTAACCATTGGGCTGGGTGAGTTAATTGTAAAGGCGTTTACGAAAAGCTTAAATCCCGGTGGCGAGGCCCAGGTGTACCGAGATGGCAAATTATTGCATGGATCATGGTAATAATGTACATTAAAATAATGTACATACAGTATAAAAATAATATATCTTCAGTACAAAAATAATATACTTTTTATTTTTGGTCTACACAGCTGTGTGGACCATGGTCCGTCTCCATTGATAGGATAAATACTCCAGGATCGGTCGGATACACTCCGGACCCGGTCGAAAGCGTTTAGGTCGGGCGACCGGATGGTCGGGAGGGTCACCGTAAGGTCGGGGTCACGGGCCGCATAGTACCGCTGATCCGTCCTCGACGTAGCGTGTCTATGGCTGCCACGTTGTCCTTCCCGCTTGGGCGCAAAGTGAGGTGGCCGCATGCGCGCCACGTACCCGCCATGCCGGAGGCCCGGCAACCGCGCTTTTCTCCCTTATAAATAGCGCATTTATGAGGAGAGAGTGGATTTTTTGGCTGTTTCTAGACTACGACTTAGAGAGAGCTCGGACCGTAGGGAAGCCCACTGCCGACCTGCCGAGCCGTTTGAGCCCTTACTTGACTTGTAACCGGGTTTGGATCCTTGAGGCAATAAGAGATCGTATTTTCCGGTTTTACTTGGTATTCGTATTTAGCAGTATCATCCATGTAATAATGATTGCAGCCCGAAAGTCGTTGCTTATGGAGGAGTACATGCTAAGGGACAAGAATAGTTGATGGCAAGGAGGCTTCCATCTCTGTCTATGATGTGAGAATGCTAGCGAGACTAAAGGTTGGGCTCTTCTAAGAGGTTTGGAATGGGCATGGAACAAAGGATATAGGGACTAACTCTAGAGAAATAGTGGACGAGGTCCCGAACGAAAGCTTCCCATTTGGGTTGCTAAGGGATATCATCGTGCAATGCAAGAGCTGACTTGGGAAAGAGTGGAATATCAATGTTTGACATGTTTATAGAGAGCAAAATAGACTAGTCGAAAAGATGGCGATGCTGATTGTTAGAAACATTGGGAGAAGGTTTGAGTTTGACCAACCATCGCAGAATGTCCGAGAGATCCTCGAGGAGGATAGATGGGTAGCATTAGCCAAAAAAGGATAGTTGTTTAACTAGCTCATTGAAAAATACCATTATTGTCCTTTATATAACTTTATAATGGTGTATTCAATTTAGATTTTTATTTGATTTTTGTAGAAGTTTTAATAAGATTTTTTAAAAAATTAATAAAATCTATAAATATTTGTCATACAAATTTTTATAGACTTTTATAATATTTATAAAAATTTAATTTTTTTTTTATAAAAGTCATTAAAGTTCATCACTATAATTTACTTTTGAGTCATATTTGTGTGAGACCGTTTTACAAACCTTTATCCCTGAGACAAATCGGGTGGAGTCAATATGAAAATGTAATATTTATACTGAAAATTGTAATACTAATTATGAATAAAGTGTTTGTTACTTATAAGGAAAATTGTAATAATTTTGAGTACAAATATAATACTTTTACATTTTGATGTAAAAATATTATTTTTTTTCATCAAAATAATACATTTTCCTTTATTATAAGTAATGTTGGCAAGTGTTTGTTACTTATAAGAAAAAAAATAAAATGCTTTTTATAAATACATTTTAGTATAAACATTATATTTGATTTTAACTCAATCCTAACAAAGATTCGCGAGACGATCTCTCTCACACGTCTTTCTCATTAGACATTTATGTAGTTGGCAATTGGCATAATTAGGACTGTTAACGAACCGAACATAAATGAACGGGGGCTGTTCGTGTTCGTTTGTTAAGGATTTTGGGGTGTTCATGTTCGTGTTCGTTTGTTCAGGTTTTTGAAAATCATATTCGTGTTCGTTTGTTAAGCGCTCGTTAGTGTTCGTTAATGTTCGTGAACATGTTCACGAACGTGTTCGTTAACGTTAACGAACACGTTCACGAACGTGTTCGCAAACATTAACAAACACGTTCACAAACATGTTCACTTACGTTCATGAACACGTTCGTGAACACTTAATAACCAAACACCTGCACATGTTTATGAATACATTTGTTCGCGAACAATAAATAATCTGCATTCACATCTTCACGAACAATTTTATATATATATATATATATATATATATATATATATATATATATATATATATATATATATATATATATATATATA
>NC_044925.1:7978003-7989541 GCF_003576645.1 Ipomoea triloba
TATATATATATATATATATATATATATATATATATATATATATATATATATATATATATATATATATATATATAAACATGTTCGCGAACATTATTAAACGAACACTAAACGAGTTTGTTCGCAAACACTACTAAACGAACACAAACGAGCTTGTTCACGAACACTACTAAACAAACAAAAATGAGCTTGTTCGCGAACACTTAGCAAACAAGCTTATCACTGTTCAGACTCTGTTCGTTTATTAACCGAGCTTTAAATTTTGTTTGTCAATGTTCATTTACCTTAATAAACGAACATAAACGAACGCTTACCGAGCTCGAATACGAGTAGTTTGTGGAAAGCTCTGTTCGCTAACAGCCTAGGCATAATATTTATTTGACAAGTAAAATAAAGTGGTTCTTTCAAAAAAAAAAAAAAGTAAAATAAAGTGGAATTTACTGCGATGAATTAACGACAGGGCTACCGGCTAGCAGCCTGCCCCCAACTAGTACTCTTCACTCTCTTTGAATGCTTCTTTGAGTTGTTGTTGCTGCCCACTGGATTCCTCCGATGGCGAATCCGAAACCCAGCACCAAACCCGAACCGGAATCCAAGTCCCACTCCCGTACTGTTCTCAAGCTCCTTGCAGAGTTCAACCCTTTAGATTCCAATTCCTCTCAAATTCGATCTCTCGCAATCTCCACGCTTTCCGATTCCCAAGCCTTAATCTACCTTGGCACCACTTCGGGCTCTCTGCTCTCGCTATCTGTAAACCCTAATTCTCCCAGCACCTCCTCGGCTCTAGTTTGTCACAGCCAAGTCACTGTCGGTGCCGGCCCTGTAAATTCAATTCACGTCCTCGATGATATCGGTAAAATAATTGTAGTGTCCGATGGATTTCTTTACTTAGTTGATTTGCTTTTGCTTGACCCGATTAAGAAACTCAGTCTGATCAAGGGGGTTACTGCTCTAACTCGGAGATTTCGAAGTAGTAGGATCAGTACTGGTAGCGACAATGTTGTACAGCGGCTAAATGGGATGAAACTGAAAGAAGACGGGTGTTTCTTTGCGGTTGCTGTTGGGAAGAAATTAGTGCTAGTTGAGTTGGTTTTCAGTGGATCTTTAGTGATCCTGAAGGAATTTCCGGGTGTTTCTGAGGGAATTATTAGTTTAGCTTGGGTGGATGATTCTATAATTTTTGGCACGAGAAATGGATATTATTTATATTCTTGTTCAACTGGGCAGAGTGGGTTGTTATTTTCGCTGCCTGATTTGTCCGGGCCACCGCTGACGAAAATACTGTGTAAGGAATGGAAGGTTATGCTAATGATGGATAATGTTGGTGTTATTGTGGATGCTGAAGGTCAGCCGGTAGGTGGCAGCTTGGTATTTCGTGAAGCCCCAGATTCAATAGGAGAGCTAGGGTCGTGTGTTGTCGTGATGAGGAATGGGAAGGTGGAACTGTTTCACAGAAAATCTGGAAACTGTGTGCAGCGGGTTCCATTTGCTGGTGAAGTAGGTAATAAGTGTATTGTGGCAGATGAAGGGAATGACAGAGGAAAACTTGTTGCTTTGGCAACAGGCTCCAAGGTAAATCCTTTACTGTTGAGTACCATTATACTTGGTTCGTGTTAGGTTTGTAAGATAGTGTTTTGCATGCATTGCATCACTATTGACACAATTATGTAATTTGGCATACATATCAAAATGAGTATTCAGATAATTGTATGATCCATGTATTTATTTATTTATCTTTTAAAATTGTACTGTGTGCAATCGTGCATCATTAGAATATAAGATATTTATATGGGATTGTGTTGTAATGCCAGGTCATCTGTTACCAGAAGGTGCCACCAGAAGATCAAATTAAGGATCTTCTGCGCAAGAAAAATGTTGGTGAAGCTGTCTCTTTGATTGACGAGCTCTGGAGTGAAGGTGAAATTACAAAGGATATGCTATCCTTTGTCCATGCTCAAGTGGGATTCCTTTTGCTGTTTGACTTACATTTTGCGGAAGCAGTTGATCACTTCTTGCTTTCAGAAACTATGCAACCATCTGAACTCTTCCCATTTATCATGCGGGAGCCAAATCGTTGGTCACTGCTGGTATATGCTACTTTCATCTGATGGTTCTGTAAAGATTTTCCTGTCTGCATGCTTCTTTAAATTCATCAAAAGCATACTTAAGACTTGCATGCTTTTTTGGAGATGGCTGGTAATTTTGTGTGCTTTAAAATTTCCTGACTTTGACTGTGAGGATTTATATTTTAAAAAGTTTTTCCTTCTGTGAACCAGCTTGTTCATTATCCACTACTAATCTAAATATTAGTGCAGTTGATATTACACCAACCTTTAAACTGGTGTTCATCTTACTCATCTAAAATAATTTTGAGAAAGAAGACAGTCTTTAATCTAAATTATCATCTAAAATAATTCTGAGAAAAAATACAGCACTACTATTTTACTAAATAAGAATGATCATGTGCAGACTATTCTGGATGAGTAATGAGGGCACTTTATGTAAATTCTTCTGTTGACATTTGGCACATATGATGGCCATTCATGTCAAGTAAAATGAAAGATAGTAGAGACAAATGTATTATAATGATTTGGGAACCTTGCCGATGTTGTGTAGCATGCTACTCAGTGACAGTCCTGATAGCTTATACCCTATTTATATCCCTGCATGTATGGCTCTTTGTATGTTTTGTTTTTTTGCCTGAATGCTTATATTCTCTTTTTCTTTATTGGTTAAGTTTAAAACAAAGAATGCAATTTGTTCTCTAGGTTCCAAGGAATCGATATTGGGGTTTGCATCCTCCTCCTGCACCTCTTGAAAAGGTTATTGATGATGGATTAATGGCTGCTCAAAGAGCTATTTTTCTAAAGAAGGCAGGTGTTGAGAGTGCAGTTGATGACAAGTTTCTCTTGAACCCTCCCAGTAGAGCTGATTTGCTGGAGGTTGCAGTTAAAAACATGACCAGGTTGTTTGCGATTGCCTAAAATATCATTATTATAGCATTCATATATTAGACTAAAGATCAGCTAAGTATCTCTACACTGAATTATACTTGAGTGTCGATGGTCATAAGTGAAATTATGTATTTTTTTGTATTTGAAAATTTTGGAGATCACTAGAATGGTATTTTCAAATGCCTTTGTTAAGTTATAGTGTTATCAATTTTCTAATTTGAAAAATACTAGTTGAATTTGAACAAAAAACTATATTTTCCATTGTTTTGGGAAAACCAGATAATTCTCACGTTACTAAATAAGTCCAAAGCTTTTCTGAGTTGCCTCTTATTGAAGCTTCTTGAAAAAGAGGGGTTTTTCCTCTAAGTTGGCCCTTTAGTATTTTTACTGTATGACTTAGTTGGACCAAATGATCACATATTACAAAAAGTTCATGATATTTGTTTTACAAGCTTATATTATATAGTTGAACACAAATATCTATGTGACTGTCAATTTATCATAGGAGAAAGTGCTTATATTTAGAGGTTGCCAAACTTTCCCTTATTAAATGCAACATTAGATTGGCGTGATTTGGTGTTTTCTAATTTATTTTAGACTTATATTACAGGTATTTGGAAGTTTCCCGGTTTAAAGATTTGACTCTGCCAGTAAAAGAGGGAGTCGACACCCTTTTGATGTATCTCTATAGAGCTCTTAATCGTATTGATGACATGGAAAAACTTGCATCTTCAGATAACAACTGCGTAGTGGTAAGCTTGTCTTAAACTTTTTCATCTTAAACAATTTATTATATTTTATAAGTTTTATGGTGGACAACCTTTGTCTTTGTTAAAAGAGTAAGAGATAATTGTATTGGTATATCATATATGAAAAGCTTACAACCCCGAATGACATTCCTGAGACATTAAATACATTGTCTGCCCAATGTCTCAGGACACTAAATGAGTTCATGTTTTGGGAAACTAAATAGGTATGTGGTTCCATGTGACCTTAATTATGCTTTTTACACTTTTAACACTCCCCCTCAAGGTGGAGAATGAAAAGCATATGCTACTTTGCTCCAAGCATGTTACAAATATACTCATCTTTGGGTCCTCTAAGTGATTTAGTAAAAACATCTAATTAATTATTTGAACCAACAAATGAAATAATGATGTTTTCAGAAGTGGGCTTTTCTAGTATGAAACGACAATCAACTTCAATATGTATGATTCTATCATGAAGAATTTGGATTGAATGCAATGTGCAGTGCTACCTTATTATTAATTATCAACTTCATCGATCTGAGCTTGCAAGTAGATGCTTTACCTAAATCAGTTCACGTGCCCTAAGTGCCATTGCTTGATATTCGGCCTCGGAGCTTGAGTGTGCAACCACATCTTGTTTCTTACTTTTCCAAGATATCAAATTACCGACAACAAGAACACAACATCTAATTGTTAACCTTCTATACCAAGGGCATCCAGCTGAGCCTAGTCTGTATCTGTACAACTAACAACCTTTGTATGCCTATGGCTCTTATATAACAAGGTAGTGCCTAGGGACCTTTCTATATACCTTAATAATCCTGATGGTTGCATCCAAATGGTTCTCACATGGGGATTGTAAGAACTAGCTGACAATGCTCACTGTTACAGAGATCAGGATGAGGGACTGTCTTATTATAATTTAGCCAAGTTTTATAAACTTTGCCAGCAATTTTATGGGTTTTTAGGTGATATGTCTCAAACCCTTTTGATATTTTACTTTTAATATTGTTCTTCATAGTGGAGTTTGGATAATGTTGAAAGAATGACCATTCCAAATATAAAAATGTTAAAGGACTTGAGGTTGACCTGCAGTTTAGATATATAAAGAAATGCTGCAAAGGTGAGGAACCATGTGGATTCAAATATCAGATCTCTGTATTGGATTTGAATTATCACTTGATTTCTCGAAAGTTGATATTTGTTATTAGAAATTCTAACTTTCAACTTGGGAATGAAGTCTTCCTCCTTGCAATATGAAGTTCATTACTTTTGTAGTAGTAATTATTAGAAGGTTGAATATATATATATATATATATATATATATATATATTGCAGCAGCCATGCGAGCCTGATAGTATTGAAAATATTGCATGACAAGTATATGGATGTTGGTGTGGCTAAACTTAAATCTTGGAATTATAGACCTGCTTAACTGGTGACTGCAACTTAAATGGACAGTGCAGGAGGAGTTGGAGTCATTATTGAACGAATCTGGGCATCTAAGGACACTTGCTTTTTTGTATGCCAGCAAGGGGTTGAGCTCTAAAGCTCTTGCCATCTGGCGCATATTGGCTAGAAATTCCAGCAACATGAAAGAACCTGCTGTGGTAAATGATCTACAAGACAATTCCAAGAGTGTTGATTCTGATCAAGAGACTGCTGTTGTTGAGGCCTCAAAGATTCTTGAGGAGTCATCTGATCAAGATTTGGTATTGCAACATCTAGGATGGGTATGCACCATTGTTTTCCTTTGGTAGTAGGATGAATTTCCTGGAATTCTTCTGAATAATATGCATATATGGGTTTCTCATTATTATTGTTATTATTTGAGTTAGATTTCAGATATCAACCAAGTATTGGCAGTTCAAGTCCTCATATCAGAGAAAAGAATGGATCTCTTCTCACCTGGTAGGCCTTGCTATTTTAGTAACTATTTATGATATATTAATCGAGACAAAAATTGCACTCTTAAGTGCACGACATTGTGCAATTATAAAATCTGGTCAAGTTATGAAACTGTATATTTGCTATATTCATAGACTAGACAGGCTTCTTTACCCAGAGACATTTTGTGGGAGCCTGGGAGTAAAAGCCTCTCACTCGGACACTGAGAAATCCAATTAATTAATTTGTAAGAGTGGGCATGATGGAAATCTCAATCACTTAGATTTTTTGAAGAAGAAATGTTATTTATGCGTATCTAATCAGGACCACATATATACTAGCAAATGCATAGATGTTTTGAAGCAGAAACGTTATTTATGAGTATCTAATCAGGACCACATAAATACTAACAAATGCATATTAGTAATTGTTTTTTTTTTCCCTAAATTCTAAGTTCAAATTTAGAATTAGAAAATAGAAGCTTTTAGAAGAGAAAATTTTAAACTCTGACTGATAAAAAAATCCAGTGAAATAGACTGTTTTCTAATTTTGATTTGATGTTCTTCATTGGTTTATATACTATACAGTCATGCATAAGCTGGTTTTTAGAACAAGTAAATTTAATCTTTTGTGAAATTGAAATTTCTATTTTCTATGTACTACTGTAGTTAGTACAGTAGTCTTCCACTTTCTTTCACATGCTTGTGAAATGTGTTTTGTTACTTGTTTGATACATTTGCTTCAACCCTTAATTACAGATGACGTAATAGCTGCAATTGATCCAAAAAAAGTGGAAATTCTTCTTCGGTATGCCTCTTATTTGCAAAAAATTTAACTTTGTTTCAAGTTATGAATTTTCATGCTCCTCTACCCATCCATTCTTCTTTTGTTTTCCTTTATAAGATTGTGCACATTGTTTGTCAAAGCCCTCCCTAACATTTATTTTATTTATTATGATCCTTTTTGCATAATCATGTGTTTGCCAAGAGATTTAAATATTGATCTGAATTTTGTTCTTTTATTAAGAAATGCAAGAGATTTCCTGACAGTTATTTCTACTGAACTGCAATTCACAATTTTGAGTTCACCTTAGATGAGTTATATATGTTTACAGTTCATGACTTGTAGTAGCATTGTTATCTTTCATCTACTTCCTGCTGCTTGAGCTCCTAAACAGTTTCTCATTGCTGCTTTCTTCACAGTTCACATAACACAGTCTGACTTCATATATTTCTTGCTGTGTACATGTTATGATTCAGAAAATCAGGGCAAGCAATTAGGAGATTAATTAATTGATTCTAAAATATCTTTGTTATTTGAATTGATTTATTTCCTTTATAGATAGCAAATCATTATGGTAAGGAGCCTTAATGATTCTCCTTTCCTTTTTATGTTTTATTTAGTCTTTGTAACCCTCTTATAGGGGGTTTTCATTCTAATAAAGGACAAGCAAGCAAGAAATTAAGATAAAACCATGTTCCTAGTATCTTGCAATCTTGTTCCCTATTTCCTTTAATTCTTCTCTCAACATAGGCAACCCACAAACCCCCGATAACCCTAATTGCCCTGTGACATGTGCGTTCACCTGAGTACATAACAGGACAATTGATATATGTTTGCAAAACACATTGACAGGGAAAATATATAAGCAAAAATAGCAGAAGAATGACTTTATACCATAATCTTATCCTTTATATGCTCAGAGTGACACAGCTAACCAAGTAGTGAAAATGAACATATTGTATTTTGTATATAGAACATATCTCTATTGATGGGGATTCCATACATTCCTTTTTCTTTATTCAAGTCGTATTAAAAAGCTTGCTACTTTATTTGTGCAGATATCTCCAGTGGCTAATTGAAGATAAGGAGTTGGACGACACTCAGTTTCATACAACATATGCTCTCTTGCTTGCAAAGTCAGCTCTTGATGCTTTTGAAATAGAACATTTGTCAGAGAATTCAATCTTTGATAGCCATGTCAGAGAGAGGCTACAGATCTTTTTACAATCATCTGACTTGTATGACGCAGAAGAGGTCCTTGACTTAATTGAAGGTTCTGAGTTATGGATGGAGAAGGTACTGAGTTACTTCATTTATGCTCAGATCATATTTTTTTAGTATGGTGGAAAAATGGCCCTTGAATTAGAAGTCTGTTGCTTATTTTCACTATTTTTCTAACTTGATTGTTTTCTGACAGGCTATTCTTTACCGGAAGCTTGGTCAGGAAGCACTAGTCCTCCAAATTTTGGCATTGTAAGTATGTAGTTATAATTCCTTGTGTAATGGTATTATTTTTTGATTATCAGTGATCAAGAATTAATGCCAAGCTTGATTCTGAAAAAGGAATATTTTCAGTTCATTAATTGTAAGTATAGTATGATACTATGAAGTTCATTTTGCTATTGTTTCCTGATAGAAAGCTAGAGGACTGTGAAGCTGCAGAACAGTATTGTGCCGAGATTGGTAGACCAGATGCATATATGCAGTGAGTACATCCTACAACCATTTGCTTTCTCAGTGTTCTCTGCTAGATAAATCTTTGCTTATTTTTCATTAATTTATTTTCTTAGGTTGCTTGATATGTATTTGGATCCCATGAATGGCAAAGAGCCCATGTTTGCAGCTGCTGTTCGCCTTCTACACAACCATGGAGAAATGCTGGACCCATTACAAGTCTTGGAGGTATATATTCTTACTACGTAAAGAGATTTTTCCCCCTTTTTGGTCCCTTGACTTTACCTGTTTTGACAGTCTTCAGCCCCAAACATAAATCTGCCCCACTTGTCATCTCCATTGTATGCAGCCAGTAGCCGTCATTGGTCCTTATGTTGATGCAGGGAACATATCTTAACAGAGACCATATGTGTGACCCATGTGTGCAGCTGTATTTCAGCCAAAATGCCCGTCCTTGATCAAACTTTTATCATCACCAGTTAAGCCTAATCAGAAACCCTAGTTTCCTCCCAAATCACAAGCCCTGACCTTCAAATTTGGGCTCTGTACTAACAAAATTCAAATTTGTTATTTCCTCTAAATTTCAACCCTGTCACAGAAATGCATAGCAAGACAAGTCGAGTTCAATTGTAATTTCCATATTTGTATCCCTTTAGATAAAAATTGTAGGTACCTATCAAGCTTTCATCCCTATATTGGTTAATAATGTAAACCAATAGTGAGGTAACACTCAACGATCAGTAGCATTGATAATCTGTAACATTCAACTACAGGACAGTTATTTCTTGAACAAGTATGCAGCATATTTAAAATTGTATTGTATTGTTTCGTCATTTTGGATTTTGTTTTGTCCTGTATTAATATTTAAAATTTAATCTAATCAATACTTGATTATTCTAATCTAATCACATCATTATAGATTCAAGTTGGATTGCAATCTGTTTAATCAGGATGAAGGCTCTTTTGTATTCAGTATATGCATTTTTCTTTTCTTTATTTTGAAACAAACTTATATTATAAGCTATAAACAGAACATATTTGTCTCGTAATGTAATTTCCTTGTTGAACTTTATAATCCTTTGCTCCATTGGTAGTATTCTAGTCCTATTTTGATTCTTTATATTCTTAAAAGTAGATAGACATCCTTGGTTTGGTTGCTTTGGGCGCAAGTGGTGGAGAAGAATGTATGAGGGGAGGGCATTAGTTATAGTATTCATAACTTTTGAACATCAGAGGGGAATGCTTATGAGATCCAGAACGTGTTTCGTTTTGCAGAGGTTGTCACCTGATATGCCTCTTCAACTTGCTTCAGAGACAATGTTAAGAATGTTGAGAGCACGGCTCCATCATCATCATCAAGGCCAAGTATGTTGTAATGAACAGTGATAAAATTTATCCATTCTCTTTTATACCTTTTATGAGTTTACATATATGTGAGAGACACGATTGTGTTGTTTTCTTATCTTCATGCTTACAAATTTCAATTTTCATTTCCTCTTGTGGGGGTGGGGGAGAAGGTTCTGTATGCTTGTAAATGTCTCGGATAGGGAGGTGGAGAGAACTTTTTGACTAGTATTGAGACCTGGAATACACTGGGCTGTAAAGTATTTTATAATCACTTAACTATGCTGAAATGTCTAAAATATGACTGTTAGAATTTAGAAACTAAGAATGATTGGAATATTGGATGCAGTTTCCTGACATGTTCTCTCAAGCCCCATTTTGTACAATACGGGTTTTTTTTTCCCTCTAAAACACGATCCAACATGACATTTCTCATTATATTATAATGTCCTACACTTAAACATGCGAAATTCTCTAAAATGTATAGAAACTATATAATTGGATCAGGTACATGTAGATCCTTCATTTGGAATTGTGTCTTATTAAGAAGAATAAGCAGAAGGAAATGAGAGGAGGAACAAGGATGAAGACATACTTGATAGTGTTGAGGGAGAGGGGAAGAAGAATTCCTTGTAGGGGCCTGAACGATGAGTCAATTATAAAAATCTCACCACTAGAAACTGAAGTTTGATAAGGCATTCTAAACTTATTTACTGTAATATGATTATCACTCTCTATTTGATAGGAAAGATAATTTGACAAGGCATTGTTGACCTTATATTGGTTAAATGATTATCATTCTGATTCTCTTTATCATCTACACTTAATGTCTTCATTTTACAAGATCGTACATAATCTATCTCGTGCTTTGGAAGTTGATGCAAGCTTGGCAAGATTGGAGGAAAGATCACGGCATGTTCTGATCAATGATGAATCTGTATGTGATTCTTGCCATGCTCGTCTTGGAACCAAACTATTTGCTATGTACCCAGATGACACAATTGTTTGCTACAAGGTTTGCTCTTGATTATAGTACTTACATGTTTATTCATTAAAAATCATGGAGTAACTCAAATTATTGTTGCTTAATTTGGGAGTGCTTATCTGAAATGAATTTATAAACTGAGAAAAATCTATATTTAGTCCTTGCTATGTTGGTGCATTGCCATTTTGACTCGAACTTTGGAACCCCCATCAGTAGTCCCTAGATTACCAGGAAATGGATTTTAGTCCTCAGATTAGGGTTTTGGTTAAAATTTAATGAAAAAAGTGGGTATCTGGTTTCATGGAATTTAAAAATTTAAAATTTTAAGTCCCAATTAATGGACCATTTCCTTCAATTTGTTGCACTTTAGAGGCATACAATTCCCTGTTTCATTCTTTAAGCTCACCCATGCTTCTTCTAACGTAACTCTCCAACTTGCAACTGCCAATGCTCCTCAAATCTCTACCTCTAGTAGTCATGAACCTTCATTGATTGTTTTCATCGGCATGCTAGTTTTTATTTTATGGTTGATCAGAAATTGAGTATGTAGCATCTTTTGAATTACATTCTGTTTTTTTTTGGTTGGAAAATGTGAAAATAGTTAAATCTTGAAATTCCCAAGAAGTAATTTTTTTTTCTGTGTTTTTGGTTTTACTTGTTCTGGTTTTGTCACATGATACTTCTTTTCGTTCTTTATCTAAAACCAATTGATATGACTAAAATACCCTTGTCTTATCCATTTTTGGAATGAGCCATGGGAGTAAGAGGCATTGAAGAGCTTTCCTTCTTTTTTATTCTATTATTTCCTAATTCATATTCTTATTGCTTCTATTTTCATTCAATAAACCAGACACCCTATAATGAGTTTTTGGATAGTGTTGTGGCTATGGATTATTTGGGTTGAGTAGTGAAATTGAGGCCTAGTGTTGTGAATTGTTGTCTTTTGAGAAAGGACTATTTTTGCATCCTCTATGGTGCATGTGGCATGCATAGCTAATGTTGCAAAAATCACGCCTAGGCGCCAACCGCCTAGAATTTTGGTGAAATCCCCATTCTAGGTGGTCGGCCGCCTAGGTTGGTCGCAGTGGCCTAGGCGGACGTTTGGGCTGCCGGTTAGCTTTTTTTTTTTTGTGTTTTTTTTTTTTTTTTTTTTTTTTTTTTTTTT
>NC_044925.1:7990714-8008214 GCF_003576645.1 Ipomoea triloba
TTTTTTTTTTTTTTTTTTTTTTTTTTTTTTTTTTTTTTTTTTTTTTTTAAATTGGTTATTTTGCTCAAAGTGATGCCATTTTTAGTGAAATAACCCTAAGTTGTTCTAATCGGTAGCAAACCCAAAAAAATGTAATAAAAAATTCGAAATCAGGTACTCTAATATTAATACTTTGTGGGTTGTGACTTTGTGTTGTGTTTTGATTCTTTAAATCTTTATACAATTTACAATTCCATATTTTTTTAGGTTATTATTTAATATTTTAGTACAAACTATTAAATAGTTTATAATTACTAAGTCATAATTTTTTTAAATCTTTTAAATAAAAAATTAAATTTAAAAAAACATGGGCACCCCCAGCGATTTTTGCAACCTTGTTCATATGCATGATTTTCATAAAAGATAATGGATTCTATTAGGTGAGGACCAAAAGTGTCCCATTTTTTGGTAGTCTTGGGAGTAGAGTACAAGTGGGGGTTTTCAAATTTCAATGTTTAGTGTAAAAACTAAAGTGGCATTATAGTCTTAGGACCAAAGAGGAACTGTTCTCTCTTAAACAATACAATTGATTTTCTAGTATTTCCAGCAAATATTTTAGTAAGCTGATGTTGGTGATGTCTCTAAATCGTGCAGTGCTTTCGTCGCCAAGGTGAGTCCACTTCAGTTACAGGTCGCAATTTTAAGAAAGATAGTTTATACAAACCTGGTTGGTTGGTGACGCGGTAACAGCACTATTCCACCATTGGGATCTCCCTATTACCCTCTTTGGCTGTTTTTCCAACCAGATGGTCAGAGAATCAGATGGTAAACAGTGTTTCTTGCGAGAACTCAGAACAAATTCATTGCCCATGAACCCGGGTCACACAATTATGTGGAATGTACTGTATTTAAAAACGAGTCTATGGTTGCCGGATGGTAGAGCACTTGGGGTTCTTTTGTGCAAAACTTGAGAGGAGAGATTGTTGTACATTGAGTAGTGTTTTTGGTAAAGATGTTTGTTTTAATAATCTTATAGTGGTTGATTGATGATGTATGAAATTAGATAGCGATGTCAGATTGTGTTACAATGTAACTGGAAATGGAAATTATATGCATTGTTAGAATGCGTTTTTCTGACTGAAATTTTGTTGCCCCTAGTAAATTTTCACTAGAAGTGGGAAATTAAATGTTGTTTGCGGAACTAGCAAAATAAGAGGTAATACCTAATTTAGTCCTCGCGGTTTTTTTCGATTGTCCTAAACAACTTTTGGTGCTTAATTAAGTCCTTGACTTTGATAGTTTTACCCAATTAAGTCTTCGGTTAGAATTAAAGACTAAATAGGAAAAAAAAACACTATAATTGAAAACTAAATTACTATAGTCAAAGACTAATTTGGATAAAATTACTATAATTGAAGACTTAATTGAGTATTAATGAATGTGAAATTATCAAACTCAATTGGATAAAATCATCAAAGTTAGTGAGCTAATTAAGAACAAAAAATTAATTAGGACTAAATAAAAAAAAACCACCATAGTCAAAAACTAAATTTGTACAACAATTTCGTTAATCAAGGACATTGTCTTAAGGATGATGGTGATCTCTTTAAAGTGAGTGGTATGTAATTAAAGTCCTTGTCTAACAGCATGCTTGATTGAAGTGCTCTCCTCTTTGGTTTTCAATTCTTCACGGCCGCCGCCTCCGTGAAGCAAGCGGATCGGAGGAGGCGTCCGATCCTCTTCCCTGCTGCCATCTCCACCTCTGATGGTGTTAACCTTCATTGTCTTTTCTGCATTCACTGTTTTCTACTCCATCTTCACCGCTAGCGGTCGTTACTCTCTTATTTTCGCACTATTATTTCCATTTGCTTTGTTTTATTGGTTTAATTTTATTTGCAGTTTTTGTGCTTTTTCTCTCGTTGTTTTGACGAGTTTCTTTCTCTCGTTTACTTGACGAGTTCTTTTTTCATAATGCGTGAAACAATATTGTCAATGGATAGAAGAATTGAAATAAATACTCAGGTGATGTGCAAGATTATTCAACCAGCCTCTCTTGGGTATGTTTGACCAAATTATTAAAGAAGTTTTAAGTTTCTTCAAAGAATTTAGATTCAAATTTGTGAAACAGCCTGCGAATCAAGTTTTCTATGTTAGGGAAGTTGTTTCTGACTGTAAGGAATGTATAACCATTTCATCGATCTTTATTGTAATCGTTTCAGTCTATGATCAATGAATTAACTTCTTTATTTTATTAAAAAAAAAATCCTTGTCTAACAGCATGCTTGATTGGTTGTTTAGCAAAATAGATTTGGAATAAAATAGTATTTTCGTAAACATTATTTCGTGGTGTTAATGCATAATAAATTTAGAATGAAATACTATAATATTTTTGGGCAAAGTATACTTTGCTCTCAAAAGGTCGAATTTCCAACCCCAATGACCCAACAAAGTATCTGAGAAGATATAAATCATGATAACTAAACTGAACAAAGGCTAGACCTTTGCTCACTACGCACAAGGTCTTTGCTCTCAAACTTCACCCTTGTGACCAGTTGAGCTGTTTATACGTGCATTGGGCAAATTATACTGTCACCATGAATAAATGTTTAATTTTAATAGACTAGATGTACATTATTTGTTTACTGAAAGTTCATTATTGGTAATATATTAAAAGAATAAAAGGTCAAATAGGCTACTAAACTGTAGGCTACTAAACTGTACACCAAATGTAATTAGACAACCGAATTCAAAAAGCTTGAAGACAAAGGTTCTTCATCTCCATGGCTAAGGAGACGAAGGTTCTTCGTCTCCATATCCAAGGAGACGAAGCTAGAGATGAAGATACCTTCTTCGTCTCCATGGGCGGAGACGAAGAAACCCGTCGCTAGCATGGAGACAAAGGTCTCTTCGTCTCTATGTATTTTTTAATTTAAATTTTAAATATTTATTTTTATTTAAAATTATTTAAAAAAATTATTTTTAAATTCGGTAAACGCCACGTTAGCATATTTTAAGGTAAACAGATCATTTTGGGTTGGATTGCATGAGTTTGTATTATTCAAGGATTCAATTGTATTTTCTTTTTAAGTTCAATGGTCTAATTACATTTTGAGTTGCAATTTTGTAGCCTATTTGACCTTATTGCTACACTAAATAATGAATATTCAGTATTCAAATAATGTACCTTAAAAAATGAATATTTAATGTATTAAAAACATACTCTATGTCACTGGTCCACCTTACAAAGTGCATTATGGTCCATTGTATAATAATAATTATTTTGTGAAAATGTTTATTTTCCATTTATTAAAACACAATAAATTTATAATTAAAAAATATTTTCTTGAATAGACTTATGTTTTGTTTGTTAATGCCTGATATCTTTTAACGGGGTTAGTATTAGGTTATTTTCAATAATGTTTTGACATTTGAGTTTTATATAAATCCCAAACATAAAGATGTTGATATAGGCACTAGGCAGAAACTTGGCAGTCAGCGCTCAGGATGTGACTTTTCGGTTCCCTAACACCCTTTTATAACATAACCCCCAAATAATTACCCCTTTATTTACCCACTAATTACTCACTTAAAATACCCATTTATCACCCATTAATCCTATTATTTTAACCTACACATTACTACCCATAAAATCCATTGAATATCCATTAATTGTGGGGAGCCTACACTACTCATCCTGTGATTATAAAACGGAGGTGAAAAGCAAAGAGAGGGGGAGAGTTCCAATGTGAGAAAAGAGAGACAACAAAACAGACATGTACAAAGATTCTATCAATAAAATAGTGAATTTCGGCTTGGCACCGCCCAAAAAGGCCCGTGGTTTTTACCCTTTTGGTTTCCACGTCAAAATTAGCGTGTCTACTCGTCTTTATTTATTTATTTATTTTTTACGTCCGCCGAGTGACCATCCTAGGATCACAAAACCATCACTGGGGGTGGGGACGGATACAAAAGGTCCATGTACTCCTACCACTGCTGCGAGAGAATCGAGCAATGAAGACTGCTACCCGTCTCACTTCTACGAAATTCATATTCAAAAGAGGTATTTCCGTCTAAAGCATTCTGTACTATGTGGGGAAGAAGGAGAACAAAACATGATATGGGTATGAGAGCATAGAAATTTGAATACAGATTGGGCAATACAATTTCTCCATTTCAAGACACATTTTTAAATGAAATTCATGGGAATTTGGAGACTTTTGCACGCATAAGTATAGAGGAATCTTTGTCAGTATCTCAAAATGCTTAGTATGGTAAAATAAAAGGAGACAAGCGTATATAGAAATTTACCATTTCAAGGAAGAATGTATATCCCTGCATGGAAGCATTGACAGTCGCACTTCTAAGGCTGACCTTATTCTTAAAATTCTACCACTTTCTAATTGACATGGCACATTACATGGCTTTCTTCTTCATTTTTAAACTTTTTTTTTGCCTACGTGTTTGGCAAACTTGCTATTTTAGCAAGTTTGCCAAACACTTAAAGGCATGGCAGCCTTTGTATGGCAGCAAAAGCTGCCATAAATTATTTATTTTTTACTTTTTGATTTCTTTTTTATTATTTTATTGTTATATATATAATATAAAATGAAAGTGAGTCCCATTTTAGAAAGTGAGATAAATTTGTAGAGATGTAGAATAAATACTAGAGAATTTGTAAATTTGATGATGTGGAAGTGAGACCCATTTTAGAAAGTGAGAGAAACTTGCTGGGTTAAGGTTAGCCTAAGAGGATCTGATGGAGCCGTCCTCATCAACAAGTGACTGCATTGCATCACAGCTGTCAGCCGAGTCTCAGGACGACCTTTGTTTGCTCCGATTGAGTCTTAGAGCAACCATTGCTGGTGTTTTAATTTCCTCTTCAATGACCATCCGCTATGCTGTGGAAAAAAGTAACGAAGGAAGGCACATTCGGTGAAGGTACGAAAATTATGAGATAGCAAAATCAAACATGCCAACTCCATTTAATACAAATATAATTTCTGGTGTGTGAAGTTCTAGGAATCCCTATTTGAGATCACCTTATATGGAAATTTAGATATTCAAATATGGCAATTACCATTTCAAAGCATTGTTTTAGAATATGCATGCATTTTCTACATAGCGCTGATTGGGGAAAATAAAATTGAAAACTCCTGAGAGGTGGTAACCTTTCACGCGAAAGGTTTAAAGAAAATATATGTAGGGATTGAAAGATATTTGCCGAGTGAATTTGGAGATGCTCTCACCTACTGTTGGGTGTACACGGTTCCCATTCCAACCAAGATTGCGAGCTATAGTCACGATCAGACCCCTGATGTTTGTAAAAATAAAGATAGGCTATCAAACCTGTGGAATCGCCAAGCGAAATGGAGACGTCATGCCACTCCAACAACTGAGATACTTGACCGAACAATGCCCAGTTGGCCATATTCCTGGCAGATAGACTTCGGAAAGCAGTCAGCAGTCGTGAAATTGTTCATCCAAGAGCGGAGCAAACAGACTTCTGACCTGCGATTATGGACGGGGAAAATTTTTGAGTTGTTTTGTCCAACGAGAATAACGGAGACATCCATAAAACTTTTGATGTTCAAAGGAAGGCAAACTGCAATTATGATTGCATCGACGGCGTGCAATCAGACTGAGGGTCTCGGTTAAGCAAGGTCCAGTCGATCATAAAAAAAACGGTCGACTGGAGATGAGAAGGCAGCCCGCTGTTGATTAAGCGGTGAAACGGATTAGGTAGCCTGTAAATGTCTCTCAAATTGCGAGCTCGGTCATCACAAAAACTAGAAATTATTGGTCCTTTGAGCACTCGCAGCCGTTACGCATGAAGACAGCCTGTGACATCGCATATTTCTTTGTATTGAGAAGCAAGCTGGCAAACTGCTTTACTGGGAACAATTACGAAAATTTGCTCAAGGTGATAAGCATATTAACAAGGTGCATCGTTAGTACGTGGCAAATTACAAATTTTGGTAAAGCAAATTAAGTTTGGCATACCGGAGTGTGATAGCAGGAGGAATTTAATTTTATTGTCTATTATTTTGCAAGTGTGCAATTATTGTAATATATTGTAAAAAAAACAAGAAAAAACCTTCCCGGTTAATCAAGTAGCCGGTCGAGCCAAGATTGACTCGGGTGGTCTACCAGCCCTCTAATTGGTATGATTGAGTTTTGGTTTAGCCAGCCCTTTAAATGGTTTGAGTAAATCCGGGGACCGGCTAAGAATCTGTGATACTTAGTCAGATCCTAAAAGCGATCTGTGATTGCTTACGGATGAGTAAATGAGGCAGTCAAACTGCAAATATCCGGGGACTGGTTAAGGATTTGTGATACTTAGTCGGATCTTAAAAGCAATTTGTGATTGCTTACGGATGAGTGAGTGAGGCGGTCAAACTGCCCTATTGAGATGCTAAGTTAAGATAACTTAGTTGAGTCCTAAGTGAATTACTTATGGATGAGTGAGTGAGGTAGTCAACCTGCTTTATTGAGATGCTAAGTTGAGATAACTTAGTTGAGTCCTAAGTGATATGTGATTGCTTACGGATGAGTGAGTGAGGCAGACAATCTACTTTATTGAGATACTAAGTTGAGATAACTTAGTTGAGTCTTAAGTGATCTGTGATTGCTTACGGATTAGTGAGTGAGGCAGTCAATCTGCCCTATTGAGATGCTAAGTTGAGATAACTTAGTTGAGTCCTAAGTAATCTACGATTGCTTACGGATGAGTGAGTGAGGCAATCAATCTGCCCTATTGAGATGCTAAGTTGCGATAACTTAGTTGAGTCCTAAGTGATTTGTGATTGCTTTTAGGATGAGTGATTGAGGCAGTCTAACTGCATGAGCATGAGATTGATTGCTTATGAATGAGTAACTGAGGCAGTCTACCTTCATGAGCATGAGATTGATTGCTTATGAATGAGTAATTGAGGCAGTCTACCTTCATGAGCATGAGATTGATTGCTTATGAATGAGTAACTGAGGCAGTCTACCTGCATGCACATGAGATTGATTGCTTATGAATGAGTAACTGAGGCAGTCTACCTGCATGAGCATGAGATTGATTGCTTATGAATACATAACTGAGGCAGTCTAACTGCATGAGCAGGAGATTGATCGCTTATGAATGAGTAACTAAGGCAGTCTAACTGCATGAACGTGTGATTGATTGCTCTAGACACTAAAGGACTCGAACGGTTGCCCGGAGTCGGCACTCGGTCAACCGCGTCTCCTTGAGAAAAGGAGTGGGAAAATGTGCTATAAGGCGGTGGTTGTTTTGGTTGTCCGGAGTCCTGAAAATGGAGTCAGCACTCGGTCAACCATGCCTCTTTGAGTAAAGGAGTGGGCAAAGGGGCTATAAGGCAATGGTTGTTTTGGTTGTCTGGAGTCTTGAAAAAGGAGTTGGCACTCGGTCAACCATGCCTCCTTGAGAAAAGGAGTGGGAAAAGGCGTAATAAGGCTGTTGTTTTGGTTGGCCGGAGTCTTGAAAAAGGAGTCGGCACTCGGTCAATCGTGCTTCTTTGAAAAAATGGAGTGGGAAAAGGTGCTATAAGGCGGTGGTTGTTTTGGTTGGCCGGAGTCCTGAAAAAGGAGTCGACACTCGGTTAACCACTCAACCGTGCCTCCTTGAAAAATGGAGTGGGAAAAAGTGCTATAAGGCAATGGTTGTTTTGGTTGCCCGGAGTTTTGGAAAAGGAGTCGGCACTCGGTCACCCGTGCCTCCTTGAGAAAAGGAGTGGGAAAAGGCGTAATAAGGCTGTTGTTTTAGTTGGCCGGAGTCCTGAAAAAAGGAGTCGACGCTCGATCAACCGTGCCTCCTTGAAAAAAGGAGTGGGAAAAGGTGTTATAAGGCGGTGGTTGTTTTGGTTGGCCAGAGTCCTGAAAAAGGAGTCGGCACTCGGTCAACCGTGCCTCCTTGAGAAAAGGAGTGGGCAAAGGTGCTATAAGGCAATGGTTGTTTTAGTTGACCGGAGTTCTGAAAAATGAGTCGGCACTCGGTCAACCGTTGTGTTGATTCAATCGGTTGTGTTGGCCCGCCGAGTGACCAACCCGAGATCACAAAACCATCAGTTGATAAAGGCACTAGGCAGGCAATTGAATTTTATATAAATGCACAAACATAATGATGTTGATGTAGGCAGGCATGTGTAAAGTATATCGTCCCAACAGTGAGCATATATATACATGTATATATATATATATATACATGTGTGTGTGTGTGTATATATATATATATGTATATGTATATATATCTTAAGAAGGAAAATCACGCACCTTAAGAAGAAAATTACGCACCTAAAGCTACTGCACGTGAGACACCCTACCGCACGGGAACTTGGGAACTTTATATATATATATATATAAAAGGCCGGTCCTATCGTTTTATAGGCCCAGGGCAAAATAAAAACAAGGACCTGTAATATATGAAGTTAAAAGATTGTATGGATTAATTGAAAAATAATTAAATAATAGTTTTCAATTTTTGTAAACATATAATTTTTTAATTAAAAAAAACATTTTAAAATTTCCTTGGAGTGGCAAATTATTGTGTGGACCATAGCAGAAAATTACATTTTGAATATATCAAAAGTACATTATTTGTGTACTAAATATACATTATACAAAATAATATAGTTCCAGTACTCAAATCATGTACTTTCTCTGAATACAATGTACATGTACTAGCTTAATGCAGAGCTTACGAAAGAATTTTACGTACTAAAAATCTCAAGTTACTCCCTTGGTGAATTTGTCATAAATATAACTTGAAAAATTTAACATCTTCTATTTCAAAAGTTATGGTTTGATTACTCTTGATGTTTCAAAAATTTCAGGTTCCTAACAAGTCATACTAAAATTATTGAAATGCTTTTAGAATTGAAGAATCTTGAAATAAGAGGTTAAGAAGTTAAAAATAACTAGTATTTAATTTGTGCCCATGTGTTGCACGGAATGGATTTGTTATAATATTTTAAGAATATTTAGATTGAAATATAATTATATAAATTATAACATCGAATATTATATAGTGCAATTGATGAAATTGGTTGGATCGATTATGTTTTTTGATGTTTTCTTTGCTTGAATTAGAGCAAATAATTGCCCAATTAGTCAATTACTCGCGCGATGCACGAATAAATTTTTTTATTATATATTTAGTTAATGAAAATAAATATGAAATCATAAAAAAAAAATTCTAATATTGAACGTGTACATTTATTTGATTATAAAGTTAGTGCAAAAGTATTACTCAATTAATTGAATAATATATGTCTTGTTTGTCTATAATTATCTTAAAAAGATCGATATGTAATATGACTTATGTAATTATATTATTACTAAAATAAATATGGAAAAATGAGAAATAATTTAATTATAATTATTATAAAAATAAATTCAACGACCAATGTTTAGCTTAATTACCATAATAATTATTAGGCAATTATTATTAGTCAATTATACTAATATATGTGCAATTATACTTTTATACCTTAAGTATATTCATTTTCACCATATCGCATTTAGTTTTTTCTTCGTCCTTCATATTTGAATGAATTAATTGTAATTATTATAGAAATTCAACAACCTATGTTTAAAAAATTCAAGGAATTTTCTCATTTATTGCGCAGATTTTGTTTCTATTATTATCACAATTATAATGGTTTAATTATTCTCATAATTTGGTAAATAAAATTTTGTTATCAATTAAGCTTTATTAATTTTTTTACCAATTAATTAATAATACGTACTATTAGTTTAGGCGGGAAAGTTGAAGATGAGTATTTTACTTTTATTAATAGTACTAGTTTTTCATGCGCATTGCGCGAATGAGATAATATCCAATGATTATTATTAAATAAGTATTTCAAAGTATATCCAATGCAAAATTATATAGGAGATGTTCATGCATATGTAATAGATTGTTGAATTTGTTTATTTAAATTGATAATTCAAAGTTAATGAATGCAAGATAATATATGAGAGATTGATTATAATTATCACTAAAATAAATGTTTGCAATTTTGTAGAAGTGTTAATATAAATACTTAGTCTAAAAATGATAGTATAAATACTTTTTCGTTTGAATTTCTCTAAGCCTTTTTAATTCTCTTTCGGGTAGCATTGTCATTGTCTTTATCTTCAATATTTATTTTTTTTAAAATTTATTTATTGATATTTGGTAATGTGTCATGTGCAGTTGAGTTATTGTAGTAGTATAGAGGGCAACATCATGCAATGAGATTATGATATAGGAAGTTGTGGAATTGTCTCGTTGTGCTTGTATATATGACTGGAATCTTAGTTGTACTATAAATTCTTGATCTTGCAAAGCCTATTGATATTTGACCGTGGTAGTTTTGCCCCTACATGTTTTATATGCTATGAGATGTGTCGTACATTCTCATGTGAAAGTATTGAACAAAATATTAATATTTATTATATTTGTAGAAGATTTAATATTAATATTGCCCTACATTGACATTTTTAATAATGATTTTAAATCAATTTGTTGGATTATTTGAATGTTTTTCTTTGTTAACAAATCCTCTCTAAGTAGTTAATATGATTGGCTTCAAACTGTTTTTTTTTCCCATGTTATTAACATAATACTTGGTAAATAAATATATAACATTTTTTTTTGTATAAATTTGATATTTAATTACAAGATAGTGTAAAAAGAAAACAATGAACAATGTAGTGAATATAATTAATTAATAAATTTGAAGGTAAGAGATTTTTGCATGGTAGAAAATATAGATAATATAACTAATGAAATTATATCTCTTTTTAAATTTTTTGATAATGATTTTTTTTTTAATAATGGCATTGTAGGCATCGAATTATATATTAAAGAAATGCATATGTATTACTCCCTCTGTCCCACTTTACCTGTCATATTTACTATTCATTAGTCAAACCAACTCTTCCTTCTTTGCTTATTTTCTTTAGTATATTTTTATTATTTTTAAATTTAATTTTTTTGTGTTTAATAGTACTTTTAATGTAGTTTCTAAATATATAAATTTTATATATTAATGCTAAACTTAATAATATAAAAAATTAGATTAAAAATTACTTCAGTCAAGCCTCGTTAAACGAACCAGACAACCATTTTGGGACGGAGGTAGTATTTTTTTTGTTGTAACTACTAATTTATTTAATTTAATAAGAGTAATAGAGCGTTGTACTTAGTTTACTTACTTTTGAATAATATATACTCTAACATATTCGTAGTATATATTCAACAATTATGCCAACTTTGATTGGGATGAGGTTCGAACCTAAGACCTTACTTATAGAAATTAATGGGTAAGTTAAAAGTTAACAGAATATTAACGGAAAAAAGAATATTTAATGAAAAATCATATAATTAAGGATAAATTAGGAAATCTCAGAGAAAAAAATATAAATCTAAACAATCTGAACCATCCATTTGATTTAATAATTTGACCGTCATTTTTCCTACCTATTATAGGCCTAACTTTCTTTGGCTCTTATTAGTATACTAGTTTTTCTTATGCGCGATGCGCAAAAAATAGGTGCCCAATATTAATATTATATATATTAAAATTTTAAATTTATTTAGATTTTAGATATTTAAATTATTTTAAATAATAATAATAATTTAAAATTTTTATAAATTTTATATTTATATTTTAAGAAATAACTAACTTATAACTCTAATATATAATGTGTATATTATTATTATTATTATTATTATTATTATTATTATTATTATTATTACTAGGCTAAAGTGTCATCTAGTACCATGAACTATATCCAATTATTCATGCCGCACCTTGAACTTTCATATCGTATATATCGAGCCACAAACCAAAAAAAAAATCACTTAGAACTTTTAGCAGGTTTCCCTGTCTTCCTGCTGACATGGTGCAGGTTTCCAACTGATGTGACATTTCTTTTAACCTTATGTTTTCCATGTAAGCATTTACATATTAAAAATAAAAACAAAAAACAAAAAACAAAAACAAAAACCGAAGACCAAACAAAAAAAATAGCATTTCTATAAATTTGGAAAATTGAAAAAATACTAAACAAAAAATTAGTCAAAAAATATAAATTCTGAAAAAAAAATTGAAACATTGGAATTGCAAAATTGAAAAGTATACATTATGAAAATAAAGAGAAAAAAATTCTGTTTATTTTAATATAATAATTTTTTTTTAATTTTAAATATGTAAACGCTTACATGGACAATATAAGGTTAAGAGAAATGTCACATCAGAAGCCATGTCAGCAGGAAGATAGGGAAACCTGCTAAAAGTTCTAGGCGAAACTTTTTTATTGGTTTGTGACTCGATATATACGATATGAAAGTTCATGGTGCGACATGAATAATCGAATATAGTTCATGCTGCTATATGACACTTTAGCCTTATTATTATTGAAGAAAATAAGAAAATATATAGTAGATGCATGTGCATGGTAACAATAATGGAAAAAATAACGGTAGGGGTATGTTTGTCTAATATATTGTGAAGTACAACTTTTATAGCATAATGTACAAAAAAACTTAATGGAAAAAACGGACATAAATGAAGGGTATAACCTTCATTCACACTTATTATGTTTTTAGATATAGTAGATAGGTGTATTCAAAAAAAGATATAGTAGATAGGTAGTAGATAAATATAGATGTTGTTAAAGTGATTTTGATATAATAAAGAGAATAAAGTGTGAATTTTCTATCTTGAGAACTGAATCGGAACTTAGTTAAAACTTAGATACCAAACTCATAGTTTTCCCAAAAATAAATTAAAAAAAAAAAGAGTAATATCAATAATTTTTTTTTAAAGGAGACTTGAGAAAGTCATAAGTGAACATCCAAATCCAAATTAAATAAGCCAGGGAAGATTACCGCTAAGGGATGAGTCAATTCAAATTTTAAAAAGTAAAAAGGGAAAATAAAGGTTAGCTTCTTATACACGCAAGAAATAGACAAAGCACCCACCACTACTTTCTCAACCAAATGAGGCCAATATCGGCTCGCCTCCATTGAGGCGAGAACCCACCCCTCTCATGCAGGGGTGCAATCGGGTGCCACTAGACCACACGGTCTTTGATACATTTAGTATATTTTTTTTCTAGAAAATTTCAAATTGCATGCATCGCAATCTAATGCGACATTTGACTACAATCGCTATTTTGCACCATGGTCGCTCAGTAAGAATTGAAGTTACCGTTGAAGACATGCACTTCACTACGGGAAGTTTAAATTTCATGATAGAGAAGATTTATATCCTAGAGACATTGTACTTTTTTAGAAATATTGGTTTCTTCACTTTTGAAACTTTTTTCTACTATGGCTACAATAACACCATCTACTTCAACAGCAAGATGAAACTAGAGCGAAATCGTTGTGGGAAATACATAACATCTTGCCATTATGAACAAAGTAACATTACACTATAATCCATAAACTATAGATTATACACTTAACTACGTATATTTTTTTTTTTTTTTTTTTTTTTTTTTTTTTGGGTTACATTTTAGACCAAATAACTTGTCATTTAATAAACTACAAAGACGACACCATTCTTGGTATATTGATTTCTCTGCACCTTCAGCGTAAGAAACAATATACATTAGCGTATACATTCAACTTCCATCAAAATGGTATTTTTATTTACTAATTTCTTCTTGCATTTCTCTAGCATGATTTATTTCTTGTGTACATTTCTCAACAATTCGGACATCTTCAGTGACACTTTAAAGCTAATTGTTTGAAATCGAAACTAGTTCTACTTTGATACAACATTATTCACTCAACTGTGGGAGGAAATAGCAACATATTTACAAATTGATGCAACATATGATGTTGTATTATTCAATATAGAGGACAACGTCATACTAATGATGTTGATTGGTAAATGTAATGTTGAGAATATTTATTCATGGTCGGTTGAATATTACATTCATAATAACATGTATCATGTATGGTGAATTTAACTTGTTAAATGAATCAGAATTATAAACACAACAATTTATCATTCTCTTTTATTTGCAACCATATTATTGACATATTCATTTTTAAAAATTTTACGTAATAAGTAATATATATATATATATATATATATATATATATATATATATATATATATATATATATATACTATTTTATAAAATTATTTTATGTTATTAAATTACAACTAAAGAATAATTATTAATCTTATCTAAATACAAAAAATTGTAGTAACCGCCACGTCATCATACATTCAGGCAAACATATCATTTTGAGTTGAATTGCCTGAGTTTGTGCTGTTCAAAGACCAATTGCATTTTTTTTGAGTTCGACGACTTAATTGCATTTTGGTGTGCGATTAAGTGACTTATTTGACCTTTATTCCTATATATACTAAATAATGAACATTTAGTATTCAAATAACATGCAATAAAAAATGAACATTTAGTGTATTAAAAATATACTTTAGGTAACTGGTCCACCTTACAAGGTGGACTATATTCCATGATATAAATAACTAAGTTTGTGAATATGCTTATTTTCGGTTTATGGAAACACAATAAATTTATAATGAAATAATATTTTGTTGAATAGACTTATTTTTTGTTTGTTAATGCTCGATATCTTTTAATGGGGTTTGGTATTAGGTTATTTTCATGTTTGACATTTGAGTTTTGTATAAATCCCAAACATAACGATGTTGATATAGGCACTAGGCAGGCAATTGAATTTTATATAAATGCAGGCAACATAATGGTGTTGTTGTAGGCAGGCATATATATAATATATATAGTCCCAACAATGAGCATATATATATATATATATATATCATATTATTTGAGAGAGAGAGAGAGAGGTACAGAGTCAACTAACCATGGCCGACGCTCTCATCTCCATCGTTGTGGATCAGCTGTTCAACATCCTCAAGGACCAAGTCGAGGAGCTAAGAGCCGCGATGGGTGTGGAGAAGGAGATCACAAGCCTCTCATCAAAGCTGAAGAAAATGAGGGAGGTATTAGATGATGCAGAGAAGAGAAGCTTCAAGGAGAATGGCGTCAAGCTCTGGGTCGATACGATCCAAGACTTCTCCTACGAAGTGGACAACGTTCTGGATGAGTGGCGCACCAGAATCCTCACACAACAGATCGAGAGGTCCGAGGTTGCAGCTCCGGTAATTCGTAGAAAAACAATAGGTTGCTCCTCTTTCCTGCCTTCATGTTTCCATTTCAAAAAGCTGGTTGTGCATCGAGACATCGCGCTGAAAATAAAGGAACTCGATTCCAGGCTTGATCAGATTGTGAAAGAGAAAGAGCAGTACAATTTTCTCGCTGTAACGCACACTTCTGATCAGGAATCGAAACGGGTCACCACTACTTCGTTTGGTGTGGATACATCAGAGATTCAGGGTCGGGATATTGATGCCAGTGATTTAATAAGAGAGTTGGTGAAGAAAGATGATGGAGAAGAAGCAATAATAAGAAATGGCCCCCCTGTTATTTCCATAGTGGGCACTGGAGGGATAGGGAAAACTACACTTGCTCAACTGGTCTTTGGGGATGAACAGATAAAGGCTCATTTTGATGAAAGGGTGTGGATTTGTGTTTCGCACCCTTTCGACGAGATCAAGGTTGCGAAAGCCTTTGTTGAGTCAATGACTAAAAGCTCCACAAATCTGTCTCAGCTGCAAGTGCTACTGGAAAGAATCCAAACCAGTTTGTCCAACAAAAGGTTCCTGATTGTGTTGGATGATGTGTGGACAGAGCAGTCTGCAAAGTGGGAGCCATTTAAGAACTCTCTCAAGGTTGGACTCCCCGGGAGTAGAATCTTGTTGACCTCGAGGAGCGAGCGGGTTGCAAGAGTGATGGGAACTGTGTATATGCATCGGTTGGATCAAATATCCGACTCGGATGCTTGGTTGCTGCTTAGCAGGATTGCATTTTCTGGGAGAAGGGAAGAGGATTGTGAGAAACTGAAAGATATTGGCCAGAAAATTGCTCAAAAGTGCAAAGGACTTCCACTTGCTGTTAAGGCCATGGGGAGCCTGCTTTGTTTCAAAAACACTGAGGAGGAATGGCAAAATGTTTTTGACAGTAAAATTTGGGAGTTGGAGGAAGTGACAACAGATCTCTTTCCTCATTTGTATCTTAGCTATGATGATTTAACCCCAAAGATGAAGCGATGCTTATCATATTGTTCCATCTTTCCCAAGGATTATGATATACAAGTAGATAAGCTCATCAGAATTTGGATGGCACAAGGTTATCTGACAACAACAACTGGAAGTGATCACAATCAGATGGAACTAAAAGGCCGGGAGTTATTTGGGGATTTAGCAATGCGTTCTTTCTTCCAAGATTTGGAGAAAGATGACATGGATTCCAACACTATCATATCTTGCAAAATGCATGACATAGTGCATGATTTTACCGAGTTCCTTACCAGAAATGAATGCCACAGTATCGACCAGCACGAGGATAAGGTCAAGATTGAAAATCTACGCCATCTGTCATGGCAGAAATCGGGAAGGCCTGTGAATCCTGCCTCAGTTTGTGACATTGGAAAGCTTCGCAGCTTTTTCGCAGAATACCTTTCTCCAAAAGAACTTACTCCTAATCTGTTCAATGGTCTGAAGTCTGTGAGAGTATTAGGATTGCACGGCTGTGAATTGCATGAACTCCCAAAGGAGATAGGAAATTTGCTTCATCTAAGGTACATTGATTTAAGTTACAGCCAGGTAGAAGAGTTACCTGACGCAATTTGCTCTTTGTACAACTTGCAAACATTAGATCTTGAAGGGTGTAGGCATCTTTCTAGACTACCTGAAAGAATTGACAAATTGATAAACTTGAGACACCTTAACATCAGAGACACCCCTAGGTTGGAGATCTTGCCTCAAGGTATAGCAAAGCTAACTCAGCTTTGTACTTTGAGTGACTTTGTGGTGGGGAAAGAGTCAACTAATTTGGGATACATGGAGAAGTTGAACCAACTCCAAGGGAATCTGTCAATTCATGTTATTGGTGATCTGAACAATGCAGCAGACGTTGAGGAAGCCGAGAATGCAGACTTGAAAAACAAGAAGCACCTCAAAGAATTGCGTTTCAATTTCTTTTGGGAAAGTGAGGTGAGAGTAGATGTGATGGAAGCTCTAAAACCACCTCCAAAACTGCAAAGCTTGATAATTGATGGATACAGAGGAATCCAATTACCCTCCTGGATCACACTGTCCCTCGATAATCTACGAGTTCTTGAAATCAACGAGTGCTTTAATTGTTCGTGTTTGCCTCCACTAGGAAAACTGCCTTGTCTCGAAACTCTTTGCGTACGCCTTATGGACGAGCTAAAATATGTTGGGAGTGAGTTTCTGGGAGTAGCAGAAGTAGGTGGTGTTGCTTTTCCAAAGCTGAAGAAATTGCATTTCTCATATTGTTCAGAGTGGAAGGAGTGGCAAGAGTTGAAGAAAGAAGCAGCAATTGAGTCAAAAATAATGCCATGTTTGAGGGAGTTAGAAGTAGATTGTTGCAGAAAACTGAAGAC